>NW_009646499.1:329568-346944 GCF_000708025.1 Charadrius vociferus
TTAACCATGAAAATCTGTAGAGAACTTGTGCTATTTCACTACATAGTGTAGAGCTAAAGTATTAAGATGACAAGGATGGCCAGTGTTTATCATTCTAAATTTTACCTTCCATAACTCATCGAAGTAACTTCTATTGTATGTATTTGTTCAGCTCTACTGCTCTTGGTGGTCTTGAATGTAATCCCCTTGCAAGGGGTGGCTATTGCTTGGTTGCCATGTGAAGGCACGCATCAAAGATGTTATTTTAGAGCTTTTAGCATAGTTCTGCAAACTGTTCAGCAGACGTTCTGTATAATAGAATTAACTTGTCGTGCTTGGGCTTTCCAAAGTGAAATTCCAGATTGAAACTGAGACTGTCATTTGCATCACATCACAGATAGTGCAAGAAAATAATCACAAAGAAAGAAGAACAGACAGACTGCATTCCAGGCATTTTATGCTGTCTGCTTCTATTTTAGAGGGAACACGCACTGTAGGTAGAAGTATACAGACTGGGAGGGGTGTACACAATACGCTATTTCTGTTTAATTTTCTTCTGAGGAGGAAAGTTCAGACCTATAAGTTCAGGTTATCAAATTATTATCTTTCATGTTCCCTTTCTCAGAGTGTAATGAATGAGAAATATTCCAGGAAACAAACGTAAGATTTTTCTTCTGTAAATGAGGTATTTTTGGAACTATCTAAAATAAATGGTTGCAGAAGATGTATAGGAGGCTAGCCTGCAAGCTGTCTCAGGGATGACCTCCTTTCAAATATTTGCAGCTTGTGAGCTCTCTTACATATGCAACAACAGATTCAGGAAACTTTTTGTATGTAAACCTTAGTAAAACTTCCCAATCTTTGATTTCAATAACTGATTTACTGATTTCTATACTTCTTTGGTATTAACTTAAAAAGAAGCTTGCAGGTAATATATGTTTGCAATTAAACATATCTGTGTTCTCACCTCTTCTATTAGTGTTCTAAATCTATTGAGTCTTTTAATTAATTGGGACGTATGATTTTGTCTTTGCTTTTTATGCAAGTGCTGTATTCTTTCCGGATGTACCACATAAGGTATCGTATTGAAATTGAGAGTTGGATCTAAACAAGATGTGAAATATGTCTACAAGCTCACAAAACCCAGCAGAATACCGATTATTTTTGTATTTGCCCTTGGCTAAAGGGGAAATATGATAAAACGGCTACCACAGAATACCAATTCAATGAAAGCTCCCAGTGTGGACAGGTTACATTCACACCCTTGTGTGTTCCAAAATAGATTCCCTCTGCAGACAAGCCCTCAGATCAGTTGACAGGAATGATGTTTCATCAATGTATATATGCATATCTTAATTAAGGGTACATGTTGTTAGAGCTGACAGGAATGTCAGGCTCTTCAGATTCCCAGAAATACTCTCAGCCTGACAGATAGGAAGCCAGTATTTCACAAAAGATGAGTCATTCCTTTTCCTATATGAATTAGTACCATTCCCATAATCAGCAGCTGAATTTTCCCTTTCTCTGTGAGATTATTTTGTAATGCTTTACGATTCAGAGACAGAGCTGTATATACTATACTACCTAGCAAACACTTAAATGCAAGAGTCTGCCATGCTTTGGAGACATAAATAGAACTTTATCTCAATTAGGAAAACTCACTAAAGGCTTAAGTCTTATCAAGAACATATAGTGAGATTCAAATGTGTTTCAGGAGAAATTTTGTTATTTTTCTGGTCAGAGACACAGTAACTATTAAAGCATGACTATATCTTGGAAAATATAAAGTGTTCTGTAGGTGAGGGAAAGGGCGTCTGTCCTGGTCCTCCTAGGTGCTTCATTTAAGTTACGTTTTAGTCAAACCTTTGAAGAGCAGATTCTAACATTGTGTGGTGCTGTGAGTAGTTACTCTGGTCTAGTAAATAATAAGATGATTTTTTTCTTTGTAATATAAAACTGGAATACTGATAAAATTCCTAGCGTGGAAGCAATTTTGTGGGGAAGATATACTTTAAACGTGTGTAGGTATCAGTAAAAATCACCTTTATACAGACATCAGTGTATCAGTAAAATAGATATTGTTTAATTATGTAAATGGCATCTTAGCATGTAAACCCAGTTTTCTTTCTGGAATTTGGTTCAAGTAGTCATTTAGGTCAGATCTGCACTACAAAGTTTTGCTGGCAATGTTGTTGTCACTTTTGTTTAATAGTCTGTAGCCACTGGTTTCCTTTAATCTTTTATTCATAACAATCCTTTTCTTTGTATACAGTGGTCAATAAAATAGTCTTTCAAGTAAAAGACCCTGGAAGTCTGAGATCTACCTGCTGGAGCAGAATTAGATACTAATGAGCTCAGTGAGGGAAATAGACTTATGCCTCATGGGACTCTGTCAGAGAAATTAAATGGACTGGGCATGAGGTTTTAGGCACAGGCAGAGTGTAATTGCAGCCCTCAGACAGCACTGAGGAAATGCTTTGAATACTGCAGCTGGGACTGAGAAGGAAAATGATCTAAAAGATACCAAGCACTCTGGTACTAATGATAATGAAGACAATTTTCAGAATACTTGGAAGGTAATTGCTGAAATTGAGTATTTGTCTTGGTATGAACAATGGTTGCAAATTAAAGAATTGTGTAACAGTTCAGTTGTCAGTACTAAGTACAGTTTATTATTTACTAGTTCAGTGTAAGTTTTCTGCCAATATTCATTTTGATTAAGGGCATTAGAAATGGATGTTGTGCTGGCATAAGTACAAAAACACATACACAGGAGGATTCTGTCTCTTTTGCTGCAGTTGGTCCTTAGTTAAAGCTGCAGAAAAACCTGTGTGGACAAGCCAGAAATGAAAAACAAGTGTAAATAAACATCCCCCCCCCCCAAAAAAAAAAAAAAAAGAAAAAAAATTTCAAAACGCAGCATGAAATTCTTCCTGAACCTACTTGTGTGAACCTGACCCATTAGCAAAAAGGGCTAAATGAGCAGAAAGTGGCAAAGAACAACTACTTCAGTCTTTTCAGTCTTGCTATTTTAGTGAAACAAGGAAATAAATATGGGCTGGGTTTTGCACTTCTTTCAATGTAGCTTGTAATCAAGGTTATGCTTTTTTCTTTTGCAGTAAACAATCTATGGTTTAAGAGACTTCAAGTAAGAGGAGCATATGAATTAATCCAGGGCTTCGTCTCCTGTTAGGTGGTCAAATATACACATCATTAATAAAGCCTCCTCTTTAGC
The DNA here is from genome assembly GCF_000708025.1 of Charadrius vociferus. NCBI lineage: Eukaryota > Metazoa > Chordata > Aves > Charadriiformes > Charadriidae > Charadrius > Charadrius vociferus. The sequence goes on from NW_009646499.1 coordinate 332,783, forward strand.
ATCTCATAGATCTCTTGATCTCTTTCCAACATGAAATTTCAAGCTGTAATATGAATCTTATTAGTTAGATCTTATTTAGAATCTCTATATACCCATGTTCAGGGAAGGCAGATTCAAATTTGCCTTACAGGAAAATCAAGTACATATCTTAAAAGTGGAGCGTGACCTGCTGTGTAGCCTGAAAATGCAGGCTGAAAGACCACGTGTTTGTTCTCTATGAGTGTATTGAGGTGAGATAAAAATCAGACAGGAAAAATAGAATTAAACCAAGTATAGCATACGAACATAGGAGTATAGCCTGTTCATTAATTAATTTAGGCAGGACAGAGAAGCAGCAGCTGTTTAATGAAAAGAAAAATAAGGTTCTGGAACAGCCTTCTGAACAGTTGAAGTACCTGACTGGTTTTAAGATGGAGATGGATGTGCTTGTGAGCATAACTACCTGTGTTATAAAAGGTGGAATTTTATTGCTTTCTTCAATTTTCAGTCAGTCCCTGAACTTTTAAGCCAGTTTAAAGCTTCATTTGCCAGTTTGGTAATACCTAAATTGCATCTATCTGCACTTCTGGGTATAGATGCCAACTAGCAAACACATCAGTTTATTTGAAACTCTCGTCATTCGATCGATGCCAATTTTAGAACAACTATTTATCAACATCAGAAAGGTGAGATCCTCAGTTTTTGAGTGGTTTGGAGTTTTTAGTATTATAGGACTAATGAGCAACTGGAATTCAATTAGTCTTTTCCAGTATCTAATAACATTTTGTGGTACTGATCCAGACTCATCTGGACAAGAGCTAGTCCTTGGACTAGTGCAATTTTCATTCCTATCTGGGCATGCTGTCAGTTCAGTGTTGTGGGGTTGTTTGGTTTTGGTTGTGGGGTTTTTTTGTTTTTTTTTTTAAGATTTATCTGACACCAAACAGAAATGCTGTTCTGCAGATGAGTAGCCACAGCTTTGTGGCAGACGTGAGGCACGAAGCAGCCCTACGCATGCCTTAACAGTAGCATCACAGTGTAGACATGATGCAGAGCACATGTAATGACTCCTCAGCTACCAGAAGAGAGGGTATCAGCAGATAAAGAAGGTGTGGATGTATCATAGTAACTTTGGGCTATTACCTTGTCCTGCTGAGGCCCTCCACAGCTAGCCTGCTGCTCAGGTGCATGTTAATGACAGACAGAAGACAGGCATTTAATGCTCGAACAATAGTGGACCTTGCTAACCCTGTTCCTGTTCTTCATTAACCTTTAAGGGCTATAATGCATGAAAGAATAAGGTTGAATACCTTGGATAGAACTCTACATAGAGACCCTATTGTTTTCTCCATTAGATGTAGGCTAAACTTTGATGTGCTGGTGTCAAATTGAGAGAGTTTCCAGGAAACTTGGAAAGGTGATATTCCCAGTAAGCCCAAACAGAACTGTTACAGAGATGCTGGGAGCACTGAGAGGCCACTAAAAGATGTCTTATTTCTCGGACTTCTTTTAACATAAGAACAAGAGATTGTGCAAAATGAATTAAGATAGCATGGGACACCTCCAAGAAGTGACTAGGAGATGATTTGTCAGACGAGATAAAAACTCTGTTAGCCGTGCAGTTAAAAGTGTCTAAGTGAAAGTAGAAGTCAAACCACAGAGCCTTCTGTCTGTAAGAGCAAGACAGATTGATGAGGTGCTTGGTGACCTGGCTGTCATGACCCAGAAAGTTTTTCAGGAAACGGAGGAGACATGAAAACTACCGGCCAACTTGGAAAATGCTGAGATAAGATGCTGTAGGCAGTGAAGGAACTAAATAATTAGCTTCCAAAGAAAGAAAAAGATTTCAGGCTGTAGTGGGAGCTAGCTTTCTGGGTAAGATGTTTTGAACATCCAAAGGTAAGAAAGGCTATTTTACACGCTATTCATAATCTGCAGAAGGCAGAGGCAAGAAATTGTATTGCCTCAGTTTAAATGATGTTATCTTTGAAGAGAAAACTATTTGTGATGATTATTTGACTGTAATGGACAAAAAGAGGAATTTCAGTAGACAGCTTAAGTGACCCATCTCTGAGGGTGCTGCAGAATTTACCTGCAGGAAAAGAAGTCTCATCATCCAAAGCTTAAACGAATCTGTAATATGCACCTTAGAACTACCCATCCATCTCAGTTGGCCAAGAAACACTTGAGCACTAGAAAGAAAGAAAAAAGAAATTTCATCTGAACTGTTAAAGGTATGAGATGATATTTGTTCCTTACATAACCAAAAGCTCTTGAGGCATTCTAGAGTAGATTGTTAGCGTGCCAATTTCTTGTTCATTGGAATTTAAGGCTAAAGATGAAAAGCCACAGCAGAAGAAACGACTGCTAGTGAGAATACTAAAGGAGAGTGCTTTGTCTATATGAATACTGATGTGATATGGCCTTGCTTGAGAGTGTCTAGCAGTTGGTGGTGTTTAATACCTGGGCTAGCAGAGTAATTTATAAAATAGTTGGAAATCTAGCCAGAAGGAATCCAAAATGTTATAACAGTACCTACGGTGTTCTGTTGACTAAATTCTTCATTGCACTTGGGGTTCTGAATTACAAATATTTAGTTCTAAGTAGGTAAAAAAAAAAATAAAAAAATCAGCCATTCTAGCACTTTCCTCAAGTCAACAGAGAAATAAAAGGATGTGAATCTGTTAATTACTGTTTTTGGTGGCATGCTGAACTGTCAACAATATAATTTCTTACACAGTTTGCTCTCAACTTTTGAAAGCAGTAAAGGAATATAACTTTGCAAATGAAAAAACTCGGCTAATTCAGGTACTGAGGGTTGCAACATAGAGACTTAAGAATGTTACAGAGTTGGCAAAGAGCCAAGGCTTCAAGCCTTGCCCAGGTCTCCTCTTGTCTCTTACCAGGCAACTCAGGTGCATGAGTATCAGACTTTTCTATTAATCAGATTTTAAAAAGCTGATTAGCCTGGTTGCTGTGCTGGGTGGAAGGTGACTGCATGCATTTGCACTGTGATGCACCTGATATGTAAAGTCTTTTATACAGCATAGAGCCCTGAGGAGCCTGCTGCTTAGGTATGTGACAAGAAATTGGCTTGGGCAAAGCCAGACTTCTGAGCTCTCATTCCATAGTTGCCCTGCTGAATGCATGCCAACCTAGAAAAACCCCTTCTCTGGAGTTCGGTTTCTATTTGGGAGCAAGCTGAAGACTGCTGTCACTTCTCTGATGAGACAATAATGTTAGGTTGTATGAGGAGGTGCTGGAAGCCTAGATGCGTTCTGGTGATTTGGAGAAGGAAGGAGCCATATGGTGGAGGAAGCTGGAAGGTGTTGTAGGGTCTGAGGGCTCCCTGATTCACTGTGTATAAGGTCAAACCTGAAAGACCCTCTGGGCAATTGAGATCATGCAGCAGCTAAAACTGTGCAAGTTCTGTATGAGATCGTTAACACAAATATTGTACTCAGTTGATGGGGTGCCTGTCAGGTGGCTTCTACCGTTTTAGGGCAAGCAGTAAGTAACGCTTGATGAATTGTGATACAATATGTATGGTTTATACACTCACCTCTCAGTTGCCAGAGGTTTTGCAAAAGGCTAGATGACTCAGAACAGTATGTACTTTGCCAACTGATTTAGTAGTTACAGGCTAGATTTGCAAGGCAGGGGAGGAAACCACATTATGTGGGAGCAGGCACTAGGAAGCAATTGTGGACTTCATTCAAGATAATGAATGTACTAGTCATCCTTGCTAAAAGCTAAATGGAAGAGACAGTCAAATTACTTTATTGAATAAGATCACTAAAAACTCAAAACTCTTACCCAGGATCCTGTGCCATGAATGCATGTGTGGGAGGAAGTGAAACTTAATTCAAGAAGAAGAAAACAGACTCCAGGACAGGCTAGTTGCAGCTGTGGTGGTCCATGGTAAGTTAGACATGGAAGGTAACTGGAAATCAGAAAAAGTAAACAAGAAGCAGAGAAGAAAAGAAGTCATGAGCATGCATGCCTATTTCATTGCTCAGACATTCCTGGAATTAATATATCCTGTTCATTTTACTCAATGTTTAAAATTTGCTTTTTTTATGCTTGAATTTAAAAAGACTTCATATTTTCTTGTGTTTTTTTTTCTTTTTTTAATATAATGAAGCAGAACTAATTTGAATATATTTGTCAAGATGTCTGTGGAAATCCATACATTTTACTGAAAACTAAGTGAAACAAATCCAATAGCTGTAGATATGATTTAAGATCAAAATCAGAAGAAACCAGAAAAGCTTTTATCATATGAAGTCAGTCACTCTGCAAAACATATATTTTGTAGAAAACATTAATAATTCAGAAAATATTTGTAAAAGTTTGCTCTCATGTCAGATGAAATATTTACATAATATATTTTTCCAAGCATAACAATAGAAGTGTGCAGTGTCACTTCGCATGTTGGGAACAATCTTTACTTCTGGAAAGCGCTGATCGGAGTCATCAGTCATTCCTCAGATTTTACTCAAACTGTATAACAGGGTGTTTAAAACAAAAGAAATACTCCTTTCCATTTTCATCAGCAACCTTCATGCATGTGGGTTAGATCTTAAATTCTGTGTCATTGCTGTGCCTTTATCTTTGTTTACAAAGCAGATATTTGAGCAGCATATATAGACCTTAGCTAAGATCAAGGTGCTAGATACTGCACAAATGTGTTGTAATAATCCATTCCCTGAAGAATTTCTATTTCTAGAGGTGGAAAGGAGGATATAACATATTTACATGTATTTTATGCATATATATTAGTAGAATAGTAAAGTATATTATTTGGCAAGCGTTCTGTTAGATCCACAGTGTATTACAGTTTTATTTCTATATTTGTTAACACTGAAGTGTGGTTTGGTTGGGAGAGAGCTCAGCTAAATTGAAAGACAAAAGGAGGATTTAGACTTTATCTTCCAAGGGAAGGGGAGGGATGCAAGTAAGCGTGGGCAGGGCAACATCGAGGAGCTCAGAGGAACAATGTCAGCCTCTGGCTTGTTCCACTGGATTCACCCCAGTGCTGTTTCCACTTTTCTGCCAGCTCTAATAGAGGCTCCTTTACCATTAGATGTGCATGTGGCTGCTAGCTGGAACATACCAAAAGCTTTTGGAGCCTCACGAGCCCCAGTCTACCGTGAACAGGCAAGTTGTGCTGGCTTGCTGTTTCTTTCCTGTTAATTTTCCCCTAAAATGCAGGAAATAATTTCTAATGTAACTTCTGCCTGTACTGAAGGCCTGAATTGCCAAATGGCGTTGTACATTTGCAGATGGGAATGAGAAGCCCAGCATTTATAAGTGAAGTGGGAGCAGGACTGATCCACAGGAAAAGGAGTCTCCTAAAGCACTATCCATATATTAGAGGGGCGGAGGGTTGGTGAGTTAGGGAACCCTGCTCTGGAGCCTGTAATGCCTGCTGTTTAAAATGCCTACATTGCTTGCCTCTGAGCTCACAATACAGCTGGCATGCTATCAAATATCACCAGTGGGAATTTAGTAAAAGTCTCTATGTTTAATAACTAGTGCTGTTTTTAAATAAAAATGTATCCAGCACCAAGTAGAGAGGAGGAACCTAACAAAAACCCAGTTGCACACCTCTTTCTGTTATTTCAGTATGTATATTTCAGTATGTATATCTTTGTAGAGCAAGGCTTTGCTGATGTAAATATTGTTCCTAGAGATAGTTCACATAGAATCATAGAATCATTATGGCTGGAAAAGACCTTTAAGATCATCAAGTCCAACCATTATCTAACTCTACCAGGCCCATTTTGAGACCATGTCCCTGAGCACCATAGCTACATGGCTTTTAAATACATTCAAGGATGGCAATTCAACCACTTCCCTGGGCAGCCTATTCCAGTCTTTGATGACTCTTTCAGTGTAGAAGTTTTTCCTAATATCTAACCTATACCTCCCCTGGTGCAACTTGACACCATTTCCTCTTGTCCATCTTTCCACCTCACTACTCCAGTTAGTTTTTCAGTTCTGTGGCCTGAGTTTTCAATTTTTTTTTTGTCCTTGTTCTTCTAGTAATCACTTTGTTTAGCTCTTGACCCTCTCTTTTCCCTCCACTCTGAGAGTGCTGATCTAACTTCTAAAAGCTTTGGGAAATATATATCTGTGAAGTCCTTTTGCCTTGACCCCTTCCTGACTGCTGCTGGAAGTGCAGTTTTATGTGGCATCCGTACATTTCCACCTGTCCTTATAGTTACCATAGAAACTGGCCACAGGCTGTGTAAAGCCACTGATGAGGCAAGGAGGAAGGGATAAGCCTTCTAGTTCTTAAAATAGAATAATAAGTGTAGGGCTGACAACAAATCTCACTCTAATTGTCTAGGATGCACATCCAGCAAAGTATGAATTCTTGCAGTGCTGTAGAGTTGCAGTCAAATAATATATATTATTCAAAGAAATGTATGCATTGCTCCGGCCCAGCTGTCCTCCTCATGCTGCCATGGAGGGTCATCATGTACCCAAACTGACCTGTGACTGGGCCAGCTGTTCTGGAAGCTGATAAAGCTCTTGTGCCAGAAAACACCTCAGAGACACAACAGTTGAAACAGAAATGTTGTAGGATGCTTTGATGATACTTTAATAGGGGAAACTTACTCTCCTTTTGCATTTGCACAGGCTTGTGAAAGAGAATTTTTTGGCCTGGTGAACAAGATTGAATTCAGCTTGCTTCAGTTCTGAGACAAAATCCAATTTTTCTTTTTAAAATAGGCAATTCTAATTTTTCTGCAGCTTTATATTATGGGTTATTCTTTTTGGCTGGGCAGCATGAATGTTGAGCACAGGTATTCTTCTGTTGTAGCAATCTATAGAGAATCATGTGAATGATCACATAACGTGCGAGCCAGACATAGGCTGATGCAAGCTGCAGCCTGGCAAACCTGCAGGCAGTGAATGTAGCAGAAACTCATCTGACATCGAAGCTTAGCCTTGGCAATCTGTTTTGCTTCTGAACATGGGTGGGATTTTGGGTGGCTTTGAAGCGGTAGCACTGCATGCCCAGAACACTGAGGAGCTGGAAGCTTGAGTCTTTTTCCTTCTGTCTCCTGTCTTGCTCTCAGATTTAAATTTCTCCAGTGGTAAGCAGTCACAAGGAAAAGGCCCATTTTGCTGGATTTCCTAAAGCCTGACTTTGATAACTTCAAGGTTTAATAGGAAACAGATTTAGTAATTCAGTACTTTGAGGATGCCCATTTAATAGAAGGGTTAATGAACAAAATGTTCTATACACTTCAATGATTTATTGAGGGAAGGTGATGAAGGGCAAGCATTGTCTGTGCACCATCTATGTACTTAAAATGTATGTTGCAGGCAGACATGGGCAAGCACAACTTGCTCTTAAAGCTGACCAGAAGTTACATGACTGTACCACCATGGTCCTGAGCGGAGGCTAGCATTGACATTTCAGGAGGGCTTATTAGTTCAGGGCTGGTGTGATACTAACTGCAACCGCATGGCTTTGGCCAGTGTAGAATATGGGCAAAACTGCTGAATGTACTCATTTGCCTCGCTGTCAGTTTGTGATGCTGCTTTTTTCCGAGCCAGGCAGCTGTTCACTGGCAACTGGAGTAAGAACACTGCACTCTCAGTTCCCACAAGCGGCTGAACAGTTTTAAAGAGGAAGCTAATGTCTATTAACTACTTTTCCAGACTGCATTTGAATCGGGAAAAGCTTTGTATCCCATTACCAGTTCTTTGCAACTGCTGATGCTAGATCCTAGTCTAATTTACAGCAATTAATTTGGAATTGCACATTGATTTCATCACACTTGCTTTTCACTTAATTGTACTATAGATGAGACAAGACCGACTTCCCCCTCAATGCTATTCAACCATTCCAGTCTTAAATATTATATTTGTGTAGCCTCCATGGTATATTTCAGTGCGTCTTATTCAAACTCTTTGTGCGTAATAAAACTCAGTAATAGTTGCATTTGCCAGAATAGATTTATTTTTTCTTTTGGGATAATTATGTTTTTAACATAATAATGAGAAAAAAATTAAATAAATTCTAATGTACTAAATACAGTAATATTTAAAAAACACCTTTTTAATATATTTTTATCTGATTCGTAAGACTATGGAACTTAACTTGAAAAAGAAGTTTCTCAGCTGCCAAGTGAAAAAATACCACCAGTTTATTAATACAGGAAAGTGTTACAGATGAGGTTACTCTTGTGCCATATTTATATCGGCAGTATGTATTCACTTATCCAGTTCCTAATGAAAACAACAGATAGAACATACTAAATTCAGCTAGCTGTGTAGATTATGTTGTTTAAGTAGTTTTATTTTGAGAAGTGTCTGCTTGCCATAGTCTTGGACAACACTAAGCATTTTTTTTTTCCTGTTAAATACAACTATAGATCCAGTACTCTCTTTATCAGAGACTCTATGGTTTATAATTGCAAATTGTTAATTTCTAATAATACTCATGTAATGAGAGAATAGCTAAAAGCCCTGCAATTCATTCTTTCATATGCATGGTTGAATGCAGAGAGTATAACTAGAACTTTTGAGGTACTAAAAATATATCCATGCCCATAGCTTTTGCTGTTCTGCTTCTTGAGATAGCCTGTGGAATTTGTTTCCAAAGGACCAAGTCTACTATAATGATGTTCTGTAGCAGAAGACAGTTAATCTTCATGAAGCCAGCTTGTAACCAGCTCCTGTCAAGAGATCTTTGGATTGGTAGCAAAGTTAGAAAGATGCATGCATTACAGACGTTAACAGAAAATACTAAGCAGTTAAAGACAACTTTATGCATTCCAAAGCATTTTATCCGTAATAATCACCCCTTTGGAGAGGAGAATTGTAATATGTAATGTGTTTGTATTACATGGTGAGAAAGCTCAGAACTTCTGAATCACAGCTGTAATATAATGCTTTTATTTAGAATATCCTCTTCTTTAAAACAAATAAAGAAAATCCCCCAAACCACTTACTTATCTTTTTTCCACTCTTTAGAAATCCAATATTCAGCTTCAGTAAGTACTGCAACATGTTGCCTTTCTCAACCTACAGAATGCCTTGGATGTTGTGCAATTGTTTCTAACGTATTGTGGCAGTATGAAGTGCAAATCTGGGACCATATTTATCAGTGCAACTTGCTTATTTCTAAAATTATTCCTGTGATGGCATTGGCATTTCTCTATCTGCAGAAGTCTTTGTATTCATATACTTACTGAATTGAGGATTTAATCTTGGATTTGGTGTTTTGGATGTAACTGGATTATATATAAGTAATAACAATAATAAATAGAAAACATGCATGAAGAATTAGAGGACAGTATTGGAACTGGGGAAAACAATTGGAACAAGAAGTATGTCTTTATATCAGAGTTGTCCTCAGCCAGACCTGTGTCTCCTTTTCTCCATGTACAATTTGTCCATGCAGTAACCCAACTGGTAGCAGTAGCTGCAACTTGCTGCCTGTATAGCTATTTGGAAATGGGAAAAGGAAATGAATCAACAAATCTCCCAGCAGATTGGAAGATGATAATGCAAGCAGAGTGAAGTCTGAGCTGTAGAAAGAACCCTGTTGGAAAACTGTGGTTACGCATTTTCACATGACAGGCTTGAAAAATGAAACAGATGCAGAATTTGCAGCAGGATGTAGAAAGAAATGCTAGGGTAAGAAGAATCATCTCTTGGGAATATTCCCAACAGAAAGACATCTGCCCTAGGATTAGAAATCTGGACTATTTCATCTGAATAATTTTAAAACATTTATGATTTATCCTCTTGGTGGTCTTCAGCTTCCACGTTCACTGTTTCTTTTGTAATAAACCCATTTTTCCTGTCGTCCCCCCTCCCTTTTTTCTTCTTTTTTTTTTTTTTTGTTAAAACCTAGTCCTCTCTCACTACTACATTACATTTAACCAGCATCTTTGTATAGCGTAATTCACTGAGTAGATGAATGTCAGAGTCTAAGTGATCTTATGTGTGTCAGAAATAGCACAGCATTATTAAAGCAGCTTTTCATACTGCTTGGGCATCTCTTCTCTTTTAAATATATTTAATGCTTTGCATTTTTAATATTTACATTTTCATTTTAAAGATATCTCTTCACATTATTTAATTTCTACTAGTTTCATGAAACACTTCACTAGGAAGCTTTCCTTCATGTCTAATGGCTCTGTCTTTCATACTGCATTTTAAGCCTTGACTTCTCAACATCTATTTTAACATCATCCCCTAGTATTTAACATCTTTGTTGATGAGACGGATGTTGGGATTGCACCCTCAGCAAGTTTGCCAATGACACCAAGATGTGTGGAGCAATTGACATGCTGGAGGGAAGAGATGCCATCCAGAGGGACCTGGACAGGCTGGAGAGGTGGGCCTGTGTGAACCTCATGAAGTTCAACAAGGCCAAGTGCAAAGTCCTGCAAATGGGCTGGGGCAATCCCAGGCACAAATACAGGCTGTGCAGAGAATGGATTAAGAGCAACCCTTTTTTGTTTTTTGTGTTTTTTTTTTTTTTTTAAATAGGGATGCCTATGTGAGTCTTCTGAGATTTTTTTTTTTGAGATGTAAAACACATCTATTTTTATTGCCATCCTCTCCTTATGAGACTTTGTACTGCAGAAATTTCTTTCCAACTGCAGATAGGAATACATGACTACATCCAATTCAAATAGGGATGATACCAGAAAGAGAGGAGCAGAAGCTTGCAGTTTTTGCTGCATGAGCCTGCTCTAGAAATGATCAGAGAAGCAGAGACTTCTGTATAGTGAGTGCAGTTATTGGCACAAGGACCACTGTCAGTCCTGGATCCAGAGGCCCATACTCCAGTGAACTCTGAACTCTGAACTCATCATGCATATTTAAGGCTTTGCTTATGTGCATGTGAAATGCTAATGGAGCTCTCACAGCTTCAATAAAAATGATGAATTCTTTACCTAAACAGGAAGAATATCACTTATGATAGAAGAGTTTCATTATTGATTTCCACTTGTAGCAGCTTTCTAAAGTGATTCTTGTTGCATGTAGTTCTGGAATGGATGTTGATGAAGCATGATTTCTTCATCTGAGTAGATAGTACAGTATGGATATGTTTAATCTCGGAGCTGTAGTAGCCTGAAGATGATATTTGTAAATAATTTTTTTCATTGAAACACCGGAGACAAGAAAGCTTTCTGCTGCATCATGTTTGAAACGGTAAAAAGGGCAGAGGAAAATTGGGGAAATACGCCATCTACAGCTACCTCTGTAGTATTTATTTTCTTGTGGTTGTCTTTTTTTTTTTTAAACGTCTTTTCTACAAAGCTATTGTTGAAAACCATATAAAGAAATTCTGACTGTTAGTACCAATGAAGGTGAGTAAATACTTTTAACCTTGTGTTTATAGCCATTTTTTCCACATACGCAGGCCTAATGTTAAAAAAAAAAAAAAAAAGGAATTCTATTGAGAATTAAATTCCTCTGAGTTTAAATTTTATTACTGTATTTTTAGTTTTTCAGATTGGGGCTAAAATCGCTGCCTGCTCAGCCATCTGTAGTCACAAGGAATCTGCACCAGTTTTACACAAATGCTCTGTCTGAATGTAAGAAAGATGTTCCCAGAAAGGCTGAGGTATGTTTAAATAGAGGACTTAGAACCTTAACATGCCATCTGTAAATACAATTCTAATAAAAGATGTAGATTGATGAAAACAATAGGGTGTGAATGATTGCCTGCTTGAAGGTAACTGCTTTATGTATGCTTGCCATTCTTCAGCAGTGAAATACACCTGATGTATCACCTCCCATCTGAATGCACATGTCAAGGGAGAAAATGTGACTCTTCATTTGTTTTCCCACATTTCTCCATGGTTTGAGTGGATGTACCAAGATGTGGTATCCAGTGTCTTCAGGAAATCACCTGTACTCTTTAGCTGTAAGCTTGGTGCAAAGAAACATGTCATGTAGCTGCTCCTTGTGTCCAAGCAGAAAGAGGGCACGTTTGAACAGAGTGCTGCAGTTGGAGAGCAGTGAGGCCAGCTGTCAGCAGTTTGGAAATCAGTGACACATATGGACGCAAGGCTAGAAACTCTGCATGTATCCCAGTCACTGTGGTGTGGGAGCACAAAGTTATGTGATCAGCGTTTGTCACTTTAGAGTTTTTGGGAAACAAAGATGGAAACAGCACACGTAATAATAATTATAATTACTAGCAATGATCATTCCAGGGGCTACCTTAGCCTCTCTTGAGGCTTGCTGGAGGAAAGCTTTGCTGCCGGTTCTTGAAGCATGCTACTTATTTCCTAAAAGTCTGTGTTGTCTCCTCACCTCTCCTACAGCTTCTGTAGGACATGGGGTTCCCACTACCATTACTACACGATAGTCCTAAAATGACACAGAAACAGGTAAGATCTATTAAAATAAACAGAATGAGGCCATTCAAAAGCATAATCACCTTGTGTTTCTGCTTTACTGTGACTCTACTAGGAAGCTGAATGGTGGCAGCCACTACTGCAGGAGGAATGTGAAATAAAGCTCTGCTGCAGGCCAAGTACTGCTTTCAAGTATGAAGCAAAGAAACGGGACGGAGTAATTCCTTTGTGAGCCTGTCTCCTCAGAGACTGCCTGGGGCTGCAGCGGGCACCTGGAGGAAGCCACTGTGGCCTGGGCTGGGGCAAGCCATGGGGGCCACTGCTGTGCCATGACCCCCAAGCTGTGAAGAGCTTTAGTGCAAAACCGTAAGGCTTGATGGTGGGAAGTGGCACGGGGAGGTCGAGGGGGAAGAGAGAAACAAGATGGCAGCAGGCATGGTGCCCGATTGAAGAGTGGCTGGATGCCGTGGTTTGTGGTTCTGTGTGCAGCAGGCTGTCCAGCATCTCGAAGCGTTTGCCTGAGGTGGCAGCTCTGTCGGCATCTGCTCCGAGCCACCTGCCTGCCGTCATCCGTGCTGCCCCTGAGATGTGGTACTGGGCTCTGCATGGGGCCAGAGGTGGTTCTTGGGTGTGTTGACCATGTAAAGGGCTGAACATAATAAAAATACATGTGAGGAAGAAGTCATATGCTTTGTTCGCTGCCAGCAGGTGGGGTTTGAACAGGAGAGGTGTTATGGCAGTGTTACGGAGCTAGTGATAGCTAGATAGAGAGTGCCCGTATCATCACCTTTGAGTTTGCAACGCATAGCTCTGCACTGGGCAGTTTCTTGACAGTGTAAATTTACCTGTGCTCCATTCTTCAGCCTGATCATCTCAGGTATTAGCCTTAGCTTGGAGATCACCATGCTTTGCATAAAAAGTATATTGACATCCCTCCCCCCTCTGCCATATTGCACTCTGATGAAGTAGGTGTGCCCTTCTTGAGGCAATAACATCTTTTCTTTAAGGTTAAAAATTACTTAAGAGGTTCCAGCACAGCCTAAAGCAGAAGTGAATTTCAAATAGAAGTTAGTGTGCAGTGAGGTGTAAATATGTTTTACTCTGAATGTTTATTTTTCTTTGTAAAAAGGTTTTCTAATTTTTTGTTCTTATGCAGATTAAGAGGATGAAATTTAGCATATAAATAATATAATAGTATGAAGACAGTTCAATTTTTCCATCTCCACTAAGCCTTAAAATGATTTGAGAACTTTTCAATGACTTGATATATCCATTTGTAGCACATATACTTTTCTATTTGACTGCATTAACTTTTTTTTTTTTGCCAGAGCTCTATGTATTTCTAAAATACTACCAAACAATAGAAATATTAGTCTGTTTCCCTGTCCTCAGATCTGCAACTACTAGAATATGCGATGACTCTGTACTCTTTTAAACCCCTTTACAGCAGATTACTTAGAAAGCTGTTCTGAAAGTATAGTATTCTTTGTTTTCTGGTAATGGTGAGATTAAAGATACAGTTTATAAGCATAAAAAAACTTAAGTCCATAAAAATCATATTTAGAGTTAGGTAAGAAATTTTCTGCTTTAAATCAATTTTAAGAGTTTTAAACTTTTTATTTTGACTTACTGAAAGAAAATATCAACAATGGTCAAAAGTATGTAAAATAATGATATATTCTCGGTTTCTTCTGGCTTTATTTTGATACTGCTGCAGTGTTTAGAAATAAAGTGACAAGTAGATTGAAAACTACTGGAGAATTTAGAGGACAAACAGCTGATCCTTTTACAGGTGTAAAACCATTATCCAAAGAAACCAAAGATGTAAGAAAAAAA
>NW_009646499.1:347190-499626 GCF_000708025.1 Charadrius vociferus
TTTTTTTTTTTTTTTTAAATAGGGATGCCTATGTGAGTCTTCTGATTTTTTTTTTTTTTTTGAAATGTAAAACACATCTATTTTTATTGCCATCCTCTCCTTATGAGACTTTGTACTGCAGAAATTTCTTTCCAACTGCAGATAGGAATACATGACTACATCCAATTCAAATAGGGATGATACCAGAAAGAGAGGAGCAGAAGCTTGCAGTTTTTGCTGCATGAGCCTGCTCTAGAAATGATCAGAGAAGCAGAGACTTCTGTATAGTGAGTGCAGTTATTGGCACAAGGACCACTGTCAGTCCTGGATCCAGAGGCCCATACTCCAGTGAACTCTGATCCTCATCATGCATATTTAAGGCTTTGCTTATGTGCATGTGAAATGCTAATGGAGCTCTCACAGCTTCAATAAAAATGATGAATTCTTTACCTAAACAGGAAGAATATCACTTATGATAGAAGAGTTTCATTATTGATTTCCACTTGTAGCAGCTTTCTAAAGTGATTCTTGTTGCATGTAGTTCTGGAATGGATGTTGATGAAGCATGATTTCTTCATCTGAGTAGATAGTACAGTATGGATATGTTTAATCTCGGAGCTGTAGTAGCCTGAAGATGATATTTGTAAATAATTTTTTTCATTGAAACACCGGAGACAAGAAAGCTTTCTGCTGCATCATGTTTGAAACGGTAAAAAGGGCAGAGGAAAATTGGGGAAATACGCCATCTACAGCTACCTCTGTAGTATTTATTTTCTTGTGGTTGTCTTTTTTTTTTTTAAACGTCTTTTCTACAAAGCTATTGTTGAAAACCATATAAAGAAATTCTGACTGTTAGTACCAATGAAGGTGAGTAAATACTTTTAACCTTGTGTTTATAGCCATTTTTTCCACATACGCAGGCCTAATGTTAAAAAAAAAAAAAAAAAAAGGAATTCTATTGAGAATTAAATTCCTCTGAGTTTAAATTTTATTACTGTATTTTTAGTTTTTCAGATTGGGGCTAAAATCGCTGCCTGCTCAGCCATCTGTAGTCACAAGGAATCTGCACCAGTTTTACACAAATGCTCTGTCTGAATGTAAGAAAGATGTTCCCAGAAAGGCTGAGGTATGTTTAAATAGAGGACTTAGAACCTTAACATGCCATCTGTAAATACAATTCTAATAAAAGATGTAGATTGATGAAAACAATAGGGTGTGAATGATTGCCTGCTTGAAGGTAACTGCTTTATGTATGCTTGCCATTCTTCAGCAGTGAAATACACCTGATGTATCACCTCCCATCTGAATGCACATGTCAAGGGAGAAAATGTGACTCTTCATTTGTTTTCCCACATTTCTCCATGGTTTGAGTGGATGTACCAAGATGTGGTATCCAGTGTCTTCAGGAAATCACCTGTACTCTTTAGCTGTAAGCTTGGTGCAAAGAAACATGTCATGTAGCTGCTCCTTGTGTCCAAGCAGAAAGAGGGCACGTTTGAACAGAGTGCTGCAGTTGGAGAGCAGTGAGGCCAGCTGTCAGCAGTTTGGAAATCAGTGACACATATGGACGCAAGGCTAGAAACTCTGCATGTATCCCAGTCACTGTGGTGTGGGAGCACAAAGTTATGTGATCAGCGTTTGTCACTTTAGAGTTTTTGGGAAACAAAGATGGAAACAGCACACGTAATAATAATTATAATTACTAGCAATGATCATTCCAGGGGCTACCTTAGCCTCTCTTGAGGCTTGCTGGAGGAAAGCTTTGCTGCCGGTTCTTGAAGCATGCTACTTATTTCCTAAAAGTCTGTGTTGTCTCCTCACCTCTCCTACAGCTTCTGTAGGACATGGGGTTCCCACTACCATTACTACACGATAGTCCTAAAATGACACAGAAACAGGTAAGATCTATTAAAATAAACAGAATGAGGCCATTCAAAAGCATAATCACCTTGTGTTTCTGCTTTACTGTGACTCTACTAGGAAGCTGAATGGTGGCAGCCACTACTGCAGGAGGAATGTGAAATAAAGCTCTGCTGCAGGCCAAGTACTGCTTTCAAGTATGAAGCAAAGAAACGGGACGGAGTAATTCCTTTGTGAGCCTGTCTCCTCAGAGACTGCCTGGGGCTGCAGCGGGCACCTGGAGGAAGCCACTGTGGCCTGGGCTGGGGCAAGCCATGGGGGCCACTGCTGTGCCATGACCCCCAAGCTGTGAAGAGCTTTAGTGCAAAACCGTAAGGCTTGATGGTGGGAAGTGGCACGGGGAGGTCGAGGGGGAAGAGAGAAACAAGATGGCAGCAGGCATGGTGCCCGATTGAAGAGTGGCTGGATGCCGTGGTTTGTGGTTCTGTATGCAGCGGGCTGTCCAGCATCTCGAAGGGTTTGTACATGCCTGAGGTGGCAGCTCTGTCAGCATCTGCTCTGAGCCACCTGCCTGCCGTCATCCATGCTGCCCCTGAGATGTGGTACTGGGCTCTGCATGGGGCCAGAGGTGGTTCTTGGGTGTGTTGACCATGTAAAGGGCTGAACATAATAAAAATACATGTGAGGAAGAAGTCATATGCTTTGTTCGCTGCCAGCAGGTGGGGTTTGAACAGGAGAGGTGTTATGGCAGTGTTACGGAGCTAGTGATAGCTAGATAGAGAGTGCCCGTATCATCACCTTTGAGTTTGCAACGCATAGCTCTGCACTGGGCAGTTTCTTGACAGTGTAAATTTACCTGTGCTCCATTCTTCAGCCTGATCATCTCAGGTATTTGCCTTAGCTTGGAGATCACCATGCTTTGCATAAAAAGTATATTGACATCCCTCCCCCCTCTGCCATATTGCACTCTGATGAAGTAGGTGTGCCCTTCTTGAGGCAATAACATCTTTTCTTTAAGGTTAAAAATTACTTAAGAGGTTCCAGCACAGCCTAAAGCAGAAGTGAATTTCAAATAGAAGTTAGTGTGCAGTGAGGTGTAAATATGTTTTACTCTGAATGTTTATTTTTCTTCGTAAAAAGGTTTTCTAATTTTTTGTTCTTATGCAGATTAAGAGGATGAAATTTAGCATATAAATAATATAATAGTATGAAGACAGTTCAATTTTTCCATCTCCACTAAGCCTTAAAATGATTTGAGAACTTTTCAATGACTTGATATATCCATTTGTAGCACATATACTTTTCTATTTGACTGCATTAACTTTTTTTTTTTTGCCAGAGCTCTATGTATTTCTAAAATACTACCAAACAATAGAAATATTAGTCTGTTTCCCTGTCCTCAGATCTGCAACTACTAGAATATGTGATGACTCTGTACTCTTTTAAACCCCTTTACAGCAGATTACTTAGAAAGCTGTTCTGAAAGTATAGTATTCTTTGTTTTCTGGTAATGGTGAGATTAAAGATACAGTTTATAAGCATAAAAACACTTAAGTCCATAAAAATCATATTTAGAGTTAGGTAAGAAATTTTCTGCTTTAAATCAATTTTAAGAGTTTTAAACTTTTTATTTTGACTTACTGAAAGAAAATATCAACAATGGTCAAAAGTATGTAAAATAATGATATATTCTCGGTTTCTTCTGGCTTTATTTTGATACTGCTGCAGTGTTTAGAAATAAAGTGACAAGTAGATTGAAAACTACTGGAGAATTTAGAGGACAAACAGCTGATCCTTTTACAGGTATAAAACCATTATCCAAAGAAACCAAAGATGTAAGAAAAAAAGCTGAAAGCTGAAACTTGTCCTTGTTGACTGGAAAGGACCTTAAGGAGGTTCCCACAGTACAATCTCTCTTTGTATGTGTTTTGAATGAGCTTTCTTAGAACTGGATTGCTGGAAGAAGAAATTGCCAAGATAAGATCCTTGAGCAAGATTGTGTTCACCAAAGAGTTTTAATGAAACTGACTGACCAACTATGGTGTACAAACTGTTACTTACAATTTTGTTGGTACTGAGAGAACAGGTAGTGGTGTACATGACACACACTTTTGAAGAGTTTTGACAGAAACATTGGGATCTGTAAGGCTAGTAAGTTTGGCTTCTGTATGAAGTCATTTAGTGGAATTTGTGTAATAGAGTTGCAGGCATGTGGATAAGATTAATATAATAGGAAAGTGTGCAACTTGTAAAAGGTGCCTTACAGACCTGTTAGAGGCCTTTAAAAGAGCTGGTAAATGAGCAGTAATTTTAATTTAATTGATGTGTTCTAGAAGAGTTTACAGAAAGACTTTGAGTGGTGTCATTCACCAAATGAGTTTAAAGAAATTGAACTTCCATGTATCAAGGTTTAATAATTGTCAACAAATAGGAAAGCCAGCAATTATTTCCCTCTTGTTTTCTATGTAAGGGAGTCTCACAGGAATTTGTTCTAGGGTCTCTGCCACCTATTATCCCCATATATGATCTGGAAAAAATGGGTGAGCAAGGTGGTAAAGTTTGTTTGATGCACTGATTTATTCAGGGTAGTAAAAATGAAATCTAGTTACAAAAAGCTGTAAAAAGACTTCACGATACTGCATGATGGAGTGATAAAATGGCATGTGAGATTCAGTGCAGATAAATGCACTTGGGAAAACCAATCTTAGTTTTCCACATTAAAATCAAGGACACTGAATTACATATGGCACGAGAAAGATCTTAAAATTGTAACACTTCATTCTAGCAAATGCTAGCTAAAAGCACGGTAGCAGTCAAGAAAAAAAAAGGCAACTAGACTATTAAGAATTATTAGAAAAGGGATAGAAAACAAACCATAAAACCTTATTATGCCCTTGCATAAATGACATAATTTGCCTGTGGATTCATTGTCACCTGAAGTTCTGGTTACCCCTCTTGTGAAAGTGTATTATAAAATTAAAACACATAAGGAGAAGGAAAATAAGGATGATCACAGATGTGAAAAGACATTTTCTTAAGGAGTCATTAGACAGATTAGCATTCTTTGTCCTGGAAAAGTTACAACCAAGATGGTGGAAGTCTACGTAGTGGTGAGTTTCATAGAACAGATGAATGAGAAATGACTGTTCATGATTTTTTTTTTCCTAATGCAAAAAACAAGGGCTATCGTGTGAAATTATCCAGTGAAATGTTAAGAACAAGAAGGTACATGATTATGTGATCAAAAATTAGGCAAATCGGTGGAAGCAGAAATTCTGAAGAGGTATTAAATGTATTTTAGTAGGAAGTTCTTTAGCTGTAGATTGCTAGAATTGGGCAGTATTCGGAGAAATATTACTGCATGCTCAAGCTTCTATGCCAGGTCAGCAAAGAAGATGGTAATTACAGGTCAAGGCGGACTTTCTAGTTTGATCCACTATTGTCATTTTTGTGTTTTTATGTGATAGGAACAAATTGTGGCAGAGAATGCAGCAGGTGTTTGTATAACTTCTGGTACAACTGCTGCATGTGCAGCAGGGGAGGCTGCCACCATGGCTGCTGCGTGGTGCTTTCCCCCTCTCCTGCACTGAAGCCTGACTTGCCTGTTGCAATTGTGTGAGGTCTTAAAACCATAGCCTCCCTCCAGCTTTAAGTTGTTGTCACACAGACTGCTGGTGTTTTAGCTAAGGAGCACAAAGCAGGGATCAGGTGAAAAAAAATCAGAATTGGACATGGCTCTTGTGAAGTCTGTGGAAAGAGATGGGCTTTAACTTCTCCTTGCTCCACCCTTGCACCAAAAAATGTTGCAGTTCTGTTCTCTTGAAATGCAGAACTCTGATCTTCCTAATGCTTTCTTGAGTACTTCTAGGCATTGTAGGGAGAATTTTTCCCTCTTTTTTTTTTTTTTTTTTTTTTTTTTTTCCTATCTGATAACAAAGATATATGTGTGGAACAGTGCCTCTCACTACTGGAAGATGAGTAGGGATGCTGTTTGCCCAAGGCAATGCTTCTTATTACTCTGAAAAAAGCGATGCTTATAACTTGAAATGGAACCCATCTTTAGATGTATAATTAAATCCTTATGTCAAGAAGAAAAATGTCAGTTCAGCTTTTTAAGCTTTAATATGTGGGGTAAACTTCATAGAACAATAGCATAGTGTGAATCTGAAGGAGTATCAATGCCAACAGCTACAAAATACATGAAACAATGCAACTACAGAATGAATTAGACTGTCTAAAGCATGGGCTAATTGACAATGAAAAAAATCCACATTATAGTTGTGTATGTCATGTAGTAGACTTATTTTTATTCTTTTTCTTATGGTACAATCATTTAAGACAGGCTGACTGCTGTATACGGGAAAGATGGGAAAAGGTGATAAAGCCGTTTGTTGCATTAAATTTTGTACTAGAATGATAAAATCACAGTCATAGAATACAGTTGTCATGGTTTAGGCCATAAGTATCAGAAAGTGTCTTCACTGCTCTTCTTCCTTTATCTTCTTTTTCCTGAATCTTCCTCCAGCTTAAATAACTTAATGAGCTATTTGACCTTTTTCCATTATAATGATGTTACAGATGAGAACCTTTACTCTGGTTTTAGCCACAATAGTTTGAAATTAGTGATGTAAATGTAGATGGCACTTATCTTTGGCACTTCTATTTGATTATTGGTTGTTCATTGTGGAAGTTGTGGATCACCATTGTGCTTTAGGAGAAAGTAATGGTGAGGACAATGCTCTACCAAAATTGGCCGATGACAGGCTTTGTGGAATGGCGTCTTCATGTCAACTGTCATCTCAACTGAGATACATCATGTTATGTACTTCTGTTAACTTACTCTTGTGCTACATTTTTTTCCATCATGCCTGCCATAATACTGCATAAATAATGTGTTACAATGTGAGATACAATTGGTCAAAAAAAAAACCAAAAAAACCCAAGCCTTATCTGAAAATTTACGTTTAGTAAGGATGCTTACTTTAAAAGTACACAGAAAATGTATTTTCAGTGGTTGAGAGTTACAGTGGCAGCATTAATGAAGAAGTTGGGAAATCTCCTCAGGTTATCCTCACAGTTCGTGTCTTGGGTCCCATTTAGAGTAGTAGAAAGTCAAATATTTCAGTCTTGTTTTCAAATTCATTTTCTTGGCAGATAATTACATTTTTTCTGATGTCTACAACAGGCTATCTCCACTGTTTTAAGAATTACCATGGAGTTCACTTGTAAAACCATATAAATCCTCCAGAATGTATAAATATATATATATATAAATGAGTGTTGTAACTTCTTAGTTATTAAGAAAACCACAGTCTATCCATTTTAGTTTGATGTTATTAAGTATAGAGGCTTCTGTACATAAAGTTCAATTATAACTAAAATGTTTAGGACACCAAAATGTTTGAGCTGAAGTAACTTATACTGATTAGATTACTGTTTAGATCCTGGCTTGCTGAGGTCTTCACCAATGGCAGGTTCTTTACCGTTATAGTGTAAATAATAGTGAAATTGTGGTTTTGGTTTTTACTTTACAATTATATTCATTATTTTACTTTATTGAAACACTTTAGGGTACTGACTAGAATATATCAGAATTTTAGAAACAGTAATTCGTTGGAGGATGCAGATGAGAAATAATGATTTTTAGCTTCTTTAGATTTTTCCTAATTGAAATCAAGTAAAACAACTTTTGACAAGAGTAATCGTTATCTACAGTGCTTTATTATTATTGGCCACAGATTTTTTTTTTTTTAAATAGATGCATCTAGGCATCAGAGTTATTTTGATAAAATTGCTATCAGGTTCCTAGTTAATTTATGGTAATGTTTTTCTATTTGCTTGGTTTTTTTTTTATTAATATATTTTTAGAACATAAAAGGTGGCGAGAGCCTGCCAAGTAGGAGAAGCACTTCAAAGAGATCAATACAATTACTCTAGGACCTGGCAGCTATAACCAAGGTCCTACAATGGAGTTGGCGAGAAATAGCAAAAAGCAGAGGGAGTCTAAAGAGCATAGTCGGCTGGTATTCTAATTTTAAATGTCTGTGTAATGTTAATTCCCTTTTTAAAAAATGATCAAGCATATTACTGTACATTTGTGATAATGTTTTTATTATGCTAATATTCTGAAAAGCTAAGTTGAGCCATGCCAAGTGCAAAAATGATTGAACATTTGCACATTCAAGCTTGTGTCCACAGTAAGCAAAACCTGCCTTTTTTTTTTTTTTTTTTTAATCAGTTTCTAAAGTTACTGAAATATACTTAGATTTGTTTGGATCTGTTGGGTTACTGATTACATACAAAACCCCAGCCATTAATGCTAATTTATAAAGAAGTTTTGGAACTTTGTAGAGAAATGGATTTTGGGAGTTTAATTTGCTGTAGGTATGGAAGCTAAACAAGTGGGTGAGCATTTTGACATCACTAAATGGTAAGTAGGGCCAGGATACTGATACCATCTAGTGGTTACAAACGCCCTAATGCTGTTAGGCATTCTTGACTATGATGGAGAAGCCAGAATGTAACATTGCCATTTTTCAGTTGGTTTAGATGGATATTAGTAATCCTATTAGCCATACCCCTCAACAATTTAATTGGCTTGTGGTTGTGCAACAATGTGACACAGGTAACTAAAATTGATGTCATTTGTCTGCATGTGATGTTATAAAGTTACCACTGCTGCGGGTGGTTCTGTAGTATTGTGAGGTCTTGCATCTCCTACTGTAAATTGAAAGTACGTGGGTTTTTTTGATGTGTTGTGGTGTGTGGGGGTTGTTTGTTTGTGTGTGTGTGGTGGGTTTTGGTTTGTTTTTTTTTTTTTCTTTTTCTTTTTAAGTATAGGGCATTTGGCTACATCAGGGATACCTATTTTCAATTCATTTACTCTGAGTAAAGATGTGTGGATAACCTATTTTAAAATGTGTGTATGTATATTTTAAATTTGAGAGAGTGAGCTGTAGACTCTCTAAAAATCTGCCGAAAAGGAGGATGATTCCTCTACTCCTTCCCCTGGTCAGACTTTTGGATGAGAAGCAGCTAAGAATAAGACTCGTTTATAAGATTACCCACCTCAGAGACATAACACTGGGTCCATATTACTATCAGGCACTATTTGTAAGTAACTTTTAGTGATTCTCACATCACTGAAGGTAAGCCAATAAAACAATGTGGTGGTTTGGGTTTTCTAATAAAAGTCCCCAACCAAGCAGCGCCCCCTCCCCTCCCTGCCCCCCTGCCTTTACTCCCTTCATAAGAGGAGTAAAATATAAAGAAATATATATACGTGTATATATTATACATATGAAACATAAATTCTCTTTTAAAGGCACACAGTTCTTCAATAGTGCTTTCTAAGCTACAGGAGGACTATTGCAGAAAACTCTTGAAGTTCTAGTATTTCATGTAAGATTTCAGTATGTGATTCAACAGGTGTCAGACATTCTTGAATTCTTTGAATAAATTTTCTCATAATTTTGTTATTTTAGGAAAGTAATGACTTAAAATAATGAGCTTTGATACTTCTGCTGTGTTTTCAGGATCTTAATAAATTGTATTATTTGTAATTATTGTCCAAAGTGTCAGACATTACAGTAAAATCCGGTGACTTTAATATTAAAAATATAAGTCCCAAATCTAAAGCACCTGGCAAAGAAATCTGTCTGTTGAGTAGTTGTTATGACTGATAGGTTTTTGGCTGCGTTATTTCCATTTCCTGTTTATAATGTTTATCTCCTTATAATTCTTGACATTTTCATCTTTAATTAAAAGCATATCATTGTAGGTCAGGATAGTGATGTATCGATGTCTTCTTCAAAAGGTACTTGGGATTTAATTGTGTGACTCCTGCTAACAGAATATTTGGCAGATATAGATTGGTCTATGGCAAAATATGGTAATTTCCAAGTCTGTAAGTTACTACTTCATTTTTACCCCAAAGTCTTTTTGTACTGTCTGTATTTTTTACTTTTAGCTCAACTTACTGCTTATTCAAAGAATTAATTAGGTTTTTTGAGATTTTCAGACTGCTAAAATACTTTTAGAGCTGAAAGCCTATAAATCTGCTATCGAATCTACATTGGGGGAAAAAAAAGAAGTTCTTTTAATCATGAGATAATTTTTACAGATTAGCAGTTCTACTTGAAAACTATTCTGAGAATCGACAGATTCAAATTCTGTAAGACGCGCATTATAACTCTCATGTTCTGTTGCAAGATTTGAATTTTTGCAGTATTGTAATAAACAGTGTGTTCATTAATGTTTCTGTCACATCTTCTGAAACAAATTGCAGATTAAATATGTTTTCCATCTGAAAGGCCTTAATAGCTGTTCACTGTTCCTTATTACAGATGAATCTGAAGTAGCAACATCAGCTATATATAGCATTTATGACAAAGGGGAGGATTGAGCAATACTAATTACATAGAGTGAATTATAGTTCATAATTAACAAAAATAAAAAAGAATAATGAGTTACTTCTTTCTGGTTACTATTTTCCCTTGTAATTATTTTTTCAATAAATGCATTAGGGGGCAGCAGAGTCATGTGGTGATCCAGTTTGCAACCACTTCTAAGTATTTCGTACTAGTACTTCAGTATTCAGCATTTTTGTTAGGAATTATGTTTTCTGTGAATGCTGTTGCATCCTGTTTTCTAAACACTGAATAAGCAAAATGAACAGTCTACAAGTGATCATATGTAGAATCTCTGTAGTTATCTGTAATTATTGTAGTTAAACACATGGAGAACTAAGGCAAGGAGATTAAATGGTATACTGAAAAAGTGTTAGGGAATATGAGAATTTCAATCTGAAGCAAGCCTCTGATTTCTAGATTTGGACAATTTTGGGTAGTATTTTAGCTGTCTGTATGCTTTATATTTCAGGAAGGAAGAGACAAAAGGTCAAGGGAACTCAGAATGTAGAACGGCATTTTTTATTCAAAATTTGTATTTCTTTACATAATTTAGTCAGAAACAATTGTTGAACTCTACATTTAACTGATGGTATTCAAAGACAGCCTTTCATGACAACTTAAAATGTTTTTGTGTTTTAAGGAATGCTGACCATTTAATCACTGTTAAAAATCTAACTGCTAGAGTATTTTGTTACATATTCTGGTGTGAGTGTACAAGAATTTCAGAACTCTTTGCACCCATACAGAACTCTCCACCAAATTCTTTGAAAATACTAATTATTACTGTTGTTATAGAAGAAATAATACCTAATACTGGTACAATGGAGCTTAAAGAAATCGTGTAAGAAGAGCAGGAAACTTCTGTCAGATCTGGAGTCCTAGAGAGACTGTAAGATATCTTGATCTTTCGCCATGACAGGTTTCACTTAATTTATTTTCAAGACTGGTGGTATTTAAATAAGGTTGGCTACTTCTGAGGTAGTTATCCTACATAAAAGGATAAAAAAAAAATCATAAAGCTCTTTAAGAACTTTGATTTGCTTACTGTATTTATATCTTGAATTTGTTTGAAAAAAAATAAGACTTTTGAGGACAAAGAGGAGCTTTTTTCCTGTCTGTTAAGGGAAATAATGAACACCTTCATGGGAAAAAATAGGCATCTTTCACAAATGTAATTACTAGTTTCTTTTTAACTGACCCAGAACCAGAGCAAAGTGTTTGAGCGGCTCAGTACTTTTCTGAGTACAGGCCTTACTGTAGATTATCTTAGTCATTGCCCTGTCTCTAGCTACAGTTCTTTGTGAATATGTTATAGAAATGTTGTAATATAGTCCTGTTTGGTTTTGATTTGTCTGTTTCTTGTGTAGTTCCTCTTGGTTTCTGTTTGTAGATTGTTTGTTTGTTTGTTTGGTTTGTTTTGTTTGCTTTGGCAGGTTGGATTTCATTGCCCTGTTTTAGTTGGGTTTTGGACCTGGGTACAGCATTGAAATACTGGTCACAGACTGAGATCATGCTTTTAAAGCAGTCAAAACTAAAGATTAGAAGGGAAAACATTTCAGTGATTCACTGGAGGCTATTCATTCATATGTTGAACCTTTTGTTCTGTATCTATTTGGTTTTAATAAAATATTTTATTTTTCTTGCTATGTTTCTGATTCTGCTATAGGAAGAGATAGTCATGCTGAGTCTTGGCATCCTCCTGTTTCTCTTAGAATTGGACAATTTTCTTTAGTTCTAAGGACTTGTTTGCAAGATTATACTTCAATGCAGATGCACATTTCTCTTAATACTTATTACAGGCTCACTGGGATCAGTTAATACTCTGTGTGTGGATATAGATGAGCAATAATAGCCGTCAAGTGTATCAGGGACACACACCAACAACATAAAACTAAAGCATTATGATCCTCAGGAGAGAAAGGACTTTCAAATACTCAAACAATCCTGTCTTCTGAGGTTTTTGACAGTGCTTTCTTGTTAGCAAAAAATACATGATTACATTTTTATTTGTTTAATATAAATTTGCTTAAATAAAAACATTACACAAGGTTTAATAATTTAATGTGTTTTCACAGTTTAAATATAATAGCACAACAAGAAACAACACGAAAGACAGATACAATATACAAGTTCTTGAGTGGATAATAAAATATTTTGAGTGTTCTTTCAGGTCTTGCTACAGCTGTTTTGGCCTTGTATTTTCCCTAGAGAAGTGACAGAGTACGGGTAGTAATTGTTGGCTTGAATCTTTATTTTTATTTTACACAACCACTATTTTTAGGTTAGAGCTCCCTTACTGTGCCTCGAAACTCAATCCACTTGTGTAAGGTTCCTCAAGTTGCTGCTTTTTTCTTACTATGTGTACATATTTTGGATAAGCAATGAATTCTCAAAGCGTGTTTTCACTGTCAAACAAATGTAGGCCTCAGTCCAGCAAAGCACTTACATGTTAGTAGTTAAAGACATAGTTAACCGTTGCATTTGACTGCAGTAGGACTGCTTACATATTTTAAGCTACGGACATACTAAAGCGCTTTAGTGGATTGGTGCCCACATGTAATGCCAAGGAAGAGCAACAAATTTGCATTATGTTACTGAGCTAGGCCCTCTGATACAGATATATACGTATCTGCAAAGTCTTAAATTAAAAAAAATTTAAATCCTATTTTATAATGAGAATATTTTA
Organism: Charadrius vociferus; assembly: GCF_000708025.1. Lineage (NCBI taxonomy): Eukaryota > Metazoa > Chordata > Aves > Charadriiformes > Charadriidae > Charadrius > Charadrius vociferus. The sequence continues at coordinate 360,127 of NW_009646499.1, forward strand.
GCTATTTAAACATATGCACTCTATAAATATCTCAGAGTTAGTTTAAAAAAAAAACCCACAACAAAACAATTATTCATTTTCACGTGCTGTTATGGTGAGTATTACCATGCTTTGATAGGGTGGCAGTTGCTTTAAAAATGTATAAGGACTGGTGTGTCAGGCTGGGACCTATGGAGCTCTGCAGATTTAGGGCTGCTTGCCTATAAAACAAGGTTTGGAGGGAGAGCTGGAGGAAGTGAGTAATTCTGTGGCATAAAGTGAGAAAACCAAGTGTTTGAACAGAGCAGCAGTATCAAGAGGTCTGTGCTGAGAGGAACTGCCTTGATTAAAACGTCATGCCCCTTAATGGTGTAATTGTGTTAGGGAGTTTGATATATTGTGTTGGGAAAGATGAAAAATATTGAAATGAGATTATTTTTAAAAGGTGTTTTATCTAAAAAAAAATTAAAACCCAAACCGTTGACAATTATACTAGAGGTTAATGAGGTGACTATAAAGTCTACGTAGGCACTGTACACATCTGCATACATCTTCAGGCAACTGGATCTCAGGTCTTACTTGACCTGTTTCATGAATGCACATAAAGTTTTGGGTAGTACTTCAGAATATGAAAAATATGTCCTTTTAAAACAGCATGTGTAATGAGCCTAAATCTGCTTTACAGAGTTGGGTATTCAAACTAAAGGGTACTGCTGGAGTCTGACACTGATACATTAGCTAATGTTGGTAACATGCTGGGAACTACCTGTGTGCTGTAACACTGGAAGGCAGTCCATTAGTGCCTGAATTAATGCACTCAGGGACTTTTAATTCTTCACAGAATCTATTTCCATATTTAATTACGGGAAAGTCAAAGAAAAAAGTTACAAAGCACCTTCTTCATCTATTTCATTGTCAACGGGAGTGGCGATTAGTAATTCTTCTTCAAGTTATATTGCAGTGTTCACTTAAAATAATGCAGCTCCTTGCTGAGTTTGCTCCAATTAAGCCATATTTTATTTGCTAATGACTTACCAAGTTGACAATGACCTTGAAGTTGGTATTGTTAACACTTCTTGGCATAAAGAGCTAAATGATTTAGAGTTATTACGAGTGCATCAATTTATTCTTCAGTCTTTGTCAGTATTTTTAAAAGGCTTTTTAATTCCATTATGCATATGATACTTTACCTGAATAACATACAGGTTAGTAAGTTAAGTAACAGTCCATTTATATTGCTTTTACTGTGGATTTTAAAGACCGTGTGTATAAGACACCACTTTTATTGTTTTTGAGTTTGAAAAAGTGTACTAACCTGGGTTGTCTTTACAATTGAGTAGTTTTAATCACTACAAATGCAATTTAATTACTGTCACATTTCCCTTGGCTCTAAGTCGCTTATATAAATAAATTTATAAATGTTTAGATATTGAATTTCACTGTTTCAGAAGTTATACTTTATCATGGTCTAATTTATTTCACTGTATGTTAAAAAAGGCTGCTTGTGTAATTGAACAGAATAAGATGTTAATTCTCTAGGAATGCTTCTTGGCAATTTAAAATAAAGATGAATAATAAAATTACCTTTATATAGTTTGGAACCTCCTAGTTACAGTTTAGTAAAAACAGGAAAAGCCTGTGCCTTTAGATGTAATTTACAGTAGGCTAGTTTGAGCATTTTAGATAATCACAATATTTGGCACAAATAAGTGCAGTAATGAACTCTGTTTTGTCACTAAAAATATTCCTGAACTTCTTAATTTATTGTTTTTATCATTTCTCCTTTTGGAATCTGATGTTGCATGCCATCTTAGTCCAGATGCATACATAATCCTCTGATTTGGTGTGTTTAGATTGTATTATATTTTGCTTGTTAAGAGGACTGTTCGATATGCTGAAAAATACTACTTACTGCATGGTATTTTAAAAACAGTGATCAAACTGCCATCGTTCCTCAAGCAGATCTTAGAAATACACTCCTTTTGTTTTGCCTTCAAGAGTTGAGTTACTATGCCATAAAAATTGACTTTAATGGAATCATCATTATGTGCATATACCGTAACAGAGAAACCATATGATCTAATTACTGCAACCATTTCTTTCTTAACCCTAAATCTCTGTTCTCAGTTTCTGCATTGTGCCTAATAAAATATTACACCGATTTTGGGTTGTTCAATCTAGAGACTGTGAGGTCCCTAGGATCTTTTGAATAACAAAATGTTGAATAATAGTGTGCGTATATATAGCTTCCTAGGGAGTAGCAAGCAGATTTCAGTTCAATATACTCAATCATGTAAATAAGTTTAAGTATACAAATTATTATTGTCTCTTTGTATTAAAATGCCTTTTAACATTGCTTTTTGATTTTATGGTAAATGGAGTAGATTGTGCTGAGCATTCTTCTGTAAGTGTCAGAATATGGCTAGAAATGCCAGTGATCTGACTGGATGATGTATTTCTATAGCAAAGTCATCTTTCATATTATTTTTATTTGGAAACATATGCAAGGGATTGGAATAAATAATTTTCCTTAAGAGTACATAATGTGACTAGTGTTTTAAAAGCAGAGATTGCTTCTAATGTTTTGTTCAAGATTTCAGTTTTTCTTTAGAAAATCCTCACTCTTCAGTGCAGTCAGCTGTGGTATTTGAAGTTGCCCATAATTTTGAAATGTTTTTGTTTTGGTTGTGTAAAGCCCACTACTCTGTAAGTAGGGTACATCTACAAAAAAAGCAGCATCTGCATAGGATGAGAGAATGACTATGCTTGCCTTTTTTGTTTGTTTTTGTTTTTAATTTGGATTTGCAAAACATGGAAGATTTTATAACTTGTGGAAATTCATGCTCTTCATTATCACAGAAACAATAGTATGGTATTAAAAATGTTTCATATATGTTTCTAAATGTACTACTCTTGTTCTTTGTAAAGTTCATTTACTTGTCATTTATTGTGCCCAGAAAAGAGAAGCAAAAATGTACAGAATAAAATACACACATAGTAAAATGACAATCTGCGCATCTTATTGTCTTTAACAGGCCTTTATATTTTTTACAATTTATTAGTAGTAATTTAATCTTGTTCCTCTAGACACACAAGCTGCTTTATTCTTTTTTTTTTTTTAGAGCTGACATCCCTCTGGATGGGATTGAGTCTAGAGTTCATGTCACATTTTTAGCTGCCAGATAAATTGTCTAACTGATGTAAGACAGCTATCTGCTCAATATTTTCCCGGATCATAGAGGATATGTTGGAGATCAGGGCCATTCAACTCCTGAAGACAGCCACCAGTGTGGTTAGAATGTACAAGACTTTTCCTGCTGTGCTAAGGTTCTGTTCCATTAATAATAATATCATGCTATTCCTTTATTAGTATCATAATAAAAGGTAGGTAATTCCACAAAATTAACCGTATAAAAAAATGCAACATGCTTATTCTTATTACAGACTTCAAAATAAATTAGATTTCTACAGTATCTAATCTGTCACAATTTAAACTAGCTTTAAGAAGTCCATTCTGTATATATCTGGACAGTAATAACTTTTTTTTCTATCATGTGTTAAACCAGTAGTAAATAGTGCCTTACAGAGCCACTTGATGGTGCTGTCACCCTTTTACTCTGAAAATTCAGTTTAGCTGTCATGCTTCCATTATAATAATGAGCATCTTAAACTGCCTTTTATAGTGAAGGAGGAGGAATTGTATAAGCAAGGAAAAGGTTATTCTCTCCCTTTCCCTCTTCCTTCTTTCCCCCTTCTGTTTTTCCTTGCCAGGAAAAGGTACCATGTTAAGAAAGAAATCTGTAAGCCTGTGAATTTTTATCATGAGAATGTTACACTAGGCATAGGGATGATATACATGTTTAAAAAAGGAATCTAATCTGAGGAAGACAGTAACTGGTATTTTCAGGATCCTGAAGTTACTTGTGCATAATGAAGGAAAAATATGACTGAGTTGTTTTTCTGACATGGGACTGACTTCAATGCTAAAATTATTGAATTATAAAAACATACATGCTATCCTGGATGCACATTCTGTTAATGGTAGCAAAGGTGGTGGTTTCTTTTCAAAATAATAGAAAGGTGATGCTCTTTGAACAGAAACTGAATATGGGTGGCCAGTCTTACTCCCAGCTTGTGTGTCTGAGATTGTTCTCTCTGTGGTTAATGTGTCAGATTTGTTAGAAATTGTGTAAAAATTGCTGTGAATTAGTTGATAGATTTAGAATTAGTGAATGGAATTTTAGATATCTAGTGTATTTGCTGAACTGGTCGTTTTCTCATCTCTAAAGATACATTCTACAGGCCGTGTTGGTTCAGTTTTTGTGTGTTGTGTATTTAGCATGGTTTTGATTCCTTAAGCAAGTAATAATCCGATTGGGAGAGTAATTTTGGGTCGGTGAGATAATATTATGTCTGTGAGGTATTTTTTGTTGATGTTTCTTTGTACCCTCTTAGTAAACGCAGCTTTTGCTGGGGACCATGCATATCCTGGTTAGTTCTTCATTAGGAGTCTCTGATTTTCACTTTTGGTTATAAAAATATTTTTATTTTTGAGTTGAGGGTTTGCACTGAACTTTCTGAATTAAAGTACTCTACCTATTGATTTTCATAGTAACTCTTATAAACTATGCTTATGCGTTCCAGTAGATTACTGTTCGTGTTTTTTGCATGATCTTAATTAATGCAGGCTTGACCTTTAATAGCCTAGACTGAATATCATATAAATATATGCATAGATTTGAACATAAAGTTGAAAAGTTAGTAATGAAATGAAAGCAAATATTTGTACAGACCTTTGACTTAAAGTAGATGTGCTCTATCCAGCTTAGTGCATTTTCTTCAGCCATTTACAACTCATGACTGCTATATAAACGTATTCAGGCTGGAAACAGGCAATTTAGGCCCCAGCTTGTTGAGGCAGGGAAGTATGCCACAAGCACATAGTAGAACAAAATGATAGTATATGAACATAAAATTTGAATTTTTTTTTTAATGTACCTCACATTAAATGGAACTGTTGCTTCTGGTCTAACTTCCATAAAATCTGTTGAATAGAACATAACTGGATGTGTGTTTAACAACTTGAAAGATGAATATGTAGATGTGTGCAGAAAGTGTAATTGGACAGATGAGTGTTCTGTTGAGCAGGGTTGTAGTGTTGCAGTCTGTAACTGCTTGACGTGGACAATGATAACCTGAATTTTATTACGGTTGCCACTTTTACTCATTCTGGACCATATAGCTTGAAGATAAATTGTTAATCGGTACTTTCTTTTCTGTGGCAATCATAACTGCTTCTCTGGGAGAGATATCTGAGCTCTGCTTGATGTGTTGTGTATGATTTAAGAAGCAGCTCTGTATAGGAATTAAAATGAAAAGAACTAACTTGAATGCACGAGAAAACACTTTAATAAATGGTTTCTACAGTGAAATACGCTGTGTGGAATCACAAGCTGCCTACCTGGTGAACTGCACTGGAGTTGTAAATCCTCAATGCTCTCTTAGCTGATAATTGAAGTTATTGTTCTCTGTAGTTTTAGTGTTACCCATCGTGATGTCATTAGCGAAACAAACTGATGTTTATGGAATTGTTGGTTTTGCAACTGCTATTTGTAGAGAACAGTGAGACTGAGGGTGGAGATCATGTGAGTGGGGAAATGAGGTAAAGACCTGCTTGGAGGCCTTGGCAATGTAATAAAATTAAACCACTGCATGGTTTATATTGTAATTAAGGTATATCTAGCAAAAAACCCAAACCCTACAAACAAGATTTGCTTCAAACATATAAGTAATGTTTATAGTTTATTTTTGGCTGGTAGCTATTATATATTTCAGCTGTGCATTGTAGATAAGGCAAAAATGTGGCCAAGAAATTGGAAAATTCTTTAACTTAATTTTTTTTTTTTTCATTTCTTTCAGTTTAGGATGTTACTTATTCTGCCCTGAACTATAGAGGAATACATTTAGTAATTTAACTGGAAAAAGCTGTGAGTTTAATCCTCAAGAAGGACTCAGGACCTGGGCAGTATGATGTAACTTAGTAAATAACAATTTTAGAATAAACAGTTAAAAAAAAATAAATTATTCTTTAGATTTAGTTTGTTACATTTTTTGTTTTTATCTGCATTGTGCTAATATATTTTGATTTTCTTACATTTTTAACTTTTCTGTTTGCAGCTGTCAGTCTCATCTGCACTTCCTCAGCTCTTATGCTTCATGAAGACTTTCACAGATGCAGACATTTCTGCTTGTTTCACTGGAAACGTAATCCTTAGTTATTAATTTTGCTGTGGTTTCAGTGCAGTGAACACATTTTTAAAAGTTTATTTTACTGAAAGCCAATTTACTTTATACTTGATGGCTTGTAAAAAATATGATCTACTTTCAGTAATGTGGTTGAGCTTTTGACTCATCCAGGCTGGTCTTCTGCCACACTTGATAGCCTTTTTGAATATTAGAATGTGCTTTGAGGAAGATGTTCTCGAATACCTATCAGCTCAGCCCTCCTGAGCCCCTTGGCCATTCAGAGCCATGTCCTTTGGGATACAGTCAAGCAGATCCCTGAGCAAGTCAAAGCTAGGAGAAGGTGCTCTGTCAGGCTTGTTAGCGATGAAAAAGGATGAATTCCTTGCAGATGTGAAGGTCAAAGTGGTGATGGAATTTAAGATCCTAAGAGAAGTGCGCAAGGCAAATAGTAAAATTAATCTTTATTTAACTAATCCTTAATTTAGCCCTTTCTCTTGACTTCCAAGTCATTCATCCTCAAAAAGGATGTAGGGAAGTAGTTTTCCTAGTTGAGTTTATAGGCTTGTGTTAAGAGGAATGCATCTCATCTGTGTCTGTAACTTCCTGTAGAGGTGCTCATTATCATCATCTACTACTATACAAATGCTCATTAAGATACTAGAAAACGTGTATATGACTTTCTCTTCTGTGTGTCTTATGAGTATACGTGACCCGCTTTAATGTCTTTTAAAAACAACAACAACAACAAAAAGACTTCAGGTTTCAGATTGTATATTCTACTCTCAAACCTAAAGTGAAACAGGAAATTAGTATGAAAAGTTTGGGAAAGACAAGATTTTAGAATCTCTTTCAGTGACTCTCCTGGCTGGCTCAAGAAACAGCATGATCAATGTGCTGCCTGATGTCAATTGTGTTTGTAGTCAAGTAACAATCTATGTTTGTTATAAAAGGCACATAAGCATGTAACTGTGGCCTGTAAATTCTCAGCTTATGACTGCAGAGCATTGCTGGTTTGCATCTTTGTGATTCAGATCTTGAATGTCTAAATTGCCTATTCCTAGTATAGGCTCTTAAGCCTCGTAGGTGTTCTTGTTTTATGTAATGTTACGTAAGCACTGAAGTTTGTGCCTGAACAGATGGGTTTCTATACGTATTTCAGAGGCCTGGGTCTGTGAAACTTTTGAATAAAGATAAAAATAACGATTACTTATGTCCATATACTTAAGTAATCAACTAATTAGGGCCTAAGTTTTCAGACTACAGATGTAAATTCATTAGAAGGTGGAGAGAGGAAATTTTAAAAATAGATTTCAGCATGCGTTTTCTGTAGGCTGGTTGGTCTTAATTTGCTATGCAAGTATCTGTCATGGTTTAAATCCTTCCCAGTGTCTTTGCCAGACTTATTGGAATGTCATTTGAAATAGTCATAAAAAACTATTTGTGTATTTAAAGTGATTTCCTTTTAAGTCTTTTTCCTAAAATTATACATAAAAGGAGTCTCTAGAGAGTTACTGTTACCAAGAGAATTTTCAAAATTTGTGATATACGTACGTCTATTTTGGCTAATTTCAGTGGTAAGTTTCATAGTTGGGGTATCATAACTGATTTGAAGCTTTGTTTTACATGTGTTGGGGTAACATATCTCGAAAATTATATGTTCTCTCTTTTTTGTATGCTTTTTATTTTTTTCCATTGAGTGATTGTTAGAGTCATCCTGTCATAACTGCATGATTTTGCCATTATTGAAACATGATTTGTCTTGCTTCTTTGGGTTTACAACATAATTGTACAATATTGTGGGACCCCTCCCATTAGTGAGTAATCCAGGCTTTCATTAGTTGTTGCAAAGAGCAGCTGTTTGTAATAGGAGAATAGGCTTTCGCTAAATGTATTTAGATAAGCATTTAAAAATGAAGACTCATAAATCTTTCCTTTAACTTCTAAAGGGAAACTGCACTGCGTTGTGAAAACATCAACAACAAAAAAGAAGGCAAGAAAAAATATGACCTCTTCATCCCACAGTACCATGAATTAATAGAATTACAGGAAGAAAAGGAGGTAATGGCGTTTCAACTTTTTCCTATTATTTGAAAACTAATTTATACCTGGATTTCAGGTGTAAGGCTTTTATATGCAGGATGAAAAAACCACTGTAATTTGTATTAAAAATGAAAAAAAAAACTAGTCAAGAATGAAAATTCATGAGCTTTTTTTCCCCCTCTCCTACTTCACTGTAAATCCTGTGAAATAATTTAAGAGCTTAAGCTTTTTATACTTTGTAGAAATTGTGAAGCTGAGTATTTTCACGCACTTTTGGAATAGTATGTCAAAATTGAAATCAAACGAGTCATAATCATAACTCCTCTCAGAATTCATCAAGATTCAATAAATATACATCAAAACATATTTAGAATAAATTACCTATGCTGCTTTTTTGTTTAAAGTATATTTTAAACTGAATAAATGAAATATTTCAGATGTTTTACACAACACGGCAGAATTTTGGAGGCTTTAGGCATGCATGCAGAGAGAAGGCTTAAGCTACAGGCAATTGCTTTAACTTCTCTATATTTTTCTTATGTAAAAATGCTTTCTTTTTACATTTATATATTTATATTTTTAGAGATAGCGATTAAAAAAAAAATGCTTCTCTAGATCGATCTGTATTTTCTCTTTTGACAGAGTTTTCCATGTCTCCAGCAAAATTTTTGGGCTGTGAGCCATATTGTCATTGTACTTTCTTAGTTTTTCTACTTTCACTCAGTGTCACTATAAAGAATTGTAAGGTAAATGGGATAGATACTACCAGTTCGAGCTGATGAGCGATAGAAGAACACCAAGCATCCTTTTTCAAAGTTGTGAGCACTAGAAGTAACTAATTGGATTTTCATTAAACAAGTAACTGCTGTTACTGGATCAAAGGACAGAAACACTTATAGTTTTGAGAGAAAGCCACTAGTAATTCATTTTGTACATGTGCAAATTTGTGTTAAAATTCAAGGAACTTAAGTTTAAGTATAGCTATGGGACTTCTGAATTTTGAAAATCTTTGTATGTGGATGCAAAGCTGAGGAAAGAAAATATTATTTTTAGCACACAAACTTTTAACTGAAGGCTATTATATCTGAGACTGTTGTATTGCTGTACAAAGAGTCCTGAAACTATTTTGCATAAGCTTGCAAAAGCTGTCTGATGAGATCTCTTAAAATAATGAGGTTGTCTTGCAAATGTTTACTGGAACCATGGTTTCTTATTTGGAATATTCTCAGGTGATAATTAATAAGGAAGTTAATACCTTATCTCACGCAAAGGCCAAAGGACCAAGCAGTGACATGAATGGGTGGAACTGCATTAGCGGAAAGCAGCTGTTCTCTTGGCATATGATCAGACGTGTGCCATGCAAAGAGGTCTAAATGTGAGATTGTACCTTCTTAGCTGTTTTATGCGTTATCACTTAACTCCTAATAGACTACTTCAGTCTTCCTTGGGTGTGGAAAGCTGCCCTTGACATAAGAGGAATACAGAAACAATGACATAAACGGATACTCAGAAAAGTGTATAAGAGTTAAGAGGACCTAGCACTCTTTTTACTGTGGAAGAAGCAATGGAGAAAACTAGACAGATTCAGGAAGGAGGGGGAAAATGGTGTTTGTAGGCAGGAAGTGATAAAAAAAGGAAAGATTACTATGTTTGTGCATGTTGGTAGACGCAGAGAATGTGGTATGTTTTTCTGTCTGGCTTTAAAGTTCAATAAATAATTGATGAATGAAAGTTGATTCATAGTTTCAAATTACATGAAATGTCTGACGACAATATTCTCTTCAGGGTTCTGTTAAGCGTTAATGCATAAAAAAATTATTATAAAAATAAAAAGATCAGATTTAAAAAATGTGTTAAGTGAGAATTAAAGTTGGGAGTACATCCCAGTAATTTAAGTTGATGAACGGTGTGTTGTAAATACCTTGGAGATCTCAGTTCTGTAAGGTATGGAAAGCAGAACTGACCAGGTAAAAACCCATCTTTTTGTCCTTGGCTAGGATGGTACATGCAGTTAAAGGCATGTGTGGGAAATACTCATTTGAACAGTTAGCTGAACTCAACCCCGTGCTTTGGGATTGAATGCAGTAACTGGAAACCTTAGTCTTGCAAGCAAACTTAACCCTGAGCTTTAGGATTGGATTTCCTCATGTCCAGGAAAGATTATATGCTAATTTATGCTTTTTCTATTGCAAAGGCATTCATAACACTTACCTTCCTGGGGACCCACAGATTTCTGATAAGATGTGAACTTACAGTGCAGCCTATTAATTAGAGCAATATCTTTCCACAGTACTCTCTTTCACAAAGCTGGTGAGAATTTCATGTCAATGAGTCTGCAAGTTCTTAGTAAAATTTGGTTCAGGGTGACTAATAGGTTTAAAATCATCATGAACGGATGAATTGACTTACATACGTACAAGCATTACCACATCCATGATTTCCTCTAAAGACCAGGCTGCAAATTGCAGTGTTTTTAATCATCAGCTCATTCTAATTTAGATTCACAAATGTTAAAATGTTCAGCTGTAACTGAGTATGTGTCATAACATGCCTTCTGGGAAAGACGAGGGTTTTCTACATGACCTTATTGAGAGTTTTTATGTCTGAAAATATTTAGATCTTTTTTTAAGCTGCACTGTATGTAGAGTACTATGACCTTGGAATTTGTAAAGAAACTTACAAATTCAAAAGCATGTGTAGGCTGTTCTTAAACTGTGAAGTAGGAAAGGAAGCAAGGGGCTCACCATTTCAGAAAAGAGAAGGATTTGATCTAAAAATGTGAAGTGTCTGTCTGGATACTTTTTAAAATCTGCTACACTCCCATTTTGTGGTGAAAAGTCCATAAAAGTGTTTCTTTAATTATGTTAGTATCATTAAGATAATTTATCTTAAGGAAGTTAGGCTTTTAAAGATACTTTTTGTAATAACTTCTGCTGAGCAAGTGCGAAATAGTATTTTCTTGAATAACTCCAGAGAAAGGACTGAAGACACAGATTTCACCTGGTAGTGCTGCTAGTATAGTACTAATAAAAATGAGCACAGCTTGGAGAGGTGCTGTCAACTTCTCATTTCTTCCTTAATACTGATGACTTTTAGGTACCTTTGTTGTTCCTTGGCATTCTTCAAGGTATTCAGAACAATCTCGAATCTGAATGTGTGTCAAAATTGTAGCATTGTTGTGAAAAAGGGAAATGCCAGATGCCATATTAGGATGCGTACATAGAAGTATAGCCTGCAAAGCACATGAAATAATTCTTGCTAGCTGTGCTACGCAGAGCAGACTTTGTCTGGTGTATGGTATCGCATCAGCTGTATTTGGAGTAAAAAATATAGAGACCAGTCAGAGTCAGTTTAGAGGAAAATAACGAGACTAATGAGAGATTTAGAGGATGTTCCTAGATAGAAAAAAAAAAAAAAAAAGAGCTGTATTAGTTAATGTAAAGAACAAAAGGGGACTTACTGTAGTAATCTTCAACTATGCAAAAGCTTGCTCAAGAGAGACAGGAAAAAAAGTGATTTCTAAATCCATCTATAATCAAGATGAGAAGAGTAAAGATTTGGCCTAGCATAGATTTGTGTAAATGTGCTTCTTTCCAAAGACTTGTTATCAAAGGCTTGTAAATTTGATCAATTTCTGTTCTCCATGCAGATTTTGGCTGGAATTTTTTTCAGACTTGTATTTCTGGAAGGTTTTAATGAATAGAGTCTTTTGTTTTTGAGAACAAAGAACATTTTAGGTGAGGAGGAATATATTTTGTCAATAGCCAAAACGAAAGCAAATTCTGACTTTGTATTTGATTGGCTCTAATGCCTTAATAGAAAATGATTAAAAACTTGAAGTTTGTTGACAGTTCAGTTCCCATTTAGTTACTGTGTTTACACATATATATGTATTGAACTTGCAACATATACATAGTCCTATAAAATTCAAGACATCCAGAGGTTAAAAATATATTCACTCACTGTACTAAGTAGAACAACGCTATTGATTCTGTGTTGGAAATATATCTTTTGCCAGTCAGGAGATTAGAGATTCATTTTCTCAAAATAAAATATTTGAAAAAAGTAGTAGCTTGTGGATGCACTATGTTACTATTTGTGACACAAGTTAATGATCTGCTATATACCTCCAGATCTGTGAAGACGGACATCTTAGAAAAAGTTGTTACATGTTTCCTACCCTCCTTTCTCAGTGTGAGTTGAGGATATCATGTAAGGAAATAAAGCAGGATTTGAACAGAGCATCTTCTCCTCCTCCATTGTATATCTAACTAGCTGATCGCTAGCTGCGTCCTCTGAACCATCACTTGTTTTCAGATGATGTGTGAACACATGTATCGGAAGGTTTGTACATGATACCTTTTTATCAGTCTTTCTTTTTATAATATCTGCATGTTTTACCTTAGAATTATACATTTAAATTGGTTTGCAAGTTAATCTGAACCTGTCAATACTAATAGCAATTTTCCCTAAGCAGTCCTAAACTTCAGTGATTGTTTAATGTCTATGCTGCACCATTTAAGTACACAACAGCATTATTATTTTTTTTTTTTTAACTTGTGACTCTGTCTTTTCTGCAAACAGAATGATCCATGAGTGAAGTATGCATATATAGAGAAATATATTCTGGCAAAAAGACCTTCAAAAAAAGTGTGATGATGGGAGGACTGAATTGATAGTATTAGACTTCCGTATGCTGTCGTCTTTAATTTAAACAAAGTAGGAATGTCTTCTCTGTATGGACTATAAGTTTTTAAAGCTAAACTATACTTTCTCAGTTGTAATTTCACATTTAAAATAAAATGGATAATATGAATAAAAATAGAACATGCATTAATATGTGCCTAACAACTAGATTTTAATGGCATTGTAAGTCTTTCTCATTAATAAGTTGCAGGTCCTCAATTAGCAAGTGAGCTAACTGAAAACCACAGCAGTCCCCCTCAGAATGTACTGTATACATGCTATTATGATGGTATTAACACTTGAGTTTCTTTTTAAATGCTAAGGGTGTATTTCTAGACTATGATAGCTTTTATTTGCCAATGATCCTGTGAATAATCCCATGAATACACAATTACTTTGTTTTTGCTACACTTCACCTGCGTTTGGTACCCGTCACTCCCAAAGCTTTATTTTGTTTGTTGCTAACCTCACTACTATTAATTTTTTCTCATAGGATATATCAGTGAAAGCCTCTGTTATAAATCAATTGACCATATATAGGTAGTTTCATCTTGTATCTAATGTTAGTACCTTCTTGCAAAAGAGAATTCTCAGGATCATATAGATTGGAGTTACTGGATCTTGAAAAGCTGCTGTTGCCTCAGGCAAAAGACTGAGGCTGCTTAATCATTTCGGTTCTGGGAACAACAGTAAATCACCTGTGAATTTAAATCTGTTTGAAAAGGTAACTTACACTGGAGTCTCTCTCGGCATATATTAGGCAAAACTGCAATTTATACCCTCACAGAGTAGGCACAAATTTCCTTATATTTACTAGAAATCATTGCTTATATGCAAGGTAAGTTTTCGAGTGTCACTGACTCGTTAGTTCTATATGGATTTTTAAAATAAAGATGAAAAAGTAGGTTCAATACATATGCAAGATTAACAATAACTATTTCCAATTCTGTTAAAAAAGTGTTGTAACTTAAAAATTAGGAAGTCTGAGCTTTGTCTTATGATGCTAAGAATTAAAAGCTGTTTGGTGTTACCTTTTGTTTATTGCAACATCGAGAGTTTTTAGTACATTATGACTTGGATAAAAATTACATGACTTCTGTCAGGCTAAAAATTCACTTTTATTTTTAGCCTAGGATAAGGATGTAACAATACTCTTTACTTCTCTAATACATTTTATCATAAGATGTCAGTGCCTCCCTCCTCCACCTCCTATCCTCCCTTGTATGAATGTATTGAGCCTTGAAAAATGAATGTGCTGGAATCCTGATGTTCAGTTTATAATTAAGGATATAATGACATTACAGGGCATATTAAAGGTTATTCAACAGATGAGCATAGCAAGGAATTTAAATGTTGTCTTCTAGTACAATGTCTTCCTCATTTTCATGAGACCAGCTACTGTTGCAGTGTGTTATTGGTTTAATGTTACTACAGGATTGGTTTTTTTTAATATACCATTACCTGGTATATCTGTTAAAGAATCTTTCCCAGTGAGTGATTTGCAGCACTTAGTATATTTGCATTTCCTATCTCCTGTTAGTAGAGTTACTTCAGAAATTAAGTTGGTGGATTCTTTTGTATTGTTTGAAAAGAAATGAATTGATTCTGAAAGCATGAGATCCACTTATCCTCAAAAGCTATTAAATAAAAATACTTCTTTCTGTTTTTAACTTTGCCTGTTATCTTATTATTTCTCTGTTCTTTTGGATAGTGCTGTGACTTTGCTTTGTTGCAGCTGTTTATTAACAATATCCTGGTGAATCCTGGCAGATGGTAACGTTCTCTGCAGGTTTCACCCCACACTAGCTCAAAGTCATAACATTGTTCACTATAGGACGGTTTTGTTTTGGGGTTTTTTTTCTTTCCTTTTTCTCTGGAGAGACTTCCCTCTCTGGAGTGTCCCCACTGCAATTCTTTGACACTTGCTCACTACCTGAATTGATGAATGGTTGGATTTGCATCAATACTTTGCTATAAGCAGCTGTCTTCTGTGGTGCCATCACCTTCATGTGGAAATCGCTAGAATGAGTCAAATTCTCACTACCTTCTGTGGTAATCATTATTAAAAACAATAAAAATCCATTAACTTGTAGTCTGTTTGAATGGAGTTCACCATAAAAAGTTCCTTCCTATACTACTGTCAGATTGTATTATTTAGAAAGTATGGATAAATGTAGAGTTTTGCAACTGATAGCTGTTTCTTTTAAGATTTTTGCCTTTACTGTTAGCGTCAGAGGTCCTGTGTTTATAAATTACTATGAATGTTGGGAACTTTTATTTTTTCTGAGCAATAAAAGTAATGAATTTATCATAGGATCTTCATTCAGCTTTTCAGGTTGTCAAAAAAAATGTAATAAGCCACCTTTTTTTTTTTTTTTTTTTTTTTAAATACGAGAAGACAACATTATAGTCTTTATGTGTATTAAGGAATTTGACAGAGATATCCTAGCAAGACTAATGATTACCTGAAATACTTGTCTTTGCTTTTGAAGCTTAACCCTTTTGCTCATCAATCAGTCAGCAGTGGCAGGTAGTGACCATTAGGTGGATTCATTAGCACCCTGCAGCCTTCTTGTACAGGGTGACCCACATCTGTCTTCATTAGAAGTTTGCTACTTGCCAGTAGTGAACAGATGGGTCATTATAGCCTACATTGCCCTCTGGGCATACCTGGAGGACGGACAAAGTCGTTCGATACAGGACACAGACGCATATTTACTTCATAGAAATGGGGCAAGATATTTCTGATAAGTCTAATGACATTAGACTCAGACTAGTTACCTTTATACTTTGTGGGGTTTTTTTATTATTATTATTTATTCTGTCTGATACCAACTTTGTGAACATGAAAGTGTGGCTACAACAGAGACTTGAATTATTGATGACCATTTCTTAAAAAAAAGTCATACAGTATAACATATAGCAATGCTGAAGTGCTAACCAGTATTTTCATTCAAACTCTAGGTGCCAGTTTCAACATCTCATTTTCCTTCTCTACAACCTGAATATTTTCTGTACAAATTAAATTAAGATTTTTTTTTTTTTTTAAAGAATTCTATGAAGTAAGGCTGAAGATAAAACGCATTCATAATCCTGTTGCCAGGAGAGGAAAGTTAAAAGCCTTGTTTCCTTATTGCTTCAGCATTGCTGTTTACACTGCATGAGTTTAAATGTCCTTCTACCACCACGGTTGAAAACATTTTTGGAAAAAAACCCCAAAAACCAAAACACCAAAACCCCCAAACCCCTGTATATCAATTATTCACTATGAGTTGCCTTCTTTCAAACTTTGGAGTAGTTAAGCATCTATTTTCAATGTTAGCAGCATTATAGTTGATATTCCACTTCTGTGGGGTTTTTTTGAGAAAATTCCTTTAGTCACAGAGTTTAATGTAAAGCACTCTTAAATGTGAGGCAAACTGATTCCAGCTGGAAAGCCTGATTATGAAACTGGCTTTGCCCTGGGAAGTTCTCCCAAATGGAACAAGAACTACCTTTACCAGTGAAGAAAGGTACCCTTTTCCACTTTAAGAAGGTGTCTTTGAATTAAAAAAAGGAAGAGGGGAAAAAAAAAAAAGCGCAAACCCAAAACCCAAGGTGTTCCTCCTTTACTGGAAAAACCTTACCATTCATTTCAGCATAATTATTATAAAGGGCTTTAATTATTATAAAAGGATTTTTGTTTCTTTAGCTTTTTGTTAAAAGTTGCCATCCACCTGGAAGTTGTTTGCTGTATTTAAGTAAGTATATTGTTTCTCTCCTCATAATTTAGAACAGATACTAGTTTTGTCCAGTTCTTTTTCTATTCTTGAGAGAATTTTTTTTAATAAACTCTATCTTTTACTAAACTTCTGTGAAACTTTAATTGTCTAAGAAAATGTTCATCATGGATGTGTGTGTGAATATATGCTTTGTTGTACGTGGTATGACACTTGAAGTGTAACTTAAAGGCAAAAGTATTTTGCAGCTTGTGCCTGTTTTAGTAACAGAGACTGTTCTCCTTAGGAAGGTATGACCTTGTCCCCTAGTTACTTTTCACGTAAGAAGAATTGTCTATTCTGTTTATATTAAAAAAATGCAGTTACCTTCTTTGGTTAAAAACTAGCAACCACTTTTGTTGACTAGATTTTATAATAGAATAGTTTTTATATATTTAGTGAAAATAGTAAGTATACTTACTCATGAATTAATACACTCATGAATGATAAAACTGTATGTTTGAAGTTTATGTACAGCAGATGAATTGGACAGCAAACAAAAAACATGCTTTCTACCTGCAGTAGAGATGATTTATGACAGTTGATTCTGCTTGGCACATGGAAAGGGAGCATTAATAGTTTTTCTTGTGAGAAGTGCAATATCTTGCTGCTCTTGCTATATTTTATCATTTTTTTCAGTTGAGATATATTTTGCTGTGTGTGTGATAAAAAGGCGGCAGAAGCTTGATGCTGTAACTTAAAGAAAATAGTAAAATTTATTCATACTCTCAGTTTTTGAGAAATAGCATCCTGTGTTAGCGTGTTCTATGTATTTATGATCTCAGATTACCCAGCAGTAAAGATCACATACAGCATCCATCTAGAATATTTGCATGTATTTACGCTGTTTACAGAAGCCATTAAAATGGTCTGAGCGGCTTTGATTTAAGATTACACAAGTTAACCTCAATGTGGCCTTGTTGTATCTATAGTTTGTGATACAATCTTTAATTACATCATGACACTGTTTTTCAGAGGTTCTTGCCTTCGGTTATACAGAATAGTGTTCACTAAGTAAACTTAAATATTTATCATTCTGCATGAATTCCATGCTATATATTGCACATCCTCTTTACCATGTTCTGAAATGCAGGCGATTATTTTCCTTTCTAGCATTGCTCTGCTGCTTGTTGTATGGTTTTTTTTTTTAACCTCTCTGCAAGCATAGAATGTCCTTTCTTCAACTCTGTCATGTTCGTTCTCACTGCTGCTGTTCTCTGTTATTTTTTTTTGGTAACTTGTATTACACCTTTTTTCATTCTTACACCCATCCTTTGTTCATCTCTGATCCTCTAATCTCTCACAAAAAATTGGGTTTTTTTGAAACCTCAGGTTTTTCAGAATCTGAAATGCATCAGTATTAACAGTAAAACTGTAATGAATATAGTTACTGAAAATAATAATTATGTATTAATGAACTTTTTATTGCCTTGTAAATAGTAGACCCTAGTCATTTTCAGATGGTGATTATTGGAAAGGAAGTTGTGTCATGAATTTCAGTTATCTTGTATGCTGTTATTTGTCAGTTTATAGAAGTACACATTCCTAAGACATCCTGGAAAAGATGTTGTCATATGAATACTATTTGCTGCCATTTAATTTCTTTTATCATTGTTTCATTGCATTCTCTCTCAGATTTGATAGGATGACATAATGTGTTAGGTAACAGCACTTGCACGTTCAAATGATCTACCATTGTCATGCTTATATATGGTTTAGGCCGAGTCGACTACTGGGGACCTGGGGGACCCCAGATGGGACCGACAGATGCTCCCCACTACCCCTCTTCAAAGAGAGGGGCAGAGGAGGAAAAAGAGACTTATGAGTTTAGAAGGAACTAAACTACTTTAATGAAATATTAATAATAAAATAAAAAAGAAATAATGAAATATATACAAAACCGTATCAAGCTCCCGAGATGACAATCACGACACCGGCTGGCACTGGGGCAGTCCCAGGCTGGACTCAGTGATGGACGGGAACTGGATTCCGGATCTGCATTCAGGATCAGGATCAAAGGCAGACGAACAGAGTCCTCCTCAGATGTCAGCCATTGAAGGAAGAGAGAGAGCTGACCCTTCAGTCCCTCAGCTTTCGTACTGAGCATGAGGCAGATGGGATGGAATACCCTCGTTGGTAAGTTTTGGGTCACCTGTCCTGTCTGCTCCTCCTTGCAGGTGGGACCCCACTATGATTTTCTGCTTCTGACCCTCCAACGGGGCAAATAACAAAGTTGTTTGGCCTTGGGTGTTATAGCACTAAGTACAAGCAAGAGCCTCTCTGCATACCATGCCTGGGCATCAGCTATAAACATAGGTCTTATCACCCTGAGAGAGTGAACATTGTCTGCACAATATGCTGTTAATTTCAGTAGTTAGAGAGGCCCAGCTAAGTAGCAAATTTACTGAACAAAATTGGTTCTGTTTTACCTCAAACCAGGACAGCCATATATCACTATATCTTATCTTCTTGTACATGTTCTTGCATGCTATTTTTGGTCAAGAAATATGCTCCAGGTGTTGGTGTTCTTGAAGTGTTTGTATCCTTGTTCTGAGTGGCACTCTACCTATTTTTACAATTTGATGTTGCATTATGGTCTTATTCAGACTTTTTTTCTTTTCTTTAAATGAGGAAAAATGATTTATCGGCTTCCTGAAAATTCTCTTACATATGTATAATTTTTTTTTCCTGTTTAAATACTCTCCTCCTGACAAAAAAATACCTGAATCTTCTCAAGGACAATCTGTTTCAGTTCAGATTCCTTGCATACTAGATTTGTGGTATAGTATTCTGAAGATGTTTGGTAGATTAAATTGCATCTCCTGCCAATTATTGTACTGCCTAGTCTTGTTTGGCCATCTCCTCCCACTGTCCAGTCCACTATTGTCCTCTATCAAGGCTACCTATTGTTTGTACTGTCCTAATGAGACCTGAATTTTCATAGGTACCCTTTCATGTTGAGAAACGCATGTGCTGAACAGATACTGTCAAGGGAAACGAACTTCACCACCACCACCACCAACAAAAATCACACTGGTATATGCAGTACAACATTTTGACTGTAGGATCTTAAAGAAACGAACACGCAAAATAAAAAAGCTTTAATGTTTTTTTGCACAGAAACCTATGACCTTCTTTGTCTCTGCAGTGTATTCTGTGTGACAGCAAGCAGAGTGGCTAATCCATCAGGTTCACGACCAAGCTTTGTCCAAACACCAATAACTGTGTTTTATTCACAGGAATGTTGTTAGATTTAGTTAATTTTGTACCTAGATAAAATGTGAAAAGTACAATACAAGTATTATGTAGCTATCAACACACTTGCTATTCCATTTAAAAATACAGCATTATAAATATTAACTGAAGAGCATCAGCAAAAGTATAATTTCGCTGATAAATTAATGCTGCATTGCAGATCATTCAGTATGGTTGCTTGATCTTCTTTTCATTGGATTGCCTTTTTGAATTTTGACAGGTATTGGGGTGACCTTTTAAGACAGCTATTTATCCATTGGAAGTGGAAGCACATGAACTAGCACTCTAATGAACTAGCACTTTCTAGGAATTTATGAGAATTTGTACTCGGCAATTGCTGGTGCCAGTCTGTATAGTGTGAGGTTGATATTGTGGGAACACATCTATGATGGCATAAAATTACACATTAAGAAAAAAACGCTTAATGGTGATGAAAAATTCAATGTGTCAACATAGTTTTAAAGCCATACGCGATTGTGTACCTATATAGATCTTTATGGAGACTGTCTGATGAAGGGTCGTCTCTGTGAAAACTCTTGAGGGAAGAAAGTGGGGGAGTTCTGCTCAGAGCAATAGAAAGAGAGATACAACACTGCAATTTGCTATCAGTTGTAATCCTTTACTAGGTGGCTTGATTAAACATAAAAAAATTATGCAAGGAAATAATTTTCTTAAGTGGGACCTTTCAGAATTAGTGTTACTTCAAAACCAATTCATTTTCATGCCTGATGTTTATAGCTTAAATGCAGATTGACAAATTTGACCCTTTTAAAAAGATTGCTATAATTTAGCGTCATTAACTATTTTCAGCATGATATTAATTAGAATATGCAAGTTATTTGAGCTTTTTGGAGATTAAATTCATTTGATGGAAGCAGTATTGATACAAGGTAATGCTGGTGTAATACTACTTTATGTTATTTCTCAAGAAGAGATTGTTTATTGTGTAAAGAAATAATAGAAGTAGCTTTTGTTATCTGCAGCTATGTTGTAATTTGTATCAAAACACCTCAAAAACTGGAATATCAGAGGCCAAGACAAATCCGTGTTGTATAATCCTAGCACAGCAAATTTTTGTCACCTCTAAACTTTTAGTCTGGTTTGGGAGGTAGGGAGGGTTTGACCAATTTGTCTTCAAGCGTTATGCCTTAGTACTCACCAACTGTGGAGTGACCCTCCAATGAACACGGACATAACTTTCATTGTTTCTGGACAGGGCAGATAGGAAAGTGATATTAGTCTGCTCTTGCCACTTTTATATTACTCTTAAATGCAGCTTGGTTACTCCCTGTCTAAACAGAGCCAGCTGAATTGTACCGTATGGTGATCAGAGGGTACATTTAGTTGGACATAAATGAGGTATTCCCTCCTGTGACTCTTCCTGCTCTAAAAGTATTTTAGTGTAGCACTGGCTGTATTTACATTATTATGGCAGAAGCATGAGAAATTTTCTTACTATGAAGAGAGTGAAGTTTGACAATTTAACCCGTGTTTTTTAAGGTCCTGAAAAACTGTTTAGATGTGGTAGCTTAACAATGATTGGAACTTGGATTTCATGCAGGCAATCTAAATACTTTATCCAATCCTTATTGAATCAGTAGGCAAAAGTTCCCTTACTTAATAGAAGTTGGACTACTTTGTCTTTATTTGATAATAATGCGTGTCTTAGGTGGTTTGTTCTGTTTGCGATTAAGTATTCTAATAGTGTAAGACTTGGACAATGCATTTGTCAACATATGGTTTATGGAAATTAGTGTATTACCTGGAAAAAAAATAGAAATATTCTGTCTCATTCAAAGAGAAATCTAGATTGAATGACAGAAAATGCTGGGGTAATGCCTTGTTTACAATTTTTGAAAATGCATTGAATGAAGACACTTTGAACTTGAACTTTATTCAATGCATAAAATGAATGTAAGAGGATAAGGACTTGCAAAAACCCTATTGTGTGTGTGTGTTGTGTACAATAAACCGTCCAGGAGCCAAAATATGACAGGACTGTTTTAAATATAGAAATGCTACCACTTTAAGGTTCTGTGCTTTGATGTACCAGCAGTAATTGAAAAAAGTAAACAAATAGGTAGACTGTGATATGGGCTGATTAATCTATGTGTAAGAGATTGCCAAACTCTGGATTAAGTGAAGTCTAAGTCCAGAATAAGCCCACTGAAGTAACTAGAGTTTTGGATCTATATGGCTGAGAGAGAAGCCATAATGTGTTGTACAAATTCATTTATCAATTACTTTATGCAGGCAATTTAATCTTTAGTGCTAGATGCTCAAATAAAATATAATTTTGAAGTGCATAAGTTTGAACTAGTTGTAACTAGTAAATACCATCACCAAAAAAGCAGAAGCCTGAACAAAGTTTTTTCAATGCTGTAATACAGAAGTCTGCTCTCTGAGATGTGCTTGTGTAAATACGGCACAAATATGTTGAAAGGTTGCTGGGAAGTAGTTGTGTGAAGACTTTTTTTGAACCTCAGCTCTCTCTGAGTCGCTAGGTATGGTTGAGCAACTAAGGAAGTGTTCACAGCTGCTGTGCATTTTAACTTTATCCTGTGCATAGCGAATCTCATTTTAGCAAGTACAAATGGATGCCGCGTGTATATATAGTAGTTCACACAGCTTAAGTGGGTTTTGGATCAGAATTTTGTTTTAATATATTTGCTAATACTTAAGGACACCTGATTTGATAGTATTTTAGACCTTTCAAAACACTTCTGCAGTCAGCAGAGCTCCAGCAGACTTTCTGAAGTAAGCTTAAGGTAGTTTGCTTTGGTCTACATTTGCATTTATACACTTTTCAGCAGCAGATCAGCTGTATGTGGCACTGACGTTGTCTTGAGCTGATTTACATTTCTTAGTATAGAAAATATTAAAGGCTCAGAGAGTATTAGAAAAGCAAGTAATACAAAAACTGACATCTGGCAGCTCTTAGAGCAAAAAGATACAGAATTTCAATTTCCAGTTTTGTCAGTGTAATGCATTTTGGGAACTATCACTTTGGAGAGAAAACATTTTAAAGTTATAGGACAAAATGGTACAGATGTACAAACAAATAAAAATAACATGCTTAAATGAACATCATCATAGTGTGGAACATGATTTTCACAGTAGGCAGTATTCACACATTAGGGAAAAGTAATTTTCACAAAATAATGTGAAATTTGTAATCATTTACATCTTGGGAGGTGTGCTTTTTAAAATGATGGCATCATGTGAAGTCTGCAGATGTAATATTTGGTGCTTTATTTGCCACAATAAAGACTTCCATACCTTAAAAGTAAAAATAACATATTAGAAGGGTGACATATTTTCAAATGTTAATATACATTTTTATAACTTTGAATGTGATCATTCCATCTTTGCCTTTGACATTTTCCTTTTTTCCCTAGTTCTTACAAAACTGTTGTTCCATATTCCCTGTTACAAGCATTTGAAGAAATATGATATAGTTGAATATACAATTTCCTATTGGAATTTTATACAGACTGCTTGACCTTGATAACGTGACTCTGTTTATATCGATAAAGTGACTTATCTTAGAAATTGTCGGTTATGTCTGATATGATTTGTTAATATTATAAAATTACTTCTTTGTTTCAATATGTTTTACTTTTTTAAAAGTATATTCTGACTGTAAAAAAACTTGGAATTGGATGACAACTGCAATTTTATATAATTTGAAAAATTTTTTAGACTTTCAGTATAACGTTACTTGGCTTAAATTTTCCATTCTTAGTTTCTGCCCACAATTGAAATAATGTTTTGTCAAGGAAGCTGTCACGGTGTGTTCTGTGCTTGGGTTGTTGTTTTGTTTTGTGTCCGTGTGTGTGTGTGGGTGTAAAAATGAAGGAAGTACATTGGCGATTTACCATTTAAAAGAAATTATAAGATAATTTGTGGCACATTAATAACTAAAAATAGATGAACGTTAGCTCTTTAAGACAAGCTGGTTAAATAGAGGTAACTCTGCTAATTACTTAACTAGTTCTATTTCAGTAGTCCAACTGAATTTTTAACCAGTGGCTGTCTAAAGTAAAATGAATGAGCGATTTGTGAACACAGGAGACAAGACACAGGACTACATCCAGTTTACTCTGGGTAACTTTTCACTGGGGAATTCTGGGAATTGTTCAATTTGTGCATGGGAGCACTGCATCTTTAACTGTCCCCACTGGTAAATATTCACATCTGAGGCATCCATCAGCATCTTTCTTGGCCCAAGGCCTGGCTTTTTAAGCATTTCTAAGTCCAAAATTGGTAGTCAGGAGTAAGTTCTTTGGCAGCAAGTTTCTAAACTATATGACAATGGCAAAAGACTTGAATTGGGGTAATTATTTTCACTAAGAAATTTCATAAATGATTGTAGACTCCCAGATCATACCTGTACTCTAATGTAGAGTTTTGCGTCACTGATACCGTCTATTGCATTCCTATCTAAATATGAGGAAAGAAGGGGCGAAGGAACACTATACATACTTTCACAAGAAATGATCGTCTTGCAAAGGTTTGTGGATTGAAAGCCTCCTCTGACAGCTCTGGCTAGGGGAATTCTGAGCATGTCTTGCATATCAGATACTACATCAAAAAGGAGTACAAATGAGTAACACATCTTGAAGAACTTCTTTCTTTTTCATTAACATTACCTGTCCATGCTTTGCATTCTCACATGGAGTATTTAGCAACATATACTTAACAAGTAAAAGATTTTTCAGGCTATAAGATACTAAAGCAGGAGAGCAATCACGGAAAAAGGTAGAAGCATCTAATGTAGTTGTTACTCTTCAAAATAAAGTAACTTTTTAATTTTCTGATTGTAAAGTTTGAGGTAATTTTAATGCAGCCACACTTTAACTGTTATATGTAAATATTTTTTTTTTTCTTTTAGATGGCTAGTGTTATCATGTGCCCATGGAATTAATGAGAAAAATGGGTTTCAAATAATGCAATGTACTGACTGCAAACAGACAACTTCCAGGATAATAGTACTGTGGGATTTAAACACACTTTAAGTAAAGCAAATGGCTGTGTGTTGTCAAGAATAAGTGTCTTTTCAGGATTCACTTTTTAAAAATTTTTTCAGAACTAGCATTTGACTACAAGTTAAATTTCAGTTAGCTATAATATATGAGAGCATAACTATGTAAAGGTGTGTATATACATACATTTTAATCACCCTTATTTACCCTTACCTTTTTTTTTTTTTTTTTTTTTTTTTTTAAAGTGTATGCTTCTGTCTCACTCAGGTTGAATCGGTTGATTTTTATGCAGTAGGTAAACTCCTGAGGAAGACTTTTCTGTGTCCTTGTATTTCCATTAATTGATTCTTGTATTGGGTATGTGTGGCAAGGTTTTGGTAGTGGGGTGGGGAGGCAGCAGGTGTGGCTTCTGTGGGAAGCGGTCAGGGATTGCCAGCTCCCAGACGCAGCCATTTCCAGATGTTTCACAAGTTCTGACCCTGTTTTCTCCAAAGCAAAACAGATTCATGCAAGCCATATGTAGTCTTTAATACAAATCTTGCATGAGCAAAAACTTCTAAGTTCATGTAGGATCATGTAGTATATGCCTGTCTGCCCTATGAAGCACAGTACCTCATTTGAGTGCTTCGAACTATGGAGAAAATGTGAGAAAGCCTTAGAATTTTCCATTACATCTTAGTTTTGCTGTAAAGAGTTCAAACAAGGGAGGCAAACCACAAACTGAAAAATTTTAATAAGTAAAACTTAATTGTAGTTTTGTGGTTATATTTGTAAATAATGAAGTACACAAGTGGTTTGCTTGGTACCATACTTAAAATTTACAGTGTGTTGGGAAGGTAGTTATTGCCTGCAGCAAAGGTACTAAGCGCCTTTAGGAGATAACATAGTCACAGAATACACTTTTATAAGATCTTGGAGAGTTCTCAAGACTCCATGTGAACCCATATCCTCCCATTGACTGGTTAGTAGACCATTTATATTAACCTTAAAATGAAATATGTGGAGGGGATCACTTTTAACTTCACATAAAATTTATACATATATTAAGCAATTGTTGTCTTACATATATGTGTAGACCTTTATGATGAGTTATATTTTTTTCAGGGTTTTCCAGGACCTGGGGAAAATGAAATGAAAAGTCAGCTTCAGAAGAGGGAAAACAGTCCAAAGTAAGACACATGTATTCTTCTTTCTTCACTCTTAAGTACTATGAAAACCTGAATAATACAACAGTAGGATAACTGTCAAGAAATCATAATTGTAGTGTTCTGTGGCTGCTTAATTAATTGTTTCTGTGTGCTCTGAAAACATGACGGCAGAAATAAGTAAAATATTTTTTAAGTATGTGAACCAATGTAATATGTACAGTGTATGCACTTGTAGGGGGTACTGTTGCATATTCAAAGGAGATTTTCACAGAACTTGAGGTCAAGTGCTGGATTTCATCATATCTAAGGTGTTTACACCCTTCCTGAAGTACAAAAGAGATATATGTGTGTGTATATATGTGTGTGTCACTAAGCTAACTAATGGCTTTCAGTTACTAGTGATACAAGGTGACATTTTCACTATTCTATGAAAAATTATTTTTAAAATTATCAGGAAATACTCAGCAAATATGAAGCTGGCAATATGCATATGCTGATGTATAGCTTAGAACAAACCTTTCTTCCTCATCTCTTCCCTTGTTGGTTGCTCTAAAGGCCTATTTTTCTCCCATCTGTATTTATCTTCAGCAGCCTATTTCCCTGGTTTTTGAAACAAAAAAACAAATTCTGTCTGTATCAATTAGATTATCTTTCAGGGTTTTTTTTATTTGTATAATAATAAGAATAATAATGTATTCTGAAATTATAGCTGGATAAGCATACTTCTGGCTTTTCTTAAACACTCTCAGGAAATTTCACTTCAGAAAGTTATTGGTTTGGGTTATCAGGCCATCAAAGCAGTTTCTTCTTTTCTTACAATTTATATTCAACTAGAATTTGCTGTATGACTTTTACTTTGTTGATTTTTAATTTATAAATTCCAAAACAATCCATGCTGTAGTTATGTTATATAGAACCAGGCTTTGAATAGCTTATGTCTTCTAAATTTTATCAACTTTAAAGGGTTGTTTTTTCCCCTCTCAGCTTTATACTTCAGAAGCTTTTATTTCCTGAAAATAAATTTCATGAGGAAAAAACCCAAGGTTGAATACTCAAATGAAGCAGTTTAAAACCACGTTGTGCATACCTAAATGTTTTACCTGTTTTTTCTGTGATAGTGAGCACAAGTGAATGTAGGTCAACTTCATGTTTGCATTGGTGACTGAAAAATGATTTAATGGATGAATATTAGTTCTTGTCATGTGTTTTAAATAGGATTTTAAAAGTCATGTGACTTAGGTATATATTGGTTTTTAGTAAGACTTTTTTTTACCTTAATTTATATCTCAGTGTAGTAAATTCAGTTGGTCAGGAATTGGTGCTCTAAACCAACAATAAGTCTTAGGTGCCAAGGCCAACTGGTGTCACACAACTTATGTCTACACAGCTAAATTCTATTCCCCTAAAATATGTTCACAATAAATTTACAGTTCTTTCTCCCATTATTGTTTTGCTGTGTGTACTAGTTGGCATGTGGTATTTAAGTATCCGAGTATAAAAATACTTTGATTTCTGCAATCTTGTATACAATACGCACCATCTATAGAGACAACAGTGATGTAAATTGCAAATGGAAGGCATAATTTTTCAAAGGTAAGCATGTCTTTGAAAACGTGTCTAGCTAGAGAACTAATGCATAGGTTGGCTGAATAAACAATTTGTACATTGCCAGCTAATCATATGGCCAGGTATTTGTGCACATACATGCAAAGTATTTTGCACAACCAAGTGGTGTTAATGCTTGCTATTAGTACACGGTAGAAAATCATTCCTATGTGGCCAGAAAGATTTAAACTGGTAGCTGCCACTGTGTCTGAATTACATTAAAAATGAAAGAAAGAATGCTGTAAATGTACTGTACTGGTGTAAGCACTTTCTGTATATGTATTTTCTGAATGTGCTGTAGGCTATTATTGGCATACTTTCTTCCCCTTGTGCTTCACTAGAGATTTCCACCTGGGAAATCAATGCATCAGGTCCTGGCACAGGTAATGAACCACGCACAGCTCTCAAATCCTACAAAACATCAGGAACGAAAAAGATCCAAACTGCTGGTTGATTTACTCAAGACTGAAAGCTAGAAAAGAATACCAGGTTTGCAATTAGTCCAAATACTGCTGGTATTCAGGATACATAACCTAATATTAGTAAGTTTGATATTCTAGGACTTTAGTAATTAATCTTGTAACTGAAAATATGAAATAAATTTGAAATGAAAATACTCTAAGAATTAGAGAAAACTTACATATTGGTTTTTGGTCAAAGGAATGCAAATATGGTTTCTAACTCACCATTATTTTGGGTTTCTAGGAAATCTGAACACTTATTTATCTATGCAAACTGATTTATAATAGTATGTTCCGGTTACTTCATTTGTAGGATTGCTACCTAATGAAGCAGCAATATGAATAGCATCTGTGGATGTTGGATTTCTTCTTTTTCCCTATTTAGGGCTATTATTAAATAAGGCTATTTCACTAAAATGCAAGCTCTATAGCTAAATATCAACAAAATACCAAAGATGCAATCTTAATAAGGGAAGCGTGTTGTATTTTATCCACCAACTTGCAGGTCACTAAATTATGCATGTCCTACCACTATTTTATCTGTCATTTATGCCCTGCACTGAAAAGAGGGAAATATTCAGAAATACCTTTTGAATGACACCACAGTATCATCCTTAGATATCATCACATACACAGTCTCAGACCATGATCAGTCAGAATGAGAGGTATTGCCCTTGGCATTTTTTACGTCTTCTGTCCTGAACTGCATGAATAAGCTGGAGTCATTAACTTAAGAGACTGGTGAGAAGAATTTTTTCACACCCCACCATGCTTTGGGATGAATGTTCTGAGACTTCTTGGCTGTGTGTGTGCTAACAGTAGTTATAGAGAATCAAGATACCGTGTTACCGTGTATTTAAGTTTTTGACATGAAAGCCTGTGTCTCATTCTTCTGAATAATTTTGAGGATATTACTTAGAAGGTGATACTCTTTTTATGTTTACGAGCGCTGATGAGGACAAAGTCTTAACTCCTCTCTCCTTTGCTATTGACAGATGTTAATTTTGAAATAACTTTTCAGCTCACCTATTAATTCCTTACTAGGAAGCATTTAAAGTACACCTGGAAGCCTTATGCTTGTCCTCTTCTGCTGAACTTAGCTGTGCATCACATTAGATGCTTCAATTCTAAATCATCATCAGAGATTATCCAGTACAATTTGCTTCCCTAATATTAGTCCACATCTTTTATTAGTGTACTCTTGTATAAACCTACTTTTGTACAAAGCAAAATCTCCATTATTATGTGAGTCTGTACAGTAGTTTCCCCTCTACCGAAAACAAACAAACAAAAAAAGAGTTGAGATTTCTGGAAGAATTACCTTTTCAGACCATAATGAAAAAGAGGAGGGCAACCCATATTGGGCTTGGACCAATGATGGTTAGTGTAACTCTGATATCAATTACAGCAAAAAAGCCTTTTTACCTACAGACAGATTTCTCACAGTGAAAGACCTGATTCAGCACTTAAATGTTGAATGCCCCATAGTATTGAAAATGAAAGTGCTTTTTTTTTTTTTTTTTCTCCTTTGCTATTGACAGTAGCATTTGGATCTTCAGCTCCTCAATGTTTACCTTTTTTGAAGAGCAAGATTTTTGTACTCCTGAGCCTGCTGATTGTCAGGTAACTTTAAAAAATACAACTTTAAAAAGAAACTAAAGAAGAGAAAAAAAATGCCTTAGAACTTGAATTTTAGATATTTTTTTCCAAATGAATAATATGTTTCGAAGAATTATTTCTATTTAGTGAAAAACAGAACTAAACAATGAAAGAGAACTAGGTACTGAGTATGTCCAGACAAATATGTCTACAGTTTTATTACTTATATTTTTGCTCTTTTGTAGAAATAATGAGTTCAAAGGCAAAAGAGTTTTGATGCTTTTTGTCACATAAGGCAGAACATATTTTACTCACAACGGTATTAAATCTGGGTGTTTCTCTGCAGTTAGAAAAAAAACTTATGATTATGAAGTTACATAAATGTTACAGAAGAAACGGCAAAAAAAGAAAGATAGATTGGTGGTGAATTAGGCATTTTACTATTTGGTTTTGGAATAACAAGTTCTGAGAGTCTTCAGCTTTTCTACTTATATTTTTTGTGGCATAGTCTTTCTGTTCTTCATCACAACTTCCCTATCTCTACTTTAAAATAATAATCCCTTTAAAATATGTTATTCACTACTTGCTTAATGTGTCAGAGAGTCTTATATTACAACCTGGTTCTGTCTAAATCGTTATCTACTGAAGGGAAGCATTTAAGAACATGATTAATTCCAAGCATTGTAAAGTTCCATTGCCAGAGTTCCATGTTTATGTTGAATCACGCTGAAAGCAAAATATATAATCATCTGATTATATTCACAGATGAATAGCCTATTGTTTTTGAAATAAGTGAACTTAAATTGTTAGTCATTCTGCCCTAACTTTTAAGAGAATCATGCTTATTCATCATTGCGGCTATTTAATATCAAATCTAATTTGATTCAAGTATAGAATACAAAGACATAGTTTAACATGCTAAAATGTGAAAAATGTGATTAGAAAGGGGATGAGTTACGAAGATTTGACGAAGATTACAGTAACTACATAATTAACAATTTTTAAAACCTAGAACATTATATACATATATATTACAATAAACCCCTGTATCCTCTTTGGCAGTAAGAACAGCCCTAGAACTAGCACAAATTTTTACCTCAAGATCTGTTTCTGGAGCTTGGAGCGTGTTTTGTCCCTTTCCATTTGCCACACTTAATCAGTAAATGCTCTGTTGTTTTGGGGCTAAACTTATGCTACACTGCTGACGTCTGAGAGGGTCTCATTCTCTGATCATTAAAAACAGGACCATTGTTCCCTTTCATGCCTAGTTTTCCCATCCACAGAAAACCAGATGATGGTTTGTTCCCAGGCGCATCAGGATGAGGAATCAGTGTGCAGGTAAAGAATGTGCTTTGACCCTAAAGTGTAGAAACACATGTATCCCACAGTGTAGACATTTCTTGAATTGAATTCTTCTTTGTATTAGTAATTTAGTTCTCTGTGGTACTGCAGATTAACTTTTACTAGCTTTCATATGCTTGCATGTCTGACAAAATATCCTTTATTGCAATATTGACCTCTAGATCAAGCAGCTAGGATCCTATTACTTCAGCTAAAAGAGTCCACTCTGTTAGTCTGTAATTTTTGTTCTGGTGCCAAAGTTAGAAAGTAAGAGCCACAATAAAGTTTACTTCTGTTTACAGCACAGTTTCATGATTAGCATTTAAGTCCTCGTTAGGTCTATATTAAGTTCCTTTACCTCCTCTTTTATCTCTTTGTTACAGATTCCCGATAATAAATCATGCATTTAGATTTTACCATAGAATAATCTTTCTGCAATTTTAAAGTATGGCTACAAATAGCCTGTCACACAATTCGATGTGTTTCTATGAAGTAATTTTAAGGAAAAGAGAAGAAACTAAGCAAAGTTTACCAGTCTGGCAGAACATGCCAGTGGCTAGCATTATCACCCGTGCTTTTCTTTGAAAAGTTCTTGCTCAAGAGCAGATTATTGTGCAGCCAGAAGTTGCATCTAGGGGCTCCCTTCAATTTTATAGGAATATACTTCCACACATATACTCAAAGAGAAACTTCACTAGGTCGTAATCCCACCTCCATTTGTAGAAAATAATTATGGTGTTTTCAACCACACTGGCAGCGATAAAAAGTAACAAAACACTGTCTGATGTAGCAGTTGGTAATTTTATGCCATACTTTTGGTTTTTCAGAATCCTTGGTACCACTTTCTGCTTACAGTATTTATATATGTTATATTATTAACTCAAGCATGGTGTTTTTACACAATAAAATCAATTTTTAAATGTACTTCTCCCTTTTCTGTACATTTTATAACACTTTGTAGAAGGAAAAATGCATTTCATGACTTTTATTGAAATAAAGATATAAAATTTAGCTAAGAAATAAAAATAATTCAATTACAAAATTACTGCTTTCCTCAATTGTCAGATGGTTAAGGTGTTCTATCACACATTGTCTCTCACATTCTTTCTTATCAAATATATTATGTGACCATCTGAGAATCCTCCTAAAGGCAAAATGATGCACTCTGCCAAATAGATTAGCTACAGGGATAGATTTTTCTGAGCATTTCAAAAATGGAAATAAGTGCATTCCCCCAGGGTGTTAATCAGCCAAAGTAAACTGCTCACTTATATTATCATGGCAATTAATTGTAGACATATTTAGACATGACACTTGTTTAATAAAGGGCAGAACAGTACCCTGAAAATACTTCATGGTTGCAGGCCTATATAATAAAACCTGTTGCTTGCAAAGATTGATGATTCCTGTCTTCATTTTGAAAATTTTTACTCAGCCTTTCAGGACAACAGAGCATACGTGTTTAAGTAACATGTGCATACACATAGATATCAGATTCTACTGATTGATTGACGTAGACTGCTAAGAAGTTCTGAGCCTAAATGTAAAAATCTCTATAAGCCAAAAATGTGCCTGAAGATTTAAAAAAAAACCAACAAACAAAACCCAACCAAATATCTGCAGTTATCACTTTAAAATTTCAATATTGGGAAATACTATTCAATATTATTTAAATATTTCAAAATTTAAAAGTATTTGTCACAAGAGGTAATCTCAGGATAACTGCTTGTTGTTTCTTCATTAAGATCTTATATACAAACTTCCTGGAAGGAAAAAAAAGTTGCGTAATCGTTGTGAGTAGTAGAAGAATACAAAAAAGGAAAGATAAGTGCTTCTAAATCAACTTCACCCTTCCCTACAACAGTTGTATATCTGTGGCTGGTTCTGAATCTACAGGAGTGCCTTCTCTTTTCTCTGCTAACATCATGGACTGTAGTTTTTTTGGAGTTTGTAGACTCATGGCCAATTATTTAGACTTCTCTCTCCTGATCATAGAGCTTCTTTTTGTCCGTGTTTTTTTTGGTTTTGTTTTTTTGTTTTGTTTTGTTTTTGGTGTGTGTGTGTGTGTGTGTGTGTGTTTGTTTTTGTTTTTTTCTTTTGGTGTTTAGGAGCAATTTTTAATGTCATATACCAATTCTTCTGACAAATTCTATACACGTGACACTGGATACCAGGAGCCCTGCAGTGTTACTATTGTCATGAGGATCTAAAGGCAGATAGATAAAGGTGTGTTGTCACCCTCATTCAGGAAATCACCTCAGTTCAGTTAAGCTCATACTCAGTTAGCTCTGAAGTTGAGATTTGAGAATGTACATACAGCTGAGTGCCTGCTTGCTTCTTTTCCTGCGTGGCGGTGATATGCTGGCATCTCAGTGCATGCATCTTCAGCAATTTTCCTTTTGGAGTTTGAGCCTCACATTATAGTACCACAAATAGAGTTTTAAGTCATTAGGACTTATACGTGTTCTGACGCGTTTCCTTGAATGAAATGCAGGAAACTGGAATCAAATACATTTCTGATGTTAGGCTCAGGGGAAATTAATGTTTGGGTGCATGTTTTAAAATTCTTATATTGTACATTACTACAAAGTATGATAGATGCATGTTATAACCACCAATAAATGTTTTCTGTATTCTTTCATGAACTTCAAATATATTTTTTATTTTACTGTTAGTATAACATTAAATAATTTTAAGAGTGAAGGTACAAACATTAAAATGAAATTTGGATTTTTTTTGTATTCAATGTTTTTGACCTTTTCTGATTCTTGTAGTAGGTTTTTACTTTTGCAACTGTGACATAAATATTCCCTATAAAATATGCAAGTTGAGAAATATGACTAAGTTTCTGTAATAACCATGATTTCTTAATTTTCAAGAGTTTTATTGTTTAATGTTTTATTAATATAACTTGTGCTTTTAATTTTAAAATATAATGTAAAACTTGCCTGATAGGTAGTGAATATATGAAACAAACAGTATAGTCTGAAATTCACTTTAGAACATTAGTTCTCATGTTAATAGGATTCATATAAATTAAAACTATAAAAGATAGTTTTAAATGAGTTATTTTTAAAAGACTAACATTTCTCTGTGCTCTAGAATTTTCAGGTCAAAGAAAATACTGAAAAACTCCAGAAACCAGTTATCTGTCTTGTCAACAAAGAACAGTAGTTGCCATGGTAAGAAAACTTCCCAGATTGCTGTAATTCCCCTATTGTTTTTAAATTATTGAATGAAAAAGTGTTGGTGGGGCCAAATCTGCATGCATCTTAGCTCAGCTGAACTAAGCAATTATTCTGGAAGAATGTCCAACACTTATTTTTTTGTCTTGTCTATACAATGATGTCCGTGAGAATTGTATCTTGCAAAATGCATGAATCTGAAAAGTACTTTGAAAAATGCTTTCTTTTTCATTTTTTTCTAATATTTTTTTTACCACTGTTGCACACTGATCAGATTTTTAGAACAGTGTGATCATAAGGACCTTTTCCTAACAATTACAGTTTGGTTAGAATGCAGCATTGCTCTTGTGTTAGTTGCGCCTTCTGGCACGGCACTGCATTTGTTAACAAAATATATTGGCTTCCATTCTGCAGTCTTTTCATCTGTCTCCATTTAATCTCTATAGTTTGCCTCATCATCCTCTCAATATGGAATTATCTTCATTTCTAACACTTACAAATTGTTTTCCTGTTCTAAACAATCAAAAATACATTAAGCGCCTTTGTATTCTGCACTATCAGCAGTCCTGGATAGCAAATATGAAAAGGCAATAGTGGGTAGATTACTAGTTGAGAGGAATCATAAGATGTCATTGGTACATCTGGAGGAAATAGCGGAAACTTGGGCGAGTTGTGAATGTACAGGTCATGGGAAGCGCTCAAGTTTCTAGGGAAGGCTTTATGGGCAAGAGCTGTTGGTTCTGGTCCTGTAAGGCCCAACTATTATTGTCTGGTAAAGGAATAGAAAGCCATGTAGCAAGGCAGAGTAGGCGATCTTGGGGAAATTGAAGGTTTTTTTAAATCTCTTAGCTACCTCTACCTTGGGTAGCTGTTCTGAGGTTATTTGTCCAGTTATTCTTCTAAACTGCAGTACTGACATTTTGGTCAGAAAAATAAAGATACCTCTGGTAATTTGAATCAAACATCAGCTGGAGTCCAAATGCATGCTCTTGCTGTAGCACTGTTGCCATTTCTTTTTTTTTCTTCAAATATGTCAATATATAGACCTTATTAATCATGAAAACTGTGAATATCTATGCAAATGCTTTTCAGGAAGGAAACAGATTTCTGCTTTGTGATTTTGATTGTTACTGTGAAAGTAAGAAACAAAATAATTTTAGAAGGATGAAGAATAACTTGGCCTTTTTTGTGGGAGAAAAAAAAGTATATTTTGAATAGACCAATAGAAATGCATTTTCCTCTCACTTCTTACTGTCATACCTGTTTGTCAGACAACAAACTGAAAGATTGGCTTCCTTTTTGACTAATTTTGGATGTGACAGTTTCAGTATACTCACTTGAAAGTCAGAAAAATTGTTACTTTACTGCATGAGAAACAATGAATCACTTTCTTGTGTCATATTTTCTTATGGATTGAATTTTTTAGGGGTGACAAATTCTAGTACTTTTTTTTGTATCCCAGACCTTTAACAGACAGCTTACTTGTATTTATATTTTGAACAACTGCTTAAAAATGAAATGTCTCATGTACTGGGTTTGTGTGGTAAGGTTTTGGTAGTGGGAGGGCTACAGGGGTGGCTTCTGTGAGAAGCTGCTAGAAGCTTCTCCCATGTCTGATAAAGGCAGTGCCAGTGAGCTCCAAGACAGACTCACCGCTGGCCAAGACTGAGCCCATGAGCGATGGAGGTAGCACCTCCACGATAACATATTTAAGAAGGATGCAGGGGAGGGGGGAACCCTGCACAACAGCATTTGCAGCTGGAGAGAGGAGTGAAAATATGTGAGAGACAACTCTGCAGATACCAAAGCCAGTGAAGAAAGAGGGGGAGGAGGTGCTTCAGGCACCAGAGCAGAGGTTCCCCTGCAGCCCACGGTGAAGACCATGGTGAGACAGACTGTCACCCTGCAGCCCATGGAGGTCCGTGGTGGAGCAGATATCCACCTGCAGCCCATACAGGACCCTATGCTGGAGGAGGCTGATGTGCCTGAATGAGGCTGTGACCCCATGGGAAGCCTATGCTCAAAACGGCTCCTGCCAGGACTTGTGGATCTGTGGAGAGAGGAGCCCAGGCTAGAGCAGGTTTGCTGGCAGGATCTGTGACAGCCCGCAGGGACCAACACTGGAGCAGTTTGTTGCTGAAGGACTGCACCCTCGGGGGGACCCATGCTGGAGCAGTTTGTGAAGAACTGCAGCCCATGGGAAGAACCCATGTTGGAGAAGTTTGTGGAAGGACCCCATGCTGGAGTAGAGGAAGAATGTGAGGAGTCCTCCCCCTGAGGAGAAAGGAGCAGCAGAGACAATGTGTGATGAACTGACCACAACACCCATCCCCTGTCCCCCTGAGCTACTGTGGGGGAGGAGGTAGAGAAATGGGAAGTGAAGCTGAGCCTGGGAAGAAGGGGAGGGGCGGGGCAAAAGTGTTTTACGACTTGGTTTTATTTCTCATTACCCTACTCTGATTTGATCGGCAATAAATTAATTTCCCCAAGTGGAGTCTATTTTGCCTGTGATGGTAATTGGTGAGTGATCTCCCTGTCCTTATTTCAACCCATAAGCCTTTTGTTATATTTTCTCTTCCCCATCCAGGTGAGGAGGCGAGTGATAGAGTAGGTTTGTTGGGCACCTGGTGTCCAGCCTGGGTCAACCCACCACATATGTCCATATATAGTGGATAATTTTGTTGGTATTCTTGCCACCTCATAGGATACCAGACCTATATAATGAAGTTCAGTGTTGCAACAATAACATTTTTGAATAAAATCACGTTTAAAAAACCCAGTGCCAATAAAGAAATAAACCACTGCAATAATAACAATTTAAAATAAGTATATATGAACACCTCACTGATAAATTATTCTTTATTATGTTATTTTGTGAAGAAATGGATACATAAAGAATGAGCAATAACATTTCAGAACATCATTTCACCCTGCCATTGTTGGTATGCACGTACAAAAAGAAATTAATAAAAGATTACTCTTGTTCTTTTGAAGGGTCAGTGGAGCAAATAATTCCAAATGTAATTAAAATAATATAATGCAAAATTTCTTTGTGATATATAAAAATATTCTCTAACCATCCTTTTTAATTCATCATAATATCTACTTAAAACATGATACTTGTATTTTTTGTTTAAAAAAATAATCAAGCAATCTCCTACATATTCTTATATAGTGTGAAAATTTAATGCTGTATATGCTGATAGCCTTTGAGGATGCCACATGGAAGTGTTATTTCTCATTTTCAGCCAAACAATGTAAATTGTAGGGATGAATCTCATTAACAGATGTGGGGACTTGTGCTTCAGGGCCTTCACTTGGCAAATAGTATCTGCATTGAAGTAGTTACACTTGTCTTAGATTATACATGAAGCCATGTTTTAGGAAAAGGAAAATTATTTTTGTTAGAATAACAAGTACAACATATGTATGTGTGGGAGGAGACAGGGGTGGGGGGAGCTTTTTGGAGCTTGAGCATTTCTTCAAGTGCTGCTTAAAGAAATATTTTTCCAGGATGGTCACATTAAGAAGGACTTATGTACCTGAAAACTCACCTTATTTCTCTAGTTTTAAATGAACTACTCCAGTAAAAGGAGCTCTTTGTGGCCCCAACAGAATGTGAAGCCCATTGAGTGCGTAAGCTATTGAAATGAATAAGATTACTTATAATATGAAGCATACTAAAGACCTCTTTTTGATAGGTCTTCAGAATCTGCATGTTATTCATTGCCAATGCTCTACTACTAAGCTTCCTCAGTTGCAAATTTTTCGGGAATCATGTTGCCTCCTGACACCAAATCATATGCTTCCTGCATATGTCATGGGCGTACTTGCATCCGCTAGTTTACAGAGCAAGTTAGATAATTCTAGTCCAGTTTACAACTGGAGGTAACCTGTAGAAAGAGAATAGATTTGTGACTGTTTAATGCATCCCACCTGTGTCTATAGAAACATGCATGCTTTTTATCTCTGTCTATTTTGGAGCTATTTAGAAAGGACTGTTCTCTTTACAGTGCTTTCAGCAAGGTAAAAATTAATCCAGTTATTAAAATCTACCATGGATAAGAAGAAAGTTTCTGTAAAGTACAAACTATTAAAAGAAGCTGAAGTTTGCAGGTTTAATCCACTATGAAGCTGTAATCACATAAACTGCTGGTAGACTGCCATTAAGCTATTCATAGTATGCAGAACTCCTTAAGAGGACTTAATTAAATATAGTCTTTTATGGCCACTAATACACTAGTATGGTGTACGGCTGATTCTGTCCTTTACCTAACCTTTCAATTTCCATGCACCTGAAATGTACTGAGATTGATTAATAAAAATTGCTTGGTTTAAAAACAAAAAAAAAAAAGAAGAAAAAGAAATTCTTTAGAAGGTGTTAAAACATTTAAATCCGTACAGTTATTTTTGTTTCAGTGTTGTGGATGCATCTTGTTGTTTATATGTCTAAATGTCTGTCATGTCTACATAACACGATATGAAGATGTATTAGTAGTCTGAAGATAGGCATTTATTTTTTTTCTGTTTTATATGTAGCTGATGCTTTAGGAGATATTAATGTTTTTGGGAGGTTGGGAATATGTCTCTCACTTGTCTTTTACTGTATCCTCCATGATTCCTTTTCTATGAAACAGAAAAGAAAAAGAAAAAAGGCAAACCCAAATCCTCCCTCTCTATCCTTGATAGTCTAAAACTTACAGGAAATAGGGAAAAAAATTAACAGAATTCAGTAGTTACTTTCTATATATATTTTAGATAGTAAGCATTAAAAGTGTTTAGAAGTTGTTATATCTAATTTAAAGCTATTTTTTTGTTTCTTTGCTTTTAGAAAGCCTTATAAACTGAAT
Source organism: Charadrius vociferus (assembly GCF_000708025.1). Classification (NCBI taxonomy): domain Eukaryota; kingdom Metazoa; phylum Chordata; class Aves; order Charadriiformes; family Charadriidae; genus Charadrius; species Charadrius vociferus. Next base: position 399,265 of record NW_009646499.1, read on the forward strand.
GATTAAAAACTACTTTGCATTGTATTGTCCCTTAAAATTAAATGTCTTGTATGATGTTATTTGTATGCACCTGTTCTTATTTTGATAAGACACAATTTTAATTTTCATCAACGCTGAAAACTTTATCTTAATGTATTCAAACATTGCATCTCTCACTGCTGGAGGTCTGCCTTTAGGGAACTGTGAAATAAACATCTGAGTTATCTGTGAGGGGTACGGTAAGACTGATCACTGTCAAATATGTGCATCAGTCCTAATAACGCTTTTTTAATTCTAAGATCTTTTCCAGAGAGCGCCATCTAGAAATCAAGATAATTGAAATAGGGACCTCAGCTGCTCAGAAATGTCTTGAAGCTCTGTATTCTCTTTCTGAGCAATCCTCTGGTAAGATTTCTTTAAGCATATTAAAACCAATTGTAATTTTCTCATTGGTTTTGGTTGACTTTATGTTAGAACTACTTGAGTTAGAAAAACTAGCAAGATAACTTTAGTTATGACAGTGTGCAGTGTAACAAAACTGTAAGTAGTATTTGCAAATACGGTCAACACATTTTTTTTAATGTGGCAGAAAAATAACGTTCTAAATACCACTTTATGGAGCTAGCAGCCTGATTTGAATTAAGCAAGAGCAGGAACCGAAGAGCTCTAGAGGATACTCTCTGAGTTACTAGTGGAGTTAAAGTCCATGAAAATACAGAACAACATAGTTTTGCAGATCTCTGATTTTAGTGTTGAATAAATCAAGAAGAATGCTAAACTCTCTTTCTTTTGCAAATAAATAAGGGATAAGATTAAAAAAAGTCAGAAGAAATTATCAGAAACAAAGCAAAGGCTGATAAAGGTTTTTAAAGGAGAAAGAGAGAAGAGTCTCTAGTGATGAAATATTCCAGACATATAGAATAACTTAATATAAAACTCAGCCTTAGAAGGACAGAGGGGAAGAAAGAATGACATGATCATAGTGATGAAATGAGATGGGAGAAAAAGAAACAAAAGGACGTCAGGAAAAAAATTAGACTTGATTTACTGAAAAACAAACAACAAAAGTTACATGATTTTAGTAACAGTATTTGGATCATATTTAATCATGGATCTGAAAGAGGGTAAGTGTAGGAATGGTGCTAATAATGATAGAGAACACAAGTGGAACGTAAGAGATTGTGGAATTTTTTGTCATTTGGAATTTCAGCTTTGATACTAATGGAGAAATAGAATGCTGAGCACTGTTTTAAAAAATGTTTTTCCTGTGCCAATATGTGAAGAATTTAACCATTCTGAGTGTGAAATGTGCATGTGCAAAATGAGAGTAAATACAATTCTGAAAACACTAAGGTTTTTTAGTGGTGTTACTACTTTTTTTTCCTATGTTAGTAAAATCTTTGTTTTATTAAAAATAACTGTTCTGTAACTGTATTTCATTTTCAAGTTGTGAATGTACATGAAAAGTTAAAGTATTAAAACCAGGGAGAATAGAAAATCTATAACATTTTGAGTGATTTAGTAACTGGATTGCTTCTAGCAATTCTCTCTGTAAGCATGTCTTGTGTAAGCAGTTAAGCGGCTCCTATTTAAAGGCTAAATCATTTTTAGTATATTGTCAGAATTATAGTTTTCATACTGAATCATTAATAGAACCATTTTGGAGCCATATTAAAACTACTGTGCACCATGTTCTCCAGTTAATTGAAGAACTAAGACTTGCCGAGTTATTTTGTGTAATTCTGGGTTGCTGACCAAAAGCTTTAATTTAGATTGTAAACCTACAAGACGGATTCCAGCTCAGTCTTTTGTATGACGTCTCTGTCTTCAAATAGGTTATGGATGTTTTCATTGCTTAAAGTAGCCAGTTTTACTATGAAAATTAAAAAAGCTGCTTCCAGTTGGCAATGGCAAGTTTCCCATCTTTTGCTTTTGTTTAAGCATTTCCTTAGTGTCATATTGAGTGCTTAGACTGTTTCCTGTTTTTACACAACAATAATTTAATTCAAAAAGACAAAACACAACACTTTGACCTAAGAGATGAGAAAATAAAAACAATAAATTTATGATTACAAGAGCACTGGTTTGAAACATGGCAATTATGATACACTCTGCAAAATCAATATACAGAAATAAGTATTTGCTTATTTTTTTATAATGTTATTTTATTTACTGTGTGCATACTTACTACCAGCCAATTTAGTAGTAGGGATTGGGTTTGAAAGGTGATTGACAAGAGGAAAGTGGGCAGAGGAGCTAAGAAAAATTATTTGCAGGTGATTAGTTTATTCATAGCTGAAATGGATCTAGCATAGTGAAGGTAATATTGTAGGGAGGATAAATAGTTGAATAATACCCTATATATGGCATGGTATGCTGCTGCGTTAGGCTTGTTTCTGGAATATGTGAAGGAGGAGTGCTTTTCCTCCCTGGTCCAGAGGCACTTTTTATTTCAGGAAATTAGGGAACCCAGAGAAGAGCCTGCTAAGAAAAAGCAATTACCCGATTTCCTCTGAAGATTGCATCTGAAGAGAAACTAGGGATGCTGAATGAAATACCTATTACTTAAAGAAAACAAAGTTAAAGATGGACAGAAGCATAAGATGAGAAAATTCCTGGGAGGTGTCAAGTTCACTCAGAACACTTTAATACAAATGTCTCCAGCTGAAGCAGCTGCAGGTAGAAAAGAAACTCCCTAACTGAAGTATTACCCTAGAGCTGTAACAGTGGCCATGTTCAGTGCGAATACAGAGCTACATCATAGGTGTGCTAAACCTAGTGTGAGTGTTTCCTAACAAAACACTTGGGGCAGAGAAAGCAGCATCTTTACCAAGTGAAAGACAGGCCATCCCTTCCAGATGTTTTGCTCAATTTTCCTTCCCTGTGATTCTGTGGAAAAAGATGTATTCTGGGAAAGAAACATCTACATTTCAGGCTGAATTATATATGTAGGTTGGTGTGGGTGGTTTTTGTTTTTTTTTTTCCCCCTCTTTCTTCCGCTGATCTTAACTATCTCTTTCCACATAAGGGCAAGTGCTCCATCAGGCTGGTGTGTTATGCCTTGAGGAGTGTCCCAGGTTTTCTTTCTATTGCCTTGCAGTTACAGGAGTGCACAGTTCAAGTTTGTTATCTACTTCTGTTATTTGGTATTAAAGCTACATTCCTGCCCACTTCAAGAAAAGCAGTCCCATTAAAATGACATTTCAACTGGCTGTTTGAGGTTCAAAATTTTGTTAGGTAGGGTTAATAAAAATCTCCATTGTCTGGCATTTATGATACTAGTAATTTCTAGAGACTACAGTGCTTTGAAAACACATGGTGTATAAGCACTAGAACAATAGTAAAGCCAAGCGCAACTGAGGCTTTCTGCTTACTAAGGTATTTAGCTCCTGGAAATTTTTGCATGATTTCATGTGGGATTTTAAAATTCATTTTAAGAGATAAATTACTCCATTAACTTTACAATAGGTAGCTATTATTTTATGCTCATCTAATGCTGCGATACCATATGGCAATGGAGATCTGTGAGCCTCTAAATGCTTTACATTTATTTTTGTCATCTTGTAGTAAATTATATTTCTGTAAAGTAGAACTTTTTATATAGCCACTATGATCATATTTAGATATCATTTCTTTCCAAACTTAGTTTTTGAAAAATCCATGCTCAGTTTGCTCTTGGGAAATTGTGTGTGTTTACCCCGTTATGTAAAAATAATGTACATTTTCCCAGGTGATTAGTGTTTTGTGCACAAAGAATGTCCTTAGTCAGTGTTATTAGTGGTTTCATTTTTATCTATGTTAGTTTTGTCATAAAAAGCAACTTTCTATCTTTTGTATTTTTTGTCTTCGTCCTTACAGTAGCATCTTTGGAGATAATCTTCTGCAAAAATGCAGTTGTTATATACACTGGGGATTAAAAAAAGGCCGACTGTGGATTTGAGAACCTCTATGCAATGTTAATTCATGCCCAATCTTTTTTGTAATTTTAATTTGTATTTAAGAGGTATGCTGTTTTATGAAGTTGACTTGTGAGTTGTAGACTTTAACTTGTCAGATTTGGAATGGGATTTTTATACTTGAAGGGATAAATGTTATTTAAACATGGTGTTTTGCAGCTCCTATGTTATCTTAGTAACAAATGTGCTTTATTGTAACTGACACATTGCATCTACAGCATCCCAAAAGCCCCTTCCTGTCTTTACCGTCCAGACCACAAAAAGTTAACCTGCTGTGTGGATGGCCAGCTGTGAACTCCAGCTTTGATTCTCATATGTACCTGCTGTTTAAAGGTTAAGTTTAGTAACACAAAAAGTTCTGTGTCATGTTGATTACTTGAAAGATATCAGCTGATAAAATCACTGCACTGAAGTCAGAAAATTCATACCTCTGTTTTGCTTGACAACAAATTCTTAAGAAATAATGTGATACAGCAGCTTTCTGCTGGCTAAACATTCTTGTTTGTATAAAATAAGTGGATGGATTTCCTGATAAGAGTAGAATTCTGTTAACTAACGCTTTGTCAGAAGTACAAATCATGCAGAAATAAAGAACTCCCAGGTTTTTAAACTACAGATGAACTAAATACTGCTATGTCTTCTGTAAGTATAGAACCTGGCCTTAGCATGACATCAATAAAATCTGTGTGCTTGGGAAATAGTGAATAAGCAGGTTTTGAGACGTATCTGAATTACTGCATTACCTGAGCAAAGTGAGAAAATGACAAGGGAAGAAAAGTTTCCTAGTTTAGTAAAAAACAAAATAAAACTTTAAGCAAGCTACGTAAGGTAATCTTTTGTTCCAGTAGATTATCAAAACGATGCAAAATACATTAACAATGACAGGTATATATCCTTGGTTATGTTTGTTTCATCAAGTGAAGTTACGTCACAGAAGCAGCAATGTGTATGCATAGTCATTTTAATAAACTTAGCCAACTCCTATAACTATTACCATTGGCCACAACTGAAGAAAAAAAGATTCATTTCTTTTAAAGCAATATAATAATGTAATAATATCTTATAGTGATGCCTTTCCCAATTTTGTTTTAGCTGAAAAGTTTGTGAGACATCTTGATAGTTATCATTGCTTATTTTGGTCAGTTACAACTTCAAGCCATTCTAAAAATGTTTACATTTTTGTTCCAGTACCTGTTTTAATGCTTCATTTCTATGAAAACTGAGATAGTATCTCTAAGAAGCTGCTATCTCATGTGAGCAGGGGAACATTGTGCTCAGTAAGGTGGCATTTGTTTGACAAGTAAGCCTTAGATTTTATTTCTGACGAGGAATTGTTTTTCAGTCTTTTGATACTTCTGAAATTATTGAAGAAAACCCGTCTGATTTTTCCCTAAGGTATCCTTATTGTAAAATTTCGGTGTGTTTTTGATCAAGCTCTGAAATTTTGGTATCATTCAGACATGGTAAAAGTGCTTTCTTTTCACACTTTTTTTTTTTTTTTTAAACGTTATTGTTTCTTGTAGTTTTTGAGCATTGTAATATTCCCCCTTTATGTACATTTTTACACTAGATTGTCTTGTTTTAAATATTCTTCAAATATTCTGAATTTTAGTACTCTTTGAGAAGATGCATTGTTTATGGATAGGTATTTTTAAAAGGGAATTGAATTGCATTGATTTGAAAATAATACTTAACCGGAGTCTTTTCAAACTCCTATTTCTCATTTAAAAAAAAAAACAACAAAAAACTAAGGACCTACTCTTCAGTTAGTGTTTGTTTTTCATTATGTCATCTTATTCTTAGCAAGAAAGCTGTAATTAGAAACCATTGATAGTAGCAGTTTTGGATTTTATTTGTGACACCCTATTATAGAATGTAGTATAACTATGTAAGAAAGACTTATAAGCTGTATGCATCAAAAATCAGAGAAGGAAAAATTGGTATGTTTAATCCTATTGAAGCCTTCAGAGGGATGGGAGCATAACAAGCAGAACTTAAATTTATATTTAGGCAGTGTCAGTTTCATTATGTATATAAGAAAATAAAAAAGCAATTATCACTATTGCAATAAAAACACTAAAAAATAACATGTTTTAAGTTCATTTCAGTGAGCATGAGTGTATCAACTCTTAGGGGTAAACCATCTTTTTTTCATATGAAGCTGAGTAGCCAAGTCCTGGCAATATGGACTCATTGAGGACTATATGGAAGAAATGTTCCATGCTGGCTACTGCTCTTATGTGCTGTGTCTTGATCAAAACAGTAAGAGGTTCACATTCCTAGTTCCCAAATAGCTACAAGACATCTGGGTGACCTTGTTGTCATGGAACAAGAAGAATTTTTTTTTTCTTAATGAACCTTTTTCTCTGCTTCTTATATAAAGACCATTTTTCTGGTAAGTACTAATCATTTTGGTGTGTGCTAATCAGTTGTGAGAGAATCAAGTGAAAGCTTCAATAAAAGGTATTTATTTTAGCTGTTCTTTCCAACATTCATCACTAATGAGGTAAGTAGAGTGAGAGAAGAAGCAGGCATGAGACTCTAAAAATGGTAGCTGTGAAAATTGGGATTTTTTTTTTTTCAAATGGAATATGATGAAAAATTAGTAATCAACTATATAACCTTTTTTTTCAAAATGTTCAGGCATGATATTTTTCTTTCCAAACAATACTTTCTCTGAGATCTGATTTTGCTTTCTATATCTTTATAAAGAACCTTTTGATCTGAACATCAGTATGTGGAAAAGGAAGTGAAAAATAATGATCTGTTTCTGTACTTAAACACATGCCAGTATTTATGAAAAAAATCTGCTGCAACATTTATAGCATTGAGAATTTGGCATGTGCCTCTAGCATCCAGCTGCTTAAGTTCCTCACATCGTGCTGTTTAGAAAGTCAATTTATTTTTTACAGAACTTATGTTCTTATACAGATAAATTTGAGACTATCACGAAATGAGACACAGTAATCAATTTAAGCTCAGCAGTTGCCTGCTATTAATTGCCATTTACACACATTTAAATGCAAAGCTCATGATAGCTCTGATTCATAAAACGTTAAAGATATTTTTAATAGGGAAAAAGTCTTGAGCTCTGTATGTGGCAATAAGAATTTGCATTCCTTCTCAGGTAGGCATCTTACAATTCTATAAAGATTTCCTCTCAACAAAGGCTCATTATTGTGTCTTTGAAAACTAACTGGGAAGATATTTCTGGATTTGCAGATAGCGCATATATTTAGGAGAGAATATTGAGCAATAAGTTGTAAGAAAATGAGCTAATTTGACTAAAACACGGTCTTTAATGTGTTTTCATTTATGTTTATGCTTAGAGAGCATTAAATGATAGATTTATGATGAGTTTCTGTGTTCTTGCTTTGATGTGCTAGCGTTATTCACAGGAGAAAGCTCATGCAATTCCTACCTGCATGATCTTGTATTTGGAGATGTCACTGAGACATACTCCTATACTTCTGTAATTAATATTTATTCTGGAATTAATTGATGGATAATTTGTGCATTTTGTTAGCACAAAGAAAGAATTTCAGAAAGCATAATAAATGGAAAGCAACTTGCCCCAACTCTCTAGTTGCTCATTATCAGGATAAAATGTTACCTATATGAATTTATATAAATATATGTATATATATTATGCTATTGAAACTTAAATGTGCAATTTAGATAGTGTTCTGATACTAAAGTCTGACTTTCCTTGATTCATCCAGAACTACACTATAAACGAGGCCAGTGAAATTTGCTTCAGAAGGTTTCAAAAGACATCAAGACAATGGATCCAAATAAAAACTGTATGAAATGCAATTAATCATTTTCCCTTGTGTTTGGATCTTAAACGGACAGTATGTTGCTATTTTATAACAAAAGTTGGAAACGTGAATAATTGCAGTTTAAATTGAAAGAGTAATCAATTTTACCATGTCTGTGAGGAAGCCAGAGGCGGACGCGGTAAGTTCTGCTGCCGGGCACTAGATGGAGGAGGACAGGGGGTTCCCAGAGCCAGGGAAACCTAAGGAAGAGCATAGAACCCCACCAGGAGCTGGCAGCTCTTGCAAGCCAGGCTGATGTGGCAGGGTGGACATTGCTGGAAGCAACCGTGGGAGATTTTAAATGGCCCTAGGGAGTGCGAGCGACCAGGGCGGAAAAGAGGGCATGGTGTGTCAGTCAGGGCATGGCGTGGCAGTTGGTGGGGCAGATGGTGTGGAAGGGTGCGCAGCAAGGGCCCTGCACCCTGCATCATGGTCCACAGCCCAGGGAAGTGCTCGAGGTCTCTGCCAAAATGGTTGGTACTCGCCTCAGAGCTAAAATTAGTGCTCCTAAAGAGGAAGTTCCTCAAATGTCTGATGCATCCACCTAAATGGTGGAGGGAGACTTCAGTACAGGTCATAAGTTGCAGTGAGTGCCCAGACCCTTCTCCTTCTCCTGGCAGAAATGTAAGCACCTGCCTATGCTGTGTATAGGCCAATGATCTGTTACGTCAGGTGGCTGAGTTGCAAGATATGCTTAAAAGGTTGCGTAGTATCAGAGGAGCTGAGACAGAGATAGACCGGTGGTTTCATAACCATATTGTTGTAGTCGATACTACTGAGAATGAGGCACCTTTGGACCCTGGTGACCCACAAAAGCAGGACCACAGTTCAGCCCCCACCCTCTGGCATCAAAACAAAAAACTGGTATGAAGCTGTAACAGTTATAGAGACCCAGGAAGAAGGTCTGCCAGGAGGACCTGTACCAGCAGCATACAGTAGACACTGTTTTTTACCATGATGAGTGCTAGAAGTGGGTGACTTCTTGTTAAAGGTCACTGAGATGACCTGAGGCCTTCTACAGACACCTGTATACATGCAGTCCTGGAGGCTTCTGCAGAGCGTTGATGATAACTTCTTGACACAGGTGTTGGAGGAACCAATGGGGAGAGGTGCACTACTGGACCTTGTGCTGACAAACAAAGAAGGACTAGTTGGGAATGTGAAGGCTGGGGATATCCTTGACTGCAGTGACCATGATATGGTGGAATTCAGAATCCTGCGTGTAAGAAGCAGGGGAAAAAAGCAGAATTACAAACCTGGACTTCAGAAGAGCTAACTTCGACCTCTGCAAAGACCTGCTTGGAAGAATCCCATGGGCTAAAGGCTCTAGAAGGAAGGGGGGGTATAAGTAGAGCTGGTTAATATTTAAGCACTACTTCCTCCAAGCTCAAGATCGCTGCATGCCTAGGAGCAAGAAATCGCGCAAAGGAGGCAGAAAATCTTCATGGAGGAGCAAGGAGCTTCTGAAAAAACTCAAATGGAAGAAGGAAGTTTACAGAATGTGAAAAAAGGGACTGGCCACTAGAGAGAAGTATAGGAGTGTTGTCAGAGTATGCAGGGATGCAACGAGGAAGGCTACAGCCCACTTGGAATTAAATCTGGCAAGGAATGCCAAGGAAAATAAGAAGGGCTTCTTCAAGTACATCAGTAGAAAAAGGAAGACTAGGGAATATGTGGGCCCAGTGCTGACAGCTTGCTGACAACCCAAAACTGTGAGGAGTGGTGACACACCAGAAGGCTGTGCCACCATGCAGCAAGACCTGGACAGGCTGGAGAGTAGGGTGGAGAGGAACCTAATGAAGTTCAACAAGGTCAGGTGTAGGGTCCTGCAACTAGGGAGGAATAACCCCATGCAGCAGTACAGGTTAGGGGCTGACCTGCTGGAGAGCAGGTCTGCAGAGAGGGACCTGACAATGTGCCCTTGTGGCCAAGAGGGCCAACAGTCTCCTGGGGTGCATTATAAGGAGTGTGGCCAGCAGGTGGAGGGATGTCATCGTCCTCCTCTACTTTGTCCTGGTGAGGCTGCGTCGGAGTACTGTGCCCAGTTTCAGGTAGGGAACTACTGGAAAGAGTCCAGTAGAGGGCTACAGAGATGATCAAGGGAATGGAGCACCTCTGTTATGAGGAAAGGCTGAGACATGTGGGTCTGTTTGGCCAGGAGAAGAGAAGGCTGAGAGGGGATCTTGTCTACGCTCATAAACATCTAAAGGATGGGTGTCAAGAGGTTTGGGCCAGACTCTTTTCAGCGATGCCTGGCGACAGGACAAGGGGCAGTGGGCACAAGCTGGAACACAGGAAATTCCGGCTGAACATGAGGAAAAACTTCTTTACTTTGAATGTGACAGAGCAGTGGAACAGGCTGCCCAGAGAAGTTGTGGCGTCTCCCTTCTCTGGAAATATTCAAAACCCGTCTTGATGCGTTCCTATGTAACCTGCTGTAGGTGAACCTGCTTTGGCATGGGGATTGCACCAGGTGATCTCTGATGTCCCTTCCAACACCTACCATTCTGTGATTCTGCGATTGTCTCCTTTCTCTGGAGATATTCAAAACCTGTCTTGATGCGTTCCTGTGCAGCCTGCTGTAGGTGTGGAATGATTACTAAAAATGATCGATAATACAATATTGGTAAAGGTATAAAATCAAAAGGCTTCTAGGGTAGGACCCAGCCGCAGCTGGTATGTGAAGAATCTGCTACATCTGCTATTCCCTGTACATTATTGCTTGCAAAGCAAAACAGGGAGAGGAGTGGAGACTCCAAGGTCAAACCCCGTGATAATCCAGCAAACATGGGAATGAGATGGCACCACAGAAGAAAAACCGTGCGAAGGATGGGACAGAGTGGAGACACTGCGGCTAAAACCCTATGATAAACTGGGGACTTGGGGACCAAATAGAGCCCTTGAAGGTTTTATAGAACTGATAAACCATCTATTTGTTACCCTGAGCCAACAATCTGTCACTTTTTTTTTTTGCCAAAATGCTGTCCTTTATTGAACTTTGCTCATTATAATACCAAAACATGCCTCCAAGGTGCTACCGCTCCTCCTTGAGTCTGTGCCCTGAATTTTTCGTAAACTATACTTTTAAATGCAAGGCGAGAAAATTTTACACCAATCATAATAAAAGTATTTATGACTAGACTTGCTCAAACTCCACCTTGAAGATAAAAATTAGTATAAAAATAGCCCGAGAAAAGGGGGATGTGAGGGAAGACACCATCATGGACTTCTGGGACCAGTAGATCGGCTGAGCCTCTCTTCCCCGCCGATAAGGACGCTTGTGGGTAAGATTCAAACACTTGGCTATACCAAGTGCTTCCCCTGGAAACTTAGAAATCTCTATATAGAGTAGTTTTATAATTTAGCACTTTTGTTAACCGGGCTATATTGCTAGCATTTTTAGTATTCGCACATGCTTTGCACACAGTCACTATCATCGGCAATCCAAAAGAACTTGTGTATCTGTTGTTTGAATAAACTGCACTGTGTAGGCAGCTAGTTGTTTGGGTTTTCTCATTGAACGTGACCGAAGAGAGGCCGAGTTAGTTCATGAGTGCGACTGGGCTGAAGGTGCACTCTGCCATTAGTGTATCCAGAACCGTAACTGTTTAATATATTAAATGCACCTGGACTGATAGTGGTGAATTGGGCATCACTCATAATTTAAACCTAGCCGCACCTAGCCTCCCACCTCGGTGAGGAGTGTTAGAATGCAAGGGGGTTTATTTTCTGCCAAAACTACTTTGCCACTTTAACGCAACAGTAGGTGAACCTGCTTTGGCATGAGGGTTGAACTAGATGATCTCCAAAGGTCCCTTCCAACCCCTACCATTCTGTGATTCATTGAGCCAGTGATTTATTTCTGAAACTGGTTGGTGATGCTTGCAACAGTGTCTGGGCAGATTCTAGTGATCCTGTACAGGCAGTTAACAAACAGTAATGAGATGTTGCTAAAGTAAAAGCATTGTAGCATAAGCATAAGGCCCTTGCAGAGAAGACAGTCTGAAAGAAGTTGTTTCCTTCTCCTTTGACAAATTATAACGAAAAGTGCAATTTCAGGTGAACTCAGTAAGATTAATTTGATGAAAAGAGTAAAATTCCAGCACCAGGCGTTTGTAATCAGGCTGGCATTTATTCGTTGGCATTTATTGCCACTCAACAGCAGATAAGTACAGAGCTATGATTTAGAAAAAATTCATGCTATCAATAGACACTATACTACAGCTATATAATTTCGAGTGAGTGGAATTTTTCAGATTATGTTTGCTATGACTTAACTTTTCCTTGAAGAAATGCTTTTGTATCTTGACTGTCTTTTAGTTATATCAGGTGGTTTTGGAAGACGTAAGACATTATCTCTTTCTAAGAATCTTGCATCATGTCCTTCAACAACAGCAACATTGCTTCCACAGTTCTGTTTTTAACATTTAAATATTTTTTTTTATAAAAAGGGAGGGGAAAATCTTTGAAAGCAAAACCTTAGCAAAATATTCACTAATGTAAAAGCTCTAAATCCATGGACTATACGTTCTGCCTCTGTTCATATCATTTAAAAGCCTAATGCCTTCCTCCTCAGCCTATGCCTGAACATGGGAACAGCTGGGATGGTAGTTCAGTGTTGTGCTTCTAACAGTGGTCAGTATATATTGGGCCAGTATATGCTAAAATGGAAGATGTGGAAAACCCACAAGGCAAAAAGAGAATGAAAACTCTTGATACAGCTCTTAATTACTGTGCATACACACAGTGAGAATAGGAATCTTTCCATAAAAGAGGATTTACACCTACCATGTTAATATGGTTGATAACGTTATTTGGTGGCAAAATTAGTTTCTTGAGTTCCAGTTTCAAATTTATAGTAATATTATTTCTGCAGGCTGAGTATGAACTCGTTTTGATATTTAAGAAAGTAACAATTATACATTAAAATGTAGTGGCAGGAAAAGCTCTGAGCAAAAGAGTGAGCATGATAAAGGAATAGAGAACTGAAAGATAAGAAAACTTTTGCATACCAAGTTTTTCTGTGATAGCATGCTCTGTTAATTCAAAAGAATGTATCGAAGAATTCAGTTACTATAGATGTTCTAGGTGGTTACATATAATATATCCAATTTAATCAATTTATTCTTATTTATTTATGTATTTATTTTTAGGTGAACTGGATCTCATCCATAGTGGGGGTAAATCAATGTATTCCCATCATCTTCTGTAGATGCAAGTCTAACTAGTATTTCACAAGCCTTCTGCAAATTTCTTTGTTGTTTGCAAGTTGCATCTTGAGGGAAATCTCTTACTTATTTATTCTCCCATGCTACTGCATGCTGTAATGAAGTATACAAGTAGGCCTATTCTTGAATTCTTTTCAAAAAGCTTCTGAGCAAGGTGTCACCTCAAACTTACCGTAAAACTGTATTGTTATGAGTTGAATTTGGAAAGCTTCTATTTATCAATTTCTTTGTAGCAAGGTCTTGCAAAGACTAACACTTTTCTAACACTTTTTTTTTTTTAGGCTGCTGTTACTGTTTTTTTTGGTATTATGTTTCTACCATGAAGCCTCAGAAATCCCATTGTGTTGTACAAACTTAAAAAGACAGCAATTTCTCAAATGAATGAAGTTACATGCATGTTCAAACGGGTTTAAGAAGTTGAATTAACAAGCAAAAAGTGGGGATGATGAGTAGTGACAGAATGTATTGGCTAGATACTATGTGTGCACAAGTGTACTTAAGTGAGATCCATTTTCTGAGCAGACTTATGACTAAAAGGTCAAAATGGCCTCTCCTGACTGATCACAATTAAAATCTGATTAATGGTTCATCACACAAAATTGTAGTGTTTTTTTAATTGTTAGAAAAATGCCAAAATGTGTTTCAGCAGATTAGGTAAATAATACTGAGTGTTCAGGTAGGTTTTTACCATGAAATTATGAAAGAAATGGTTTGTTTTGGAATAGAATCAGTCTTTGGATGCTTTCATGTTCTGAAAAGGATTTGCAGCTCTCTGTTCTCAAGATACTTCCATGCACTGCCAGTTTTTTTAATGATCTCAGAGATCCTGAAGCTTAAACACCTTTCTCATAAAAAGAAGGGGGCTTCTTGCATCTTTTTTCTTCCCTTTGTAGGGACTACTTTACTTTATAATGTGATGCATTTCAAGGTCTGAAGTAGCTCAGATTGATCTGTTGGGCAAGCTGATAAGTCAATTTTTCTTTATAAGCACAGACCAAATCTTAAGCATCTGAAGTAGGAACTTTTTTTAATGCAGTGAGGACATATTTTGAATTTGTGGATGGTGAAAGAGAAGGGAATAAAATGCTGATGACTTGGCTGACTTCTCTGTAGCCTAAGGGCTATATAAAAATTATTATTGTTATTTTAAAGTATGTCAAGAATGCCTTGAATTAAATGGCAAAGTAAATGGCAACTGTACGTCTTTGTAAGAGGATGAAGTTTGCTATGTGGCTACAGAAAGCTAGTTACCACACTCTGGGTAATTCTAAAATACTGGGAATTTTCAAAACTATTTTCACAGTACAGATGTTATGATAGTAGAACATTAGGAATGTATATAGTGCTGTGGTGTTTTTTGCTTGTCACTGAGATTTTTTTGATATGTTAAGTTTCCACAGCAGCACTTACTTCCTTTTCCAGATAGCGTCATTATCACAGGCACCTTCCCTATCACTGAAATGCACGTGTGCTGAGATTTTTGTGATAAAAACAATATCTAAAATTTTTGTTCTGTTAAGTTCACTGAAAAATAAACAATTTTTTCTTTATGAATGTATTCGAGCAGCGCAGAATTCTATCATAATGTCTGTATAAATATATTTCTAATATATATGTGTGTGTATATTTATATGAAGGTTGTATCTAGCTTATGTACATAAGATACTGTTCTATAAATTTTCTATTGAAAAACCAAGTTTGTATCTGGGTCATTAAAATGCAAAAATCAGTTTGAAACCTGTAAGGACTGATGATGGTTTTAGATCTTTAGACATAATCAGATGACAGTTATCTTACTTGGTTTCTTTAACCATTTCTAAGCAGCTTTAATGCCAATTTTAAAGGAAGATAGTTTATTTTATCCTCAAGGTAGAAGACTGTGAAAAAAATGTTTTTTTGAGGAAAGGCTGACAGAACCTTAACTATAGCAGAAACTAGCAGGTGTCACTATAAAAAAAAAAGTGATTGAGAATGATGGCTATAAATAGATGAGCCATTTTAGTCATTTGCCTTTGAAAGCAGTTTAATAATTCCATGCTGAGTCCCCTTTCAACAAATTTAATGAAAATCAGCATGATGTTGTGGCAGTTACTATTGGATTCTTTTACCATCTTCTTGTGTTTCATGGTGTGAGAGATTAAAATAGCATCTAATAAACTGCATTAACGGTTCTACATTCCTCATCTGAGACACAATTGCATACAATTCCTCCTCCTCTGGAGGGTGCCCCTGTTTTTCTGTTCCTTGTTACTATGCTGAGGAACTAAGAATTGCTAAATAGCAATTTTGTGGTTTTATTCCCTATTCATTATGGTTGTCAGTGTGGAGCTACTCTGAGGCATTCTGAGCAGGAAGTAATGATTTGATTTGCAGCCTACTGTGAAAATTTATTAATCTGAACGGACTCTTCTGAAATTCTACTTGATGAGCACAAGAATAACAGATGCCTGTATCAATGCTGTTATCTATTGATGTCCATAGATATATGACAGAGCAATAGTTTGAGCTATGAAAACATTCTTATCTGAATATGAATCGCTTAAAAGTATTTTTTCTCTTGTATTTTGTCTTTACGTTTAGGATCAATAATCAAACTATATGTGTTTATTACAATGCTTGAGGGACTATGCAATTTCAAGAGAGGGCAATACATGGCTCAACTGCTGAGTACTTTCTACAACTTAATTATTTTTACAACTTATGTTTTCCAGTAAGATCACAAAGTCTAGTATAACAAAGCACAAAGAATGGTGACTGCATTTTTAGGGACTATTTTAGAGATATTATTTGTGTTTTCTTGTGAAGTGTCAGTATACTGTTGGGAAGGTAGGAGAGACTTCAATTCTTCTTGGATTCAAGGTACAGCGTCTACAGAGTGTTCTCGTGTTCTCAGTTCTTTTTAAGTATGGGAACTGCTGTTGTTGTTTAAAAAATAAAAGAAAAAGTTAACTATAGTGGAAGAGTGACTCAGTTGAATATTTAACCTGTCTATCTGTTTAGAAAATATATAGGCAATATATTTTAAATTAGATGCTCCTTCTCTCGCAAATAATTGAAGTTTTAAACTAACCTGAAACTTACAGGCCCTGGACTTGACCAGGAGATATGTCTGGAAGGAACACAGACATGCTGGCTTCCGACAGCAATCTAGACAATTAAAAAAAAAAAAATTCGAACTGTTTACTTCTGAAGTATAGGAAGTCTTGTTTCTTGATTTATTTATTTTACATCTTAGTTCATGTTTCCTTCTCAGCAATAGTTTGGTCATATATTCCTGTGGGTGTAGTCTCAAGTCCTTCCTGATCCTCTGGGTTTCTACACTGAGACTCTGGGTTCTCAAAAATCCTGTTCTGCGCTTTCAACCAGGTCTCTGAAATGGTCAAATCCTGGAGACCTCTGCATTAATTGTTCTGTTCATTTTACTGAGCTTCTGGGACTTAACTGCAGGAGATGTTTTATGGTAGTCTCTTGTAAAAAATGAGTCTTTATAGAATCGTCAGATGTAAAAATAGTCCAGCCGGAGGTTTTTCTTACCACATCATGTACATCAAATAACACTAATTTACCATATTACCTTTAATTTTCTACATAATATCAGTCTCCAGTTCCCTGTCTTCTCCCGTGCCGCAGCAGTCACAGTCCTCTGACTTTATCTGTGGTGTAGTTTTCATTACTTTTTGCAAGCATGAAGGGCTATGGGAAAGAATGTGGACTGGACTTTTTATATATATATTTTTTTTTTGACCAGTTCTTTAATCCCAGATTACTATTGTAGAACATGGATTTTGGGGGTCTGATACTGATTTGAGAAAGATATTTTATTTTTTCAAAATTGTGAATTTAGTGAAATAAATTCCTGTAAGTGGGTTCTGCGGCGCAGCATGTGCAAATGCATCTATGACAGTAATAATCTGTTAATGGGCATTGTTTCTGTATGTTTTTTCTCTAATAGCCAATCAAATTAGAAGCTTTGTTCATGGAGAAAATGGCCTTTACTTTCTCTAGAGAAAGTGATTAATACTTTGTTATGAAATTTCCTGTTCAATTAATCTAGTTGTTGCATATTTGAGAAATAGTGTCATGAGTAATTCTGGATGTGAATGTGAAAACCTATTAAACTATGCACAAAACCTATAATCTGTAGAATATTTTATGAAACTGAACATAGTTTTATGGAAAAAAAAAAAATTGAACTTGCAAACAAAATGAAACAGCCCCATCCCCCGCTATTAAAAGTAGTATTATAGTGCCTATAAAGAATTGTAGAGAATATGAAAGAAGAGGCTTGGGGGATAACAAAGATTTTTAAATCCATTTGAAAATTAATGCAGTGTACCATAGATGCCTTTGCTTTTTCAGAATATGGAGATATCGTCTGTTTATTTCAAATTTAATCTTCTGTTCGTAATTTTTTGCTGAATAACAGTTCACATATCCATTCTTGAAATCTGATGTAGTTTTTAGTTCAGGTGAGAGGCAGTTTTGACACCATTAGTGTGGAATGACTGTGTTTTCAGTGAACAGTGAGCATGTGCTAAACAACTGATGTAATTTAATGGTTACCAAGTTAAAGCTGAACAAAACAAAAAGGCAACGTTGGTGATGCAGTCTAGAGAAATTTTGTTGGTAGTTGTAATTGTCAATTGCCTTTTGTATGAGGGTGATGGTGAAACTTCCATTGGCTTCAGTAGGTCATGTTTCATGAAAAAAAAAAAAAATTAAAATACCAGGAAACTTTCTGAAGATTTTACATTTATTTCTAATCTGATAAAAGAGGGAGTGGCTTTCTACTCATGATGGAGTCAAGAGAAGTAAGACGATGAACCTTGCTGAGACTTGCATTAGAGGAGAAATGAAAGCTTAATTGTAGGTGGAGTACAAGCAGTGTAGAGTGTAATTGTGATGCTGCTGGATGGTAGTATTAGAAAGGTGCAGGTAAAAATAGTATTGACTTATTTTATGTTAAAATAAAGGCTCTTTGGGGAAAGAAGGTGTATATTGCTATATTATTAGAAGAACATACCTCAAAATTGTCCTGATTCTTTTCTTACTAGTGGCAATAAGTATGCAATCAAACCTAGACTTTAGGAGATTTCTGAATATTTTTATTCTTATGCAGCTAAAAAACACTGCTCGGAACCACGTGACTAGGATGGCCTCTGCTTCTAGTGGGTTAGACAAAGACCAAAAGACAAGGGACTGAAATTTTAATTTGTTTTCATCACTTAGCTCAGAATCATCAAAAGTTTCAAAACAGCTTATTTTTTTAATATTTTCTCTAAATTTCTTTGTGCCTTAGATTTATATCTGTTAAAGAGTGATATTTAATGACTTTATACTATGCTATTCATATTAATGAATAGATGCACAGTGGTTTGGAAATTAAGAGGTTTATGTAAAGTATTATTCAGGATAGCAATAGACAATGCTGCCCAAAAGGATCGTTTGGCCAGGTGTATATCAAGCTATATCTGCTTAATCTTCCTGTAACCACAAATTTGAATTGTGTCAGGGCAAGCCAAGCTGAGCATTGACTAGCTGGACACTTGACTTGTGAATTCTTTCATTTTGTAACAAGCAGTGAAAATGGTTGGAACCAGAAGGTCTGAAGGGCATCCAGTGAATGAATCAATGGAAACTTTTTCTACTCTTATGACGGCAGGAAGATTTCAGAATACTTTGTCTTTATCTTGTACACTCATTTAAGCAAAGAAATACCAGGGATTTTGTGTTTTAGACCTAATTTTCCAGTGTGTGCTGGGTATATATTATTGTCTATTTCATTTATTATTGTTTAGCAGAAGGCAGGTTATTACAACCCTAAAGGATTGGACTGTAGTGGTATCTCTCTTGGGTGCAATATATATTGCATCTTCACCATTAATAAGCAATTGATTTTGAAGTTAATTGTTGATATTGATGGATATGCTACACTGATTTCTTGATCGGATTTACTGTGTTGGTTGTCACCAGAAGGAACCTTTGTTTCACACCAGATGCAGGGTAGCATAAATCAACTTGGACAGATGTCATCAATGCTCCATAACTTGAGTAACTATGAACAAATCACCTGAGTCTACAGAGACTGTTGTGGTGCACTGCAAACATTTTTGCCACCTGAAACTTGAACATTTTGCGTTACAAATAATTTGAAAATAGCTTTAATCAAGCCACCTCTTCTATATGTTTCTGTCCTCTCCTCCTTCCCCCCCATTTCTTGTCACATGAAAATACAGGCCAGGCTATAGGACTTCAAAGAACAGCTTCGGTTCTGTTTCTACATACAAGTAAAATGAATGTTTATTTCATAGTAGAAATATCTTTGAGACGCTGCAGATGCAGATTTTCTGTAAATTAGATGTTTATGTAACACAATTTAAAGTAACATTTCATAATTAACTACTTCTTTTATGTAGATAACACCTAATTTAATTAGAATGTTCAGTTTTGTTAGATACTTAGGAACTATCAAGATATAGATGCGTATGACTTTGTTAGACATGAGAGAGTTAGATTCAGATGTTCTGTTTTTTGGTAAGTTCTTGAGGAAGCAATGATGATATTAAAACACTTTCTTCCCTTCTGACATGTATTGGGTGACCGTGTCCAGTTTTTTGCAGTGGGGGGGGATGACACTGTAGGGTGGCCTCTGTGAGGAGTGACCAGGGGCTGTCCCGTGCCAGACAGGGTTGGTTCCAGCTGGGTCTGCAACGTACCCACCACGAGGCACAGGTGAGTGGCAGAATGCAGCTGTTATGGACTGACTTCGGCCCATCATTCCACATCCCCCTGCACTCCTTGGAGTGGGGAGGAGATAGAGGAGCCAGGAGTGAAGGAGTGAAGTTGAGCCTAGGAAAAAAGGAGGTTGAGGAAAGCCATTGTTTTAATTTGGTCCTTGTTTCTCACCTTCAAGGTCTATTTTACTTGGCAATAAATTAAATGAATTTTCCACAGGTCAAGTCTATTTTGCCTGTGACAGTAATCGGCAAGTGGTCTCCCTGACTTTATCCTAAACCATGACCTTTTTTCATGGTTTAGTGTTTGGTTTTTTTTTTTGTGTGTGTGTTTTTTTTCTCCCTCTGTCCTGTTGAGGAGGGGGAGTGAGAGAGCAGCTGCGTGGGTGTCTGGCAGCTGGCCAACATCAACCCTCCACATGAAGTTGTCTCTGAAAGTAGTTCTTACCTGTGGAGAGTGGAAAGTAGTTCTTACCTGTGGAGAGAGTCATACTTTTGTCTTTAAACTTAAGATGGATAGCAGCTCATCAAATAATCAGACCTTAAAATACTGTGCTATCACTTCTTCCAGAATCTTCTTTATACTATCTGAAAGGCCTGCTAATTACTTACTGCTAAATGTATACTTTACCTTAATGTTTTTTAAATGTCTAAATTCTGAATCTGTGAATATTTCTGATTCTGTATGGCTTAAAGATCTGTTTCAAAACCTGTTGAAATAAATGGAAGTCATTGCATTGATTTGGAACAGATTTAGGTCAGATGTTTGCTTAGTGGTGTTTCATATGAAACTTTCATAACTTTTTTAATACTTTGCTATGATTCTGTAAATAATTAGTATATACTTATACAAGATTTTTTTTTCAACATTACTGTGCAGTTATATTTAACCTATGAAATTTCATCATAGTCTTAAGTTTTTACAGAAGTCTATGCTTGTACTTGGAAATTGGAATTGGAAATTCAGGTTTTTAGTGCCTCAAACCTGCTGATGTGTATCTCTACATTTATATATTATTATATCTTTAAAAAGCAGTTAGATTTCCTTTTTAGATGAAACTGCATCTAGGTCCTGATTTTTGGCTGATTACCAAATCACTTTGTACTTGTTCTGTCTAAGAAGCAGAAGGGAAATAGTATAATACTATGATATACTGTTCACTTTAGAAGTTTCTCATTGCAAGTGAGAAATTGTTCCAGTTCTATGACTTGGTTTGCTGCAAAAGAAAGGAATAACTGAAGAGTTAACACTATGTATTTCCAATACAAGCAAAATACCAAGAAAACATTAGGGCAACGAAGATGATTAGGGGATTGGAACATCTCTCATATGGAGAAAGGCTTAGGGACTTGGGTCTCTTTAGTCTAGAGAAAAGAAGATTGAGGGGGGATCTTATTAATACTTACAACTACTTAATGGGAGGATGCCAGGGGGATGGGAGCAGTCTTTTTTCAGTGGTGCCCAGTGATAGGACGAGGGTTAATGGGCATAAACTTGAACATAGGAAGTTCCATCTTAACATGAGAAGGAACTTCTTTACTTTGAGGGTAGTGGAGCACTGGAACAGGCTGCCCAGAGAGGTGGTGGAGTCTCCCACTCTGGAGACATTCAAAACCTGCCTGGACGCTGTCCTGTGCAACCTGCTGTAGGTGACCCTGCTCTGGGAGGGGGGTTGGACTTGATGATCTCCAGAGGTCCCTTCCAACCCTAACCATTCTGTGATTCTGTGATTTACGCTTAGTTAAATAAAAAAGGAATAAATTAGGTAAAAAAAGATCCTTTTTTGAGATAATTATCTTTGAAATAAGGTTATATATTTGAATCAGAAATGTCAGTTTTGCAAGGAAGTCATGAAGTTTGGATAAAAATACATAGTGAGCTGTCAATACATAGTAAAATTTCTTTTGTAGGACCATACAAAGGAATAACAACTTAAGCTTTTTGTTATTTACTTGCACGGGAAAGATTGAGTCCTTTTATTATATTTGCTTTTGGCCTTTGCATTTTCACAGTATATGTTATGACTGGAACAAAATATTTGAGACTAGCTTCTCGTTGAGTACGTTTTCCACAACCACTTCTCATTGTTTGCATTTTGTATAGCAGAAAAGGTAATTAATTTTTTGTTTCTTTATCAGTTCAGTGTGTTTTGAGGAGTACAGTTTACAAAATCTCTATGACAATTGGAGCACATCACCCCCTTCACTTCAACCCCAGATATCAGTGCTGACTCCCTCTGCAAATAGAGATGCCAAATCTGTATCTAATAGCATACAATAACACCAAAGTGGAGAATAACATTTTGTCAATCTTAAGAAAAGATTTCTTTCCCTTTAGAAACATTCTTAAAGCATTCCAACATAATAGAGTGAGTAAACGATAAAGTGTATAAGCATCTGAATGATATGATATTTGACAATAGTAAAGAGAATACCTCTAGAAAGTTAAGGTAGATATGTATTTTGATGACATATGGCTTACACGCAGCCTTTTCTTTCAAAGACTAGTATATGCTATTTACTAAATTTAAAGACCCAAACAATACTCAGAACTTTCACATTTTTTATCAAATGCATATATCAACTGCCTACCCATGTGTAGAAATACTTTAATCTGTATACATGGCATTCACAGTTCTATTAAATTGTGTTACGGTTTTGTAACTTAGATTGGAATTGAGCCACTGAGAGAGAACGTTTTCTTGCACCTTTGAAATATTAAAAGATTACTTCTATAGATTTTGAAATTAACTAGCTGTTGTTTGATGGACTCTGAATGGTTGATGGAATTGACAATATTTGCACTTTCTACCTGCATGTCCTAAATATTATAGCCAGATTTTTTAAATTTCCTTTGATGTATTAAGCTATAGATTCACAATGACTGTGATAAAGACATTTAAAAATTATGCAATAAATAATGCAAAACACAATTTAACATAATCCTGCAAAAGATATGGTAAAATTCAGAAGTAACTTTTTAGTATGACAGTTTCTCAATAATATTAATGAGTGATACAGTCCTGTATAAGGTGCCTCATCTTTTTACGTCTTATATAGAGATTAGTAAAATTGCATTATATTCTGAATCAAATTGAATTACAATTACATGACAGTCCTTATGCATTTAGATATTTGAAATTGATTTGAAAACTACAAGGGAATATGACTATATTTTTAAACAGTCTTTCACTAAAGAATTTCTATCCCTTAATAAGTATTCTGTATCATGAACATTCCAGTCAACCTATTGTGTCTGTTTCCCAGTGGAAATGAAAAACCAAGTCGAAACACACAAGGTAACTAGGAACCTTCAGCCACCTAAGCCATGAACAGGAAGTCTGGTTTTGCTTATACAAATAATGAAAATGTGAGGTGCTTGGTGTTGAGATAAATAAAGATGATGGCATCTATTGAATTTGTCAGCTTCCAGCTCTGCTGTGTATTAAGCAGAAAATGAGAATAAAATGTAGAAACATATGGACCTGAGATAAAAGAAGAAAAGCAAAAAGAGAGAAAGGCCTTTTAACTTACGTGCTTTGATGCTTTCTTGCCTTGGTCCTCCTGGCATGTGGTGTGTTTAGAGATGGTTCAAAACCAGTACACCAAAAGGCAGGGCATAGGGACTAAGGATACTTCATCTTTTATTTGTGGTGTAGTCACTTAGAAGCTTGTGAGATCATCTGTATGGGCTATGTAGAGAGTCCTCAGTGGGGAGTATTTCATGTCCCTTGTCAAAAATTTTTAGAGGCATCTCGTTTATCAAACCATAGACAAAGGGGAGGTGTTGTGTTAGTGTATAACCTTGATCTAAGGACTTCAAAAGTTACAAAAATGGCAGACTGAGGACAGTGTGTTTGTGAAGTGAAGTTTTAGGACTTGAAATACAAAGCAGCAAGCTTTTGGCCTCATTTTACAAAGTGTGGTTTGGCCCTATACAGTAACTGTAAATGTGCACTTCTGAACCCTTCCTATATAAAGGCACTAAAATTGTCTTAGTTTACATAATCTTAGTCCGTTTTCAACTGTAACGAAGCAAATTCATTATATGTGGTAGGTTTAACTTGTATTTATATTTGTCAATATTATTTTGTATTGGGTTTGATGTCATATTCAGTATGATATTTCAAAAATATGAAGCTGCTAATTATTTTCCTGAGCAATTACTTTTCTTACTTTTGATGAAAAGTGGAAAAGTCTCTTCATTGGAGGGAAAATTGGAGCCCATGTGTTCCTGTCTCCAAAGTCAGTGCTGTAATTATCAGGTTTAATGAGTATCCGCGTGTTGCTATGTAGGCTGAGATAAAATTTGTAGCGCCTTTGTGTGCATAAAAAAGAATGAGTGATAGATAGCCAAGGGTGGGTGTGTAGTTATGAAAGGCAGAAGTCTATGATCCAGAATGTCCCAGCAGAAACTGAGCATCAGTGGGGGATGCACCCATGAGTGCTGAGGAAGCTCGCAGATGTTATTGTGAAGCCAGTCTCCATCATCTTTGAAAGGTCATGGAGAACAGGAGAGGTGCCTGAGGACTGGAGGAAAGCTAATGTCACATCAGTCTTCAAAAAGGGCAAGAAGGAGGACCCGGGAAACTACAGGCTGGTCAGCCTCACCTCCATCCCTGGAAAAATGATGGAACTGCTCGTCCTGGATGTCACCTCTAAGAATGCAGAGAAAAAGATTATTGGGAGTGGTCAGCACAGGCTCACCAAGGGGAAATCATTCTTGACCAATCTGATAGCCTTCTCTGATGGAATGACTGGCTGGGTGGATGAGGGGAGAGCAGTGGACGCTGTCTACCTTGACTTCAGCAAGGCTTTTGACAGAGTCTTCTGTAACATCTTCATACATAAGCTTAGGAAATGTGGGTTAGATGAGTGGACAGTGAGGTGGATTGAGAACAGGCTGAATAGCAGAGCTGAGAGGGTTGTGATCAGTGGTATAGAGTCTAGTTGGAGGACTGTAACTAGCAGTATCCCCCAGGGGTCAGTACTGGGTCCAGTCTTGTTCAACACATTCATCAGTGACCTGGATGAGGAGACGGAGTGTACCCTCAGCAAGTTTGCTGATGTCCCAAAACTGGGAGAAGTGGCTGACATACCAGAAGTCTGTGCCACCATTCAGCAAGACCTGGACAGGCTGGAGAGTAGGGTGGAGAGGAACCTAATGAAGTTCAACAAGGTCAGGTGTAGGGTCCTGCAACTAGGGAGGAATAACCCCATGCAGCAGTACAGGTTAGGGGCTGACCTGCTGGAGAGCAGGTCTGCAGAGAGGGACCTGAGAGTCGTGTTGGACCAGAAGCTGACCATGAGGGAGCAATGTGCCCTTGTGGCCAAGAGGGCCAACAGTCTCCTGGAGTGCATTATAAAGAGCGTGGCCAGCAGGTGGAGGGATGTCATCCTCTTCCTCTACTTTGTCCTGGTGAGGCCGCGTCTGGAGTACTGTGTCCAGTTCTGGGCCTTCCAGTTCAAGAAAGACAGGGAACTACTGGAAAGAGTCCAGCAGAGGGCTACAGAGATGATCGAGGGAATGGAGTACCTCTGTTATGAGGAAAGGCTGAGAGACCTGGGTCAATCTGGCCTAGAGATGAGGAAGACTGAGAGGGGATCTTATCTATGCTTACAAATATCTGAAGGGTGGGTGTCGAGTTGACAGGGCCAGTCTTTTTTTTCAGTGCTGTCCAGTGAGAGGACAAGGGGCAGCGGGCACAAGCTGGAACACAGGAAATTCCGGCTGAACATGAGGAAAAACTTCTTTACTTTGAATGTGACAGAGCAGTGGAACAGGCTGCCCAGAGAAGTTGTGGCGTCTCCCTTCTCTGGAAATATTCAAAACCCGTCTTGATGCGTTCCTATGTAACCTGCTGTAGGTGAACCTGCTTTGGCATGGGGATTGCACCAGGTGATCTCTGATGTCCCTTCCAACACCTACCATTCTGTGATTCTGTGATTGCTTCCTCAATGCCATATAAAGGCAACACCTGGGACCAGCAGTGGGATTTTTCTGAGTGGAAGCTTGAAGATAACATCTGCCTTAAAAAAGCCCAAATCCCTAGGGACTCTTTGGCTAGTTGATCACTTGGGAATCATGTAAGACTGTGTAGGTGCATGTGTGGGTAGGGACTGAGTGCTTTCCATACAAATTAAATCAAATGTGCATTGTATCGATATAGTTACTCTGTTGGCTGAGAACTGTATTTTGAATACTATGAAGGAGTATTAAGAGGCAAACGAGACCAGCTCCTTACCAGAATAATTTATAGCTTACTACTTGCAAGTAAACGCGACATCAAATTCTTCTCTGGCAACTGGTAATGTCCTAAGCACAGAATGCTGAGTAAAAAGGAAAGGAGACGGACATTGAGGGCTGTATGAGTCTATCCCTTTGGTTTTTTACATTTTGTTTAAAATTTTTGAACACAAAGCATAACACATCAACTAGGATAAAACATCTTCCTGGAAGCATCATTTTGGTACAGATTCTCCCAAACTTTTTGTATATGACCTCAGAAGAGATGGAATTGCTGGGTTACTTATTTTGTAACAAAAAAAAAGGAATGCCTGACTGAATACTGTATTTGGATCCAAGACTGATTTGTACTTGATGGAAAAACCCAAACCATAATTAAGAAGTTAGTGAAATTAGTTGAAAAGATGGTTTCTAAATGCTCTCATGCTCTCTGTAGATTATTAGATGTTTGTCATGAATAGGACTGACACAGGGAGATGCTTCCCCCACCCACCCCTTCTGTCTCCCCTGAAAGAACCCTGAATGAATGTCTGTGATTCTGCTTTGAATGGATCTCCAGTTTGCAGCAGCTGTCTTTTTTTTTTTTTTTTTTTCCCTTCAGGATTTTTTTTTTTTTTTTTTTTTTTTTTTTTTCACACCTGCCTTTCCTCCACAGCCTGTAGAGAAAGAGCATAGGTAGTATAAACTCAAAGTAACTATAATTACATTGGCAGCATGACACAGGAAGAGAAGATCTAAGCATTTCTGTTCATTTTAAGTCAGGAGATTTCATATTAGCAGAGCATCAAGATGGCACATTCACAGATATTCTTTTATCTGGTTGGAACTTTTTTCTGGGACAGAAGTATTTGCACGTGCTTGAAGAGAGATAGACAGCATTATGTACAATTAGTTTGAACATGCAGAAGTACTTTTACTTAAAGTAAAAAAAGACTGACCTGTTTGCTGTTTCAGTTATGTTAACTTTTTGTTGCACATTTATAATTAGCACATAAATAGAATTTCAAAGACCTAAAAAATAGTAATAAATTGTTACATGCTTTATATAGTAGACATTTGTGTATTATGCTTTGTAGATGCCTCTGAATGTCTCCATGAGATACCAAATGATTGTGCTAGCTGGCTGGCTGGCTGGTTAAGTGAAATGCCTGGTTTATTAAAATTCTTTTTTCAGCTATCCTCAGAAAAGGAATTTTCTGTTTGTATCTGTTGTAAGCTGGACAGAGTTGGTGAAGAGAAAATTATATGTCTGTTGCAGTTGAGATCATCAAGGTCTTTCTTTAGGTTGATTGTTTTTGTCTCACCAGTAGCTAGGCTTGTTAAGAAAAAAGCATTATTTACGCTATTTTTGCTCTTATGTATGCCTGTTAGTCAGCCAAGATGCATTTTTCCCTCAAACAATATACAACTTGGAATAACAATGGTTAAAACCAAAACCAAACCAAACCATCCCAAAAAGCCACAACCCCAAAACTTCAAGATAAAAGAGTTTCCAAAATTTTATTTCGGTGTTTCTGTTTTTTAAGCCTTGACAATACTTATAAACTCTACTAGAAAAATTCCTAAGCAAGAAAAAAAAAAAGTTGTAGACACAAACCAGATTCTTTCAAATACCAAAAATCTTGCTTGTGATAGAGGGAAAAGACATAATGCTTAGCCAAAATCATATATTGTTGAAAAGCAACAGAGCATACCTTTAATGTGAGAAGGAATGTGTTAGGGATGTTAATGTTATAGCATGATCCTTATTTTCTCCCTGTCTTTTTTTTAAGTTAGGTTATTTTGTCTATGCACCTGTAAATTAAAAACATTGGTTATCTATCATATTATGATTTATATGTCAATCAAAAGAATAGTATTTAGCCTTGAGTTGTGATCACCCTTTCTCTGACTGTGTGCTGTGATCGCTTTGTTACTAGTAATGTTATTCATTGTGTATATAGATGTTACTTTTAACCTAGAATTAGGTATTTTCTAACTTACCTTGTTTTCTGAAGCCTGAGTGGTATGCTGATGACTGGCACACTACACAACTGCAAACCACTGGAAAATTATAGCTGTACTATAAAGTGGCTTTTTAAAATTTAAGTAAATTATCTGATTGTAGATGTTTATAGAAAATTGGTTTTGTATTTCAGGATGGAAGTATTCCAGTTTCATTGCCAACTGTACCCTGGGCTGTGCCAACTGTATCCCTGGTTTTGTATTTCAGGATGGAAGCATTCCAGTTTCATTGCCAACTGTATGTACCCTGGGCTGTGCCAACTGTATCCTGGGCTGCATCAAAAGAAGTGTGGCCAGCAGGTCAAAGGAGGTGATTCTGCCCCTCTACTCCACTCTTGTGAGACCCCACCTGGAGTACTGCGTCCAGCTCTGGAGTCCCCAACATAAGAGGGACATGGACCTGCTGGAGTGTGTCCAGAGGAGAGCCACGAGGATGATCCGAGGGCTGGAGCACCTCTCCTATGAGGAGCGGCTGGGGGAGTTGGGGCTGTTCAGGCTGGAGAAGAGAAGGCTCCGGGGAGATCTTATTGCGGCCTTCCAGTACCTAAAGGGGGCCTACGGGAGAGCTGGGGAAGGACATTTTACTAGGGCATGGACGAGGAGGAATGGCTTTAAACTGGAAGAGGGCAGGTTTAGATTAAACATTAGGAAGAAGTTTTTCACTTTGAGGGTTGTAAGGCACTGGAACAGGTTGCCCAGAGAGGTTGTTGAGGCCCCATCCCTGGAGGTGTTCAAGGCCAGGCTGGACGGGGGCTTGAGCAACCTGGTCTAGTGGGAGGTGTCCCTGTCTATGGCAGGAGAGTTGGAACTTGATGATCTTCAAGGTCTCTTCCAACCTAAACTATTCTATGATTCCATGATTTACTATGCATGTCCAAAAGTGTGTTTTATTTTACTTGAAATTTCCCAGGTCTGGTCTATGTGGGAATATGACTTAAAAAATCTTGTGCAAAACATTTAACATAATTCTAAATGGAGAGAGAAGAGCTTACTTTTTTTTCTGCTAAGAGGACCTTGGATTTCCTTTAAAGACTCTCTAAAGTACAGATGACGGAGGTGTGGAAACTTCAAATTCACTCAATATTAATCCTTTTTCAGAGAAGATCCTTTGTATTCCTCTGAAAATGGATATGATTTAACCAATACATAAACCTTTAGAAATTACTTTCTGCAAAATCACATACTGTTTATTAGTACTTTCATAGTGCTTTTTCCCTGCATTAAGAATGTAGAATGAACTCTATTGAAAAACTTATCACAGACCTTCAATAAAGCAGGTAGGAAAGCATGACTATATTCACTGTAGATGTTAGTCACAATGAAATTCCCCTTTTCCTTTTGGATAACACCCTAGCTTTGGATTAATACAATTTAAATTAGTGGCTTTAAAACAAGACAGCTCTTACCTTGTAGGAGTGGAATCATTAGATGGTTTGTTATGATGTAAAGGCTGCACACCTCTTGAGATTTATTGTATTGTTTGCTTAGTTTGGAATTACTTGTCTATCTTTATCTGGTCCTGTCCCACTCCTCTTAAAACTGTAGTTTTCTCACTGGGTCCTCCTGCCTTTAAACTGTTTCAGTGTCTGCATTTTCTTGTTTAAAATTTTACATTATTAATAGCGGTCTGTTCTTTTCCATAGGAACTCCTTAGTCATTCACCTCCAAAACAAGGAAATATTCAGGTGGCTTGCATTTCACCCGTATAACCTGCATTTGGTGTTTCCTGTCAGAAGATTCTGGGTTGAAAAGGTTTCTAGTCAATAGGAAATTTCTAGTCAGTTTGGAAATTTTAAATTCACAAAGTCTAAACTCCGTTTTCCTTAATCATTTTGGCCTACTTTCATTAGAAATACTTATCTTGACTTCAGTTGCAGCAGAAGATGATTCTTCCCTTTTGATATAATTCTAAACCTTTAAACAGACTGTCATTGGCCTCAGATAAGACTGGAATTGCCTTGTCCAGTATTTATGATGTTCCTCCAAAAAGGAAACTTTGTAATAAGACAATGGACAAAAATATTAACTCACGTCTTAATGTAAAGGTAAGTTACATGAGGGACTTTAGGTCATTATTTTGTTTTAGTATGGATCCTTTTTCAAGCTATTTTATAAAAACTGGATAGGAATTTTGCATTTTGAGACAAAAGTTAAAGTTGAACATCATTGTGTGAATTGGCCGAACTAGTAAAGCTCTGGGGCCCTCAGCATAAGAAGGTCATAGACCTGTTGGAGCAAGTCCAGAGGAGTGCCACGAAGATGACCAGAGTCCTGGAGCATGTCTGCTATGAAGACAGGCTGAGAGATCTGGGGTTGTTCAGCCTGGGGAAGAGAAGGGAGACCTTCCATTGCCTAAAGGGGGCCTACAGGTAAGATGGGGAGGGACTCTTTATCAGGGAGTGTAGTGATAAGATGAAGGGTAACAGTTTTAAATAGAAAGAGAGATTTAAATTGGCTATTAGGAAGAAATTCTTTACTGTGAGGGTGGTGAGGCACAGGAACAGGTTGCCCAGAGAAGCTGTGGAGGCCCCATCCCTGGAGGTGTTCAAGGCCAGGTTGGATGGGGCTTTGGGCAACCTGGTCTGGTGGACGGTGTCCCTGCCCATGGCAGGGGGGTTGGAACTAGATCTTTATGGTCCCTTCCAACCTAAACCATTCTATGATTCTATGAATGCTTCTGATCTATTTCTTCCCTGTTTCAGAGAGGTAATTTAATGAATTTCCCTAAACCAGTTAGAAGCTAGTTCATTTTTTCTTTTTCCTTTTTTTCTTGTAAAGTAAATGAAATATTGCGAGTGTGATAGAAGTGCTGACTCTGAATGGGAGTCAGAAAAGTGAAGACTTTTAAATACTTAAAATATGACTTTACAAATAAGGTGGTGAATAAAGCTTTAATTCCACTACTAGTTGGATTTTAATAACTACTACATTCAGTTTGGCCCAGCACAATATTTGTAATTGGTTTAAAGAAAATTTTCATGTGACAGGTGAAGAAAAGGAAACTTAGAAGGAAGTATATAAATGATTAAGTGTCTGACATGCAACAGTATGTTTCTTATTTTCAGGTTCTTATTACTTGGAGAAGTGAGAAAGTAAATGGAAGTCTAGCAGCCTTCATGCTTGATCTATTGTCCAGCCATTATGACATGGTCCTGATAGACATGTCATTCCAGCTCCTTTATGATGATTTCCCCCCATATACATGACTTTCCCCTTAGTGAAACATGAACAGATTCAAATTACTAAGGATTTGATGCCAATAACTTTAACGGCAGTGACATAATGGCAATTTCTTTGCTTTATTTGTACACTAGGCAGTTTCACTTAACACAAATGAGACTGGGACTTAAGAGCTCATCTGCTTGGAAATGCGTTGGATGTATAAAGAATTGTTTTTGCAGCAAATGAGGGGAGAAGTGGAGAAGGCCGAAAGAGGCTGAGTAATCCATGTTTTTCTTTGCCTTTCCTGTTATATACAACTTTGTAAAATTTAAGAAAGAGACTTCTGAAACCAGTGTCTCTGAGAATGGGCAAGCGAACTAAAAAAAAAAAAAAAAGACTGGGAAATAAAATGCACAGGAAAATTATTTTTTAAAATCGCAAATCTGTGCTTCATTATCTTACTTATCCTATTTCACCATGGTGGTAATATTTGAGAAAAACTCACAGAGAAGGTTTGACTCTCTCTGTTACATACACTGAAAGCAGAGAAACTTCCAGAAGCCAAACTGATTACATTCTTAAAAATGCAAATTTTCTGGATAACTTCCAGATGTAAGATGCTCTGTCAGTTACTGTGCCTGATTTGCAAGATATAAAAATTACATTCCATAAAAAGCGAACTTCATTTTGCAATACATGGAATATATGTAATTTGTCAGTTGTCTCTAACATTTTTTTTTAATGTGGTATTGATAAATATTTTTTTTAAACTTCTGTATTGTGCTTAGAGCATTTTGACAAACTTAAATGGTAGAAAACCAATAAATACAATATATCAGTTGTATATGAAAAAAACAATCTAATCTGAAGTAATAATGCTGAAATGTCATGCTGGAGTACAGCAATTAATGGGCTTTTTGTTTTAAGTTATGTTACTGGCTAGTGTATTCTGAACTAAGAAATTTTAAATTCTCATACATGGAAGTTTAACACTTCATGGAATTTTAGAGAAGATGTTCATGTGGTGCATGTGGTGAAAATGTTTTTGTTTATCCATTTACAGAATATTGTGTATATAAATAAGGATCTCCCTCATTTTACCAACATGCTGCAACAAGAGTTCATTTGCAGGGAAATAGTATTCCTGAAGCAGGGGTCTATGCCTATTGCTTTGCTACCATCTGTGTTCTGGGTTGAAGGACTGGGTTAATGAATATGTCTTTGGCTCTGGGCAAACTACATGGAATAGGTCAACACTATGCAGTGAATCTGACTCAGGTGTCAAAAATCTTGCTTATTACAGATTTCCATTTGTGTGAAGATGTGACTAAACTGACTCTGGGTCTGGAGTTAGATTGTATGACATTCAACAGGGAATGTGTTTACTATCTTCCACTGCTTGGTACATATTTCACTTCTTGGAGGGAAAAGAGATCATACTTTGTGGAGAGTGTGAAATTGTGCAGAGCAATCAACACATTTGGAGGCAAGAGTGCCCTTGAGAAGGACCTTGGCAGGCTGACTGAGATGATAGCAACCTCATGAAGTTCAGCAAAGGCAAATGCAAAGTCCTGCATCTGGGATGGACTAACCCCGTGCAACCATAAAGTTGAGGTTGACTGGCTAGAAAGCAGGTTTGCAGAGAAGGATCTTGGTGGTCCAGGTGGACAAGTTATTGGCGTACCCTTGTGGTGATGAAAACTAATCATACACTGGTCTATATTAATAAGTATGAAGCCAGCAGGTCAAAGTAGTTTCCCTCCACTCAGTTCTTGCAACACTGCTTCTGGAGTATTGTGTTCGGTGTTGGGATCCCCAGTACAAGAGAAACACTGATGTATTGGAAAGAGTCCAGCAGGAGGCCAACAGGATGGTTATGGGGGAGGAGCATGTGATGCATGAGAAGTGGCTGACAGAGCAGGGTAACTTTAGACTGGATAGAGAAGGATAAAGAGGTATCTTTTTGCAGTCCTCCACTATTTAATGAGAGGAGTGGGTGTTCGAGCATGGAGCCAGACTCTTCACAGAGGGACACACACTCAAGTTGCAGGAAGGGAAAATCTGCTTAGATGTAAGGACAAAATACATCACCATGAGAGTGATGTAGCATTGGAGTAGGCTGGTCAGAGAGGCAGTGTTTTTTCATCCTTGAAGGTTTCAGAACTTGATATGACCCTGAGCACCTTGATCTAACAGTGAAGGCAGCTCTGCATTGGGTCAGAGGTGGGAATAGATGACTTTAGGAGGTCTATTCCAACCTAAATTATTCCATATGAGTACTGCTTCCATAAGATAAAAATGATTTTTTTTTTTTTTTTGTATTATATCTGCAGCTGCTGGACATTCAACTGATGCTTGTTTTGTGCTCTACCCATTGGACAGATATGTTTAAGCTCCCCAAGACCTGTTAAGAGTCCAGGTACCAAGTGTGTCAGACCAGGCAATAAATTAATCTACCTGTTCTCTTGAGTTCTAATCTTGGAACTGATTTAGGAAATTACCATTTACCTCTAGAAAAAAGTGGTAATGGAGGCTGAGAACACACAAATATATATAGACTTTGTAACAGCTGGCAAAACTATCAAGTTTTTCTTTAAGCAGGATAAGCATTGTAAAACAAGTTGTAGAAAAATATATATAAAAAAAAAAATGAATTTTCTTTTAACACTCCTGAGTGTTCTTTGGCCTCATAGCAGAGGCTTCCTTAGAGGCTTGCCTTTCAATATATATATGGTTTTTAATCTGAAATGGAGAATCTTTGCTTTTGCTGTTGTTTTCTGTTTAGCTGAAAGGTTTCCTTATTTATTCTGTTCTGTAAACACTTGATTTTTCTCTACTAGTCTTTCTGAACTGTAAAACCTGACTCTGGAACTTTGTCCTGCTTTTGAGAGAGTAGCTTGAAAATTTGTCTAAGATGATATTGAAAGTTTGTGGTCTTTTACTTGTCACTAGAGGTTGTATATTATGTAGTCAGCTGAAAAGTCTGTTTATTTCATGTTTTGTTTCTACTTGTTTCATTTGCCATGTATTAGACTCTGCATGGCTGCATGATTGCTAGTACCTGTAAAGGGAAGACGTAGGAACAAGTAGGTGACTGGGGAGGGATGTGGAGGAAAGAACAGCTTCTTTGTAAGAGTGAGGTAGGCAGCCTCCACCATGGGTAATGCTTAAGAAATTTAATCTAGGATGTGATTTCTACTGCATTACTCATGGTGCAGGTGCTAATTCTTTTTTGCAGAATCACTGGGTGATGAAAGGCACCTCTGGAGACCATCTAGCCCAAACCCACTCTGTTCAGACCTGGGTCAACTATAGCAGGTTTTTCAGGGCCATCTCCAGTTGAGTGCTGAATATCTCC
This sequence comes from Charadrius vociferus, assembly GCF_000708025.1. Taxonomy (NCBI): domain Eukaryota; kingdom Metazoa; phylum Chordata; class Aves; order Charadriiformes; family Charadriidae; genus Charadrius; species Charadrius vociferus. Next base: position 433,754 of record NW_009646499.1, read on the forward strand.
AAGGATGGAGACTTCACAAGTACTTTAGGCAGCCTGTGTTTGACCACCCTCACAGTAAAAACAACACACACACGCACACACACACACACACACACAAAAACCCAAACAAAATCCTCCAAACCCAATAAACCAGAAACACGCCCTCCTCCAACATTTCTTATGTTGAAATGGCCTTTCCTGTATTTTAATATATACCTATTGTTTCCTGTCCTGTCACTCGATATTGCTGAGAAGAGTCTGGTGCTATCTTCTTTACTCCCCCATATCAGATATTGATATACATTGATAAGATCCCCTCGAGTCTTTTTTTTTCTCCCGGCTGAACGACCCCAGCTCTTTGTGTCTCCTCATGTCTCCTTCTCACAGACGTTCCAACCCCTTAATCATCTTCGTGCCAACTCCTGTTTCTGCCAAGCTGCTTTCCAGCCAGTTAGCCCCCAGTTTGTACTGGTGTATAATGTTATTCCTTCTCATGTGCAGGACTTTACATTTCCTATTGTTGAACTTCAGCAGGTTCCTGTCAGCACTTTTGTCCAGACTGTCCAGGTCCTTACGAATGGCAGCACGGCTGTCAGGTGTATCAACCACTCCTCCTGATATAGTGTTGCCTGCAGACTTGCTGAAGGCGTGTTCTGCCCCATCTTCCATGTTGTTAATGGAAGAACCTACACAGTGTTGGTACTGTATTGACCCTGGGGAACTCCACTAGTGACTGGCCTCCAGCTGGATTTTGTGATGCTGATCACTAACTACCCTTTGAGCCTGGCAGTTCAGCCAGTTTTCAATCTTTAATAGCCAATCTATTCATAGATGTGAAAGCATTACTTACTGTCTTCATAATGTAAAAAAAGGCAGTCTGCCAATATACAGGTTCACAAAGATCATTTGGCAAATGCCTCACTGGAATCCATTTACTGATATGAACATTATACATGTTTCATGTGAAAATATTGATGGGACTTTCTTCTGCCTTGCAGGTTTTCTGAGGATTTGGGAATGTGCAATAGGTATGCCCTTTAGGTTTTGCATCCTTTTATTACTTCTTTGATTGATCTCTAACATTAAGCACTGAGAGGCTGAAATATTTGAGCTGTGAGACAGCTGTCATCTAGTCAGAGAAAGATTATGTCATTTCAGAGAACATCTGCTCTCACAAAGGATATATATGGGCAGAGAATTATTATACACACAGAGTAAATTTCTAACTTATTCCTGTAGATTTAGTAAAAATAGGGTTTTTTTTGTGAGTGTACAGTAAGTAGTATTAGCTGATGATTGCATCATAACACCCATGACATGCAGGTAGAGAAAGACAGCTTTTCTTCCTTCAAGTTGTAAACAGTTTCGGCAGCTGAAGAGTCCTGGTTAAACTTGTTTAATGTGTTTGTTCCTTCTCCTTGGTCCTTGCTCAAAATGTTATCTTCTGGATCATAGCAGTGGTTACTATGGAAGCTGTAATGTCAGAAACATCAAATTATGACACCTTATAGAGTAATGGCCAATATGAATTTGAAGGGGAAGATTTTACTTAAAAAAATATCATGATACAAATACAGCAAAAGGAAATAAAAATGGAAAGTAAAAAAAGTTGCAGTTAAATGTAAGTTTTAATGTCCACAGGGAAACTCTGGCTATTAAACTGTTAGATTTTGGTGTATAAAACTTCAAATATCAGTCCAGATTTATCATGATCTTTAGTCATATTTATGTTGCTTTGATGTTGATTAAATTATTAATGCTGAAGCATAGCACTAAGTGTTTGAGAATGATGAAAGGGTAAGTGCTTTATCTTTATTGAAATTATTAAATCTGAATTAAGCAGGTTCATCTTGTAAAATAAATGTAACTCCCCAACTAGAATGAAATGAGGTGTTCAGTTAAATGCTATGAAATTAATAGACAAAGTATATTTACTTCCTTATTGTATAAAAGTTTTAGGACTTTTAAAAAAGGTGAACATAAAAACGTAAGGATGCTCCTACTGCCAATCATTCACAGCATACCTATGCAGGCTATGCCAGGAGGAAGAGCATTGGGCCACTGGGGCTTGACCAGACACAATTTGAAGAATACTCTTTGGAAATGGGCTGGGTGTATGTGTGTGTGTTTACCTCCCTGCCCCTATATACAGGTGTGTTTCAGAAAGGATGTGAGTTGCTTCACCGTTTTGGATGATTAGCAGGAAGAATGAACAGATTGATATGTGTAACCCCTTTAAATCTTGTCTACAATAGCACTAAAATCTGGTGGTGTTTTTAATAGACACTGCATGTAAAGTAGGAAGCTTTTGCTGCCTCCCAGTATTATAAGGTTATTCTGAAACCAGGTAAAAGCATGACCGAATGGCCATGCTTGCTTGCTTGGTTTCTTTGTTTCAACAGTGTATATCAAGGCATAAACTCTGTCTCGTACTAGGACATAGGTCTCACCGCGAGCAGGTCTCATTATGTAAACTCTATCTGGATCCCAGGTTAGCTACTGTGTTACACGTAAGGGGAAGAGAGAGACCCTTACTGGTCAGGTCTATGGATTTTTGTCTCATCTGTCAAACCTTATTGTCTTCTAGGCCACTGCAAAGTGTATTTTCTGTCATGGGCTTGAACTATGTTGAAGGACAACTTCAACGTAGTTCAAGATGCACAATTCTGTTCTATTCTCTTCTGAGGGATTCCCCTTTGCTTGTAATTGATTACCTTGAACTCTGCCCCCAAGGGAGACATTTACCAGATTGCCTCAGTTTCTAGTCTTGCAGTCACTGCATACCTAAAATAAAAATAAAAAAACCAAAACACTAAGACTAGGGAACCGCTCATATAAAGCCTCTGAATTTTCTCCATTTTCAGTCATATCATTTCCCTGAGACCCTCTCTTAAATGGAGGTCAGTGACTCTCTAGGGTTACCCTTGTCTTGAAAATGGTCCTCTGTGCTTTTCCTCTCAGTCTTGACAGTATGGTATTTGGTTAGCAGGTTGGGATTTTAGAGCAACTCAGGGGTGACAAGAAACCTAAAGGTGGCTAAAGATTTTTTTTTTATACTAAAAGACCGAAAATTTTGATAGTTTTGTGATGTTATTTCCTCAAATATATATATATTTTTTCACTGGTTGCTAAGTTCTACCAAAGATAAAGGGAAAAGCACTATTAGGTAATATCCATCCTTCTCAAACTACTGAAATTTGTGTGGAATTACTTTTGTAATTTGGAAAATTTGAGTAAGAAAAAATCAGAAATATGTGCAAATGTGTTTACAAAACCACCTCTGATGTTTACATCAATGTTGTGGTTAGTGTTTCTATGCTTAGTGTGTTCTGCTTGAAATGTAATACTTCTACTCACAAGTGCATTTTGTGAGAAACTATGGTTTTAACAAACATCTTTGGTTTCTTGGACAGTTTGAGGTAGGAAATAGACTTAAAAATTGTAGCAATGTCTGGTTAAAACTATCAAAACCCTCTTTTTTTTTAGAATTTCAAAATGAATCTCAAACAGAAACTTTCCTCTCAAAAGTTGTATTCCTAGAACTTAGGGTCAGTCTAAGTTTGGAGCTTACCGCTTTCTTTTTTCTTTTTTTTTTTTTTTTCCAGACCACTTTTCAGTATGTTGCAGGTTATAGCCTTTTGCAGAAGTAATTTTGAAATAAAGTTAAATTAAGATTCTAATATTAAATCATACTTGTGGTGGAGTGGACAGTGAAGTAGTAGAAGCTTCTAGAGTGAATCCAAATAGAAATCTGGACAGTTGTAAAAACTGTCCTTGTCTGCTACTTGATTGTCCCTTTATGGGAAATGAACTAGATGTTTTTCCCTGTGTGTTTCACCAAAAACAGGATATGTCACTAATTTTTCCCTATGTTTCCCAATAAGTTTTTTCTTTGATTACCATAGAGGGGCCAAAAGTTGCAGGGAGTTTAAATGCTTATTATTAGAAGTAGTTTCCCAAAGCAGTCTGATGTATCTTGATACAGTTTTCTAATGAAGACTTTTCTGAGTATTAGCCTGCCATGCTTCATGACTACTCAGTCACATTTTTAAATTAAAAGGGTCAAAATGAAGTAGGAAAATTTAATAAATTCTAAAAACACCAGAGTGAAAACATCCAAAGTTGCGAACTGGTAGAGCATGTAAAGACTCAGCTTAGTATTTGAAAATTGTTTGACAAGCATAGATGAACCAAATGTTGATTTGGCTTATAAGATGTAAGACTTGGAAATAGACGGAAGGTACTAAATATAGTTAGAGAGCGTTAGTTTTGATCTCTACCATTCCTGGTCTCACAAAAGGTACAAGCTTGAAACTTCTCTTATTCTTTAATGACAGATTCTCTTCTATCAGTTTATTGATACTAGTTAGGATAAGTTTAGACCAGGATAATGTGCATTTTATAGTTCATAGTTTCTCTGGGGAGATTTTCTTTGGTATGATTTTTCCAGTAATTGTTTAGAAAGATGTGAGTATGTGCTTAGCAGATTTCATCATGAAAAGTGGTGTCAAGTAAGTCTAGTGAATAGTGAGTCTTCAGTTACTATACTGAATTTTCCTTCATAGCTTTGCAAATGATTTTACATTTTACATCAATGATTCGGAAATTGTTGCATTAGGAATCATCATAGGTCTACACTAAGCTGGTTTTATCACCAGAAGTATTTTGTCTTTCATTCTACACGTCTTGTACAGCACAGAACACATGGCAGATACTGAGGCAGACAGAAAACGAAGTACTGCGCTACACCAAAGTGTCTCTTTTTCACAGAGAAAAAAGAAAAAGAATCTTCATCAAAATATCATTATGTTTCTGTGCACATTCCTATAATAAATTACTTTAGGTAACGAATAGAATTTATCTTTAATTGAACATATCAGGTGGAGGTAGTTTGTCCACTTTTTTTCATTGACTACAAGCAGTACCTTTGATATGAAAGTCAGTGTTCTGTGAAAACTAATTATTTCTTCTCTTTGCTTGTTGGATTGTAACTGTGTGCACTCAGAAACACTGCAAAGTTTTAAAAACAGTTCAGTCTTGACTATTCCATTGTGTGCATGCTGAAGCTTTTACTAGGATTTTTAAGCTAATTGGTCTCTTCTTGGGGAAAAGAATTTGTACTAAATTATAGTCTTACTTAAAATCATGTTGGTTTCCCTCTTCTGGTATTCTGTATTTAAGGTACTGGAAAAAAACCCAAAACATTATTACCTTTAATTCGACTCAGTGTGTTTAAAATAACTTTGAAACTACTTTCAGTATTAAGATTAACACAGTATATTTACATAATTAAATGTCATAGTACAATAGATAAAAATTAGCCTGATTTCTTTGTAGGTTTTGTTCTTCTGTTTTTCATACATTAGGAAAATGAGTAGAAGAAAGATCTTGATCTGCCATCTTAACTTTTGTCCATGAATTAAAGGATTCTTGTTTATAATAATGTTTATATCCTTAGGACATTTCTGTATACAACAACTATTAGGGTCCCTGTAACTACAAACCCACTTGTAATGTCTGTTACTAGACCTTTATATATACCTAGGGTCCATGTCAAAAGAGAGAAACCAATGTAAAAGTAAGTAGTATTCAAATATTTTAAAAATTATTTACTCTTTAAAAAGCAGTTCTAAGTGCAAAATTTATTAAGGGAGACTCAATCATGCAAAAAGAATCAGAGAGAACATATCAATTCATCATTCAGATTGTGACATTTTGCATTTTTGACATGAAATGGAAATCTGGAAAAAGCTTCAATGTCAAGTGTTAACAGAAAAGCTTTACATCTGTAACTTACAGTTACTCTAAAATTCTGTACTAAAATGGCTAGCAATAGTAACACCTTTGATGGTAAAATTTTTCTTATATAGTTTAAGGGCTTTGGCTAAGTTTGTGTGCATGTTCTGTGTCAACATGCTCCCTCTACCTCCTACATATATATGTTTTATACAACTTAAGAAAAAGCGATCACATTTCTAGTGTGATCATGAATGTTGGTAGCCAGTTAGCAGAGACAGAGATTCCTAGTCCCTCGCTGTAGTAAAAGACACAGTGCAAATTCACTTTTTACTAGAGAAAAATCAGAAAGCAGAGAGGTTCTATGAGTTCCTAGCTACAGGAATAGCTTCAGTTGGAGTGTTCTTTTATTAGAAATCAAATAATTCAACCATGAAAGCTATAGGAAACCTAGTATCATTAGTTCTGTTGCTTATGGAACAATTTGTCTTTATAATATATTGAAATAATTTGTTCATGATGTACTAAAATATGAAATTGAAGAACATAAATTAGAAGTGAAAGGGAAAACCGTAGAGGAGGAAAATGATTCAAAATCATGCAAATGTGTAAGAATTATGTTTACTTTCAAAAAGTTTTATTTGTTTTTGAATTATTTCTTATTCACAGCTTTCAGTATAAAAATACTTTAATGAAAATTGATCCCAGGTTATGGGCCTGTTCTCCAAGAGCAGGAAGTCATAAATACTGAATTCCAAGCTTTGTGTATTTAAATACTCTCAACATTTCCTTTTGATGTGCAATGGTGATCTGCTTCCTGCTTTCAGTAGCATTGCATCTATTGAACATCCTGAACACTTACTGTTGCACTGTAGTTTGGAGTACTTCAAAAGCATAGAATTTTGAGGTGAATCTCCTGATCATCCTTCCTTGCTTCACTTTAGTTCAGAGCACAGTATATTGCCAGAGTGCTTGCATACCTTGCATACTTTCTCCAACTAATAAAGAACACGCTGTTCACAGGCCTGGGTTAGAACAAGTCATATAACTGTGATAAATCTTAAAAGGAAGATCGTTGTTTGTGGCACTTTAACAATTTCTTCTCATATTAGAAATGTCTCTGAAACATTTCTGCATCTGTAAGTAAGCATCTAGGTGGGTCTATCATTTTGTCTGTCATTAGGGAGTTGTAAAGGAAAATTTATAGAACTTTTTTTCTGAGGCTGTAAAAGATATTGGAAGGTGTTTGTATTGATTCACCATCCAACAGAAGATAGAGGAAGGTTGCTTTGACATCTTTCCTAGAAGTGGACTGAAACTAGAGGGAGAAAGAAGTGGACGGAGGGATTAGTGCTTCTACACCTTGAAAGAATGTTATAGGTTTCCTCTGTGACTATCTGGACAGGTTCCACGTCTTGTTGCTTTTAACAAGAAGTATGGCTTTTTAGTCATAACTGTAGGAGTATGCCTGGCTGCTTCCTTGTGACAATTCACTAAATATGCTTTGTTAAAGTCATATGAACTCAACCTAGCTAAATGACTTTGGAAGTTCTGTGAGTCAAGGATACTCTAGGAAGCCATGACCTCCCTGTGTTGAGCTCTAGGCTGATACACAGAGCCATGACTGTGTAGAGAAGGTGTTGGTAGACGGTTTGCTGGAGGTGAGGGTGTAGTATAGGTGGGTCAAGGACAGCCTGGATGTGGGCTCTAGGAAAGACAGTGGCTTGCTGTGAAGTTACATGAAGAGGATGGGGCTGTAGCAGGTTGTAGAGCCTGTGTCAGGGAACTGTTGAGCTCCTTAGGCTGTGAAAAGATAGGGATGAGAAAGAGACAGTGAAATATCAGTAGCAGAATTGAAGGAGGATCTGGTCGTCAGGCTCAGCTCAACTGTGCTGCATGGGTGAGGGGCAAAAACTGTTTCCTTTTCTCTGCAGAGTCCCAGCTCACATCTGCATTTTAATGGATAGGATCTGCACATATAACTCCACTGATACGACAAACTGCACTGAAGGAAAAGGAGCTTGTAAATTCAGCCCAGTGCTGTGTCTTGTCTCCCAGGTGGTGACTAAGACAATATGGGTTGCTGGACTATCAATATCCAAAGAGTAGAGAAATGTTCCTGCACTGTTAACACTATTTTGGATTTTGGCAGTGGCTCAGAAGGTAGAACTGTCACTGCAGGCACTCTTGTTCATTAGAAATCATTCATTCAAATATTGACTCAGTCCTTTCCTATTTACTCGGTAAAGTCTAATTAGATCACAGCATGCAATGATACAGCTGTAGCATGCTCTGTTCTTTGTACTTTGTTTAAACCTCAGTTAAGTAGAAAATTAAGAATAAAAAGGAAAAAAATCTTTACATTTGGGCAGATACTTTACCAGATGAATGAAAATAAACAATTTGCCCATTTCTCTCAAATGAGGTAGATTTTCTTTACCTCTGCCTAATTTTGAGATTTTAGGAGCCTGTAGAGTTAAGTAAACAAAATGTAGTTAAGGACTTGTGATGCTAATCTTGTAAGAACAAGCTTGTGGAGTTGTCCCCAAAGCAATATAAAAGCGATCAGTTGATGATAAAACATTTTGAAATAATGAGGCTTTTGAGTGTAATCATGTAATCAGGAATTCTAAGAGTTGCTGGCTGTTAGAGAAAAGTGCCAGCAATGTATTACAGAATGAACTAATCCAACAGGACAAACAAAGCTGAAGATTCATAATGGGGTTATTATTGTAGTCTATTGTCTAATATTTATGAAGATAATTCAGTGCTCACTTAAGCTCTTCAAAGTGCATCAGAACTTCTAAAATAGTAGCAATGTCAACAATCTGCTTTAAAATCTTGAGTTTTCCAATATTATGGAAATGGCAAGGCATGTTACTTAGTATGCATTTCTAGCTCTTTTCAGGCTGTGAAAGCATTGTGTTTTGTCTCTACGGTATTACAGAAATCACCACAATTTTCAGATCATAAGTTGTTATATTAAGTCTTACAAGTTGTTGTCTCGAGTTTTAGAAAATATTTGTTGCTAGATTCTTGGATTCTGCTTCAACTGCTTTTCACTGGTTGTCAGCTTGAAGGACAAAAAAATGTGGCTGACTGTCCCTTTTGTGTGAAACAGAGCAGTGCTGAGAAAGAGCTGTTCTTGACCATTAGTGTTGGCAGAAATTTAATGGAGCAGAGCTTCACCCACACTGCTCCACTTGATCCTCAGCTGCCATCTTCTTCCTTTTGCATCATAGTAACACTGAGAAGAGTTTTAAGGTTATTCCAAGGTATGAAGGAGCAAATATGTAAAGAAGGAGTAAAGACCCTCCACAAAACCTTGTAGAAAGAACTAAACGCACATTTATTTATGATTTTGAAAATCATAACATCATAAAAAAATTTAGGTTGGAAAGGACCTCCTAAAGTCATCTATTCCAGCTTCTGACCCAAAGCAGGGCCGCCTTCACAGTTAGATCGAGTTGCACAGGGCAGTGTCAGGTTCTGAATATCTGTCCTTTTTCTGGTGCAGCTGAATATACAGTTAACCTTCATTGCTGTAAGAGTACATTCTCGATAAAAAATATTTTATTTTCTAGCCACCTTGCCAATTACACTGCTAGGGTTAGTCTCTAATTTTTGTGATTGACAGGCATGCCATGAATCTTATAGGTGCCCCAGGAATCATCTAAGAAAGATGTCATCATGAAAAGGAGTGAAGTAGTGTTTAGGCAAGAAGAATGTGTGGACTCCAATAAGGCAAAGAGTTGTTTAGAAATGCACATGGGTTTGCTGGAATAGTGGGAAACTCTCTATGGAGAAACAGCCAAAATTATTGTGGTTTTGTTAAAGTGAGTGGAATAGCATCACTGGGATAATTTATACAATGAAATAATGTATTTTTAATAAGTTTTGCCTTATTATCCCATTCTTTAGAGAGCTGTATATGATGGCTATTGAACTATAGTAGCTTTTTACAATTAAATTATAGAAGGACATCTAAAACATACAAGATTTATTTGTTTCAGTGAAAATCATACAGATAAAAACATATTTGATGACAGGGTGAATGTAAATTACAGAGAAGTTTTAGATAAAATGCATTTAGATATGTGTTTTAAATAAATCATTAGTCATATGTAGATGGATACTTTTCATTTGAAGCTTGTATTGTGCAAAAGTGCTATATTCACCGCATCTTCATTTTACATTAAGCACATCACTGCTTACTGTTTTTCTGCCTCTTAATGAAACACTTAAAGGCATTAGCAAGGCAGTGACTTGGTATAACTACACGTGGTCGATTTTTAGGTATTAAAAATTTATTTCCAGAATGTACTATGCAACGTCATGTATGTTTTCAGCATGCATTATGTACGACTAAATCTATAGCATTTTTCTTTTCCATGTGTTCTGCAGAAATAACAGGAATGGCAAATCTGAACTAATTTGATGGAAATTTTAGATTTTAAATCTGGTACGAGATCTGCTAATCCTATTTAAATCTGTAATAAGAGGTAATAAATTCAAATATTTTTCATATCAGAAAAAGAGTTAACCCTCACACTCTCGACACACCAATATTTTGGTCTCCCTTGTTCTTACACCCCTTATGTAAGTCACTAATCATTTCCTCAGTGTGGCTATTATGTGGTTGGGTATTTTTTTTCCTTTCCCCCTTTCCCCCTTTCCCCCTTTCCCCCTTTTCCCCTTTTCTCCTTTCTCTTTCCTTTTACTTTTCCCTTTCCCTTTCCTTTTCCCAGGTCAGACTGTGCGTTGTCAGTAGTTTTATTCAAATACTTTCTTTCCCCCTTTCCCCCCTTCCCCTCCCCTCTTTCTTCCTTTTGCATACTCTATGGTGATGCTATGCTTAATAAGTATGCCTTGTTATTCTTCTGTTAGGCTTCTCTTGAGTTTATCATCCCTGGATGACAAATGCCACAGCTGCTCCAGGGAAAATGTGGAAATGTCTTATCTGACATTATTTGAAAGACAAAGAAATGGAAAAGAGCAATGTATCAAAAGACGGCTGCTGCTTCTACTAATTCAGGGTAGTTCTTCTGTACATAGTCGTTTGTTTGATTGTTTGTTTCTTTTCTTTTGTAAAGCTGCTGCTCAGTGTTGTTGCTCCTGCTGCCTTTACTGCTGCCCCACCATCAAACAAAATTCTGGTCGTTTCTGCTGTTTCTGGGTTGGATTATACTTGGGTGTATTCTGTGGTATCTGCACTCATTACAGAACACAACTCACTGCATGGCCATGTCCTTAAGCGACCCCCATGCCCTCTAACAGTGGCTTTTAAGACTGTAGGCAACTGACACTTTCTGCTTCTGTGCAAAGCTCGTCAAACAGTTGCCTGTTTAACAGTGTAGAAATCCACTGTTTTCTGCTGAGTGGTGCGTTTTTTCCTCTCTTTCTTGTAGGTAGCCTTCATTTTATTAAGCCTTAATTTTATTAAGACATATAAAATATGTCTGTTTATTGAAGCAAATTTGCATTTAAGCAAATACTTTAAATCTCACACAAAGATGAAGGTCTCAGTAAGAATCGTCCTATTAATTATAAATATTACTCATTAAAACAATACGCTTATATGAGAAAGGACTTGTGGTGGGTTGACCCTGATTGGATGCCAGGTGCCCACCGAAGTCACACTATCACCCTGCTCCTCAACTGGACAGGGGAGAGAAAATATAATGAAAAGCTCATGGGTTAAAATAAGGACAAGGAGATCACTCACTGATTACCATCACAGGCAAAACGGTCGACTTGGGGAAATTAGCTTAATTTATTACCAACCAAATCACAGGAGGGTAATGAGAAATAAACCCAAATCTTAAAACACTTTTTCCATAGGCTGCAGGGTGACAGCCTGCCTCACCGATGGCTTCACCACAGATGTCAGGGGAATCTCTGCTCCAGTGCCTGGAGCACCTCCTCCCCCTCCTTCTCTGGGTTTGGTGTCTGCAGAGTTGTTTCTCACATATTTTCACTTCTCTCTCCAGCTGCAGTCGCCCAGTTCCTCCCCCCACCCCCCTGCCTTCTTATATATGTTTTTGCAGAGGCACTACCACAATTGCTGATGGCCTTGGCCTTGGCCAGAGGTGGATCTGTCTTGGGGCCAGCTGGAATTGTCTCTGTCGGACACAGGGGATGCTTCTAGCAGCTTTGCACAGAAGCCACCCCTGTAGCCTTCTGACTACTGAAACCTTGCCATACAAGCCCAATACAGGACTTGGGAGAACTTGGGAAGGGAAAGGTGATGCACAAGAATGTGACAGGAGACAGTCTCAGCATGTCTGAACAGCTTTAAGACTGAAGGTGTTTTGTTTCTTGCTGGCTACAAGAGTATGTCTTAAGGGATCCACTTTTTTTTCCCATCAAAACTCATGGGAGATTTATCCTCTAATTGGTTTTACACTAGTCTGTCTTTGGCATATTTAATATTGCACAGGTTTGGTGGAAATTTGTCTTTTCCCATTGCTGAGTATAAAAAGCAGAAGAAACCACAGGCTAAATTAAAATCTGTTAAATGCAAAATATGGCTTAAACCTATAAACTTCATGGTGGTCTGTTGGTATAGTCATGCGAGATCTGCAGCTATACAGAGATCAATATATGGATTTTGGTCATATTAATTTTAAATAGGTATTTTTGGTTTATGTTTATGTTAATTTTCTATAGACGGCTGATACTAAGCAAAGGAAATTGCAAACTTTGAACTGACAGAAGAGTTTAAGAAAAAGACCGTAATGTGAGTCCCCAAGCAAAGAATGACTGTTTATTTTGTTGAAGGATGTAATAGGGTTTTGAAAAGACAAACCACAAAGATTAAAAAAATAGATAAAACAAAATTGCCCATCCCAAATAAACTATATAATATAGTATACAAATCTTTTGATTGGAGTATGTGATTCTCAACCTACACAGTATGAAAAAAAGTTAAGTTGAACAAAACTCTGTTTTAAGATCATTTTAATTTCTCACTTGATTTTACTATATTTTTTAACATCTGAAACCAACTAAAGCAATTTAAGTACAAAATTGTTGTTCTTTGGATGGGGAGGAGGAGAAGAGAAAAGCTTTAGACAGTGCTTCAAGTGATTTGTTTTTCGTTTGAAGTAGTATTTCATTTTTATGATAAAAATCATTATACCTGTTAAATGACATCATTCCATTTTCCAAATGTAATACTAAAGAAATTGCATTAGCAGCACAATGTTATAATAACATTTGTGTTTACAGCAAAATTCTCTCAGCTGTTTAGAAATTCCCCTAATTTAAATATTGGCAAGGAGTGCTATGCACAGTGATGTATGAACCACTTTCTGGTGATAGGAGGCTATGGATTTGCAGTGATTGATCATAGGAAAATATCTTTGGTGAAGTTGTGCTTAATCTGTGGGTGAGCAAAACCTTTCCCAGTGAAAAACGACGTTCTGCAAGGAGAAGATAACCTAAGTTTCAGTTTTTTGGAAGCATGGGGGGGAGTCAAGGATATATGATAGGACATCCAGGGAGTAAGAAAACACACCTTGTCCCAGGGCAACTGCTGATGTGTACAGTTGCTACTGTGACCCCTGCCAAAGTACTGTTGAACTTTGCCACTGCTAGTAATGATAACTGGGCACATTCTTTGGCAATGGTTTCCCTCTGTGCCCCACAGTGGGGTATAATTCATGGCATTAAGGATGTGTACCTAGCTAAAGTCAAAGACTGATTTCAAGTTTTAATCGTGTAATGCTGTTATAAGAATGGATAAGACAAACCCTTTTGAATAAAGATGAATTTCTAAAATCTGAAAGAGGGTTATTCTGAGTTGTGTACCACTAAAAATGCTGGTCCACTGCCTATGAAAAACCTCATTGATGAAGGGCTAAAAATATGCTGTCTTCAGAGATTTAAGTTAGCAGTTATGGTATTTAGAACCATAGAATCGGTTAGGTGGGAAAAGACCTTTAAGATCATCGAGTCCAACCGTTAACGTAACACTGCCAAGTCCACCACTGAACCATGTTGTTAAGTGCCACGTCTACATGTCTTCTAAATACCCCCAGGGATGGTGACTCGATCACTTCCCTGAGCAGCCTGTTCCAGTGAAGAAATTTTTCCTAATACCCATCCTAAATCTCCTCTGGTGCAACTTGAGGCCATTTCCTCTTGTCCTGTTGCTGTTTGTGAGAATGTCATCTGGAATGTAAAGATTGCTTTCCATTTATAAATGTAGTCATAACTTGTGAAAATATAAAATCTGAAATGCAGTCAACAGCAGATACCCAAAAGGAACAAAAGTTGTATTCAGATAATGTTAAATGATGTGAGATTAATTTCCCCGTTAATTCTGTTAGCTGATTTCATACTTCCGTATTTCTTTCAAAAATAGTTCTTATAAAAAATAACTCATATGAAAGGAAATTAAAAAAAAAAAACACCCACATTTGTCTGAAATGTAGATTTCTTTGGAACTGAAATGAAGTGTAATAGTATTTGGGAGGTATTCTCAGCTTGTTTAGCTTTTTTATATGGTTGGATCATAATGATCATAAGAGTTATCATTAAGTGTATTAAAATGACGCTATAAAGTCTAAAGATTTGATTTCATCTAAAACAGATTTTGTGCTATACTGAAGTTGGAAATGTTTTTCCTTAAGGCTGTGAACATGTCAGTGGAAACAATTTACTCTCTAAATTAAAAGGAACACAGAAGGTGAGAATTAAGAAACCCAGCAAAGGAAATGAAGATTCTTCATTTCAGAGAACTGAAGCCAAAGAACATATATTAACCAGCAGGTTTTTGGGGTCAATTAATCTGATTCAATCACCTTAAAATGATTAATGGGATAGTTTTAAAAACTTTTGAAGAGACTTTACGAAACAGCATCAGAATGGGACAGAACATAGAATACCACCATAGCAAGTACCTGTTTTCAAAAAGGGAATCATCAGAGAGTTACTCAACAGTAAATCTAATTCAAATACCTTCTCAAATATTGCTAAGGTAATCGGGCAGTCATTTTTAAGTACATAAAAATGCATGCTAATGTATTAACAATGGGGATTAAACAAAAGGAAATGGTTCCAATTTACTGTGCCTGACATTAAAATACTGACACTTATCTGCAATTAATGATACTGGAGTATTTCTGGCCTACCTCATGTCCAGCAGCAGGAGTGCAGCGGCATTGTTACTTCCTTGTATGCGGTAAACATCAATATTGGAATGCTGTACTTTGTGATTTAACTTAATTTTTAAAAAGAAAAAAATGAAAAAGATTTCCATGGCTTATCCTGACTTTTGTAAGACATTAAAATAGTTACAATGATGTTCCCAGAGAGAAAATAGTTCTAACAATGTTCCCAGAGAGACACTGTAGAAATGTAGATTAGATGTGCATGATAAAAATTAGAAATGCAAATTCCTAAACAGAAAGTATTACTATTGGTTTATTGCCAAATCTGAAGGATTGAGATTAGTTGTGGAATAATCTGCTAAAATTCTAAAGATCAGATTTCTACCTATTCTCCTTTTACATGGGTGTTTTTCTCTGAAAGTACTCTTAATTCCCTTCTGGCAGGATGAGGAAGAAGTCAGTTCAAAAGCTGCCTCTTGTAGTATTCAGCTGCTGAGAACTCCTCAATTCGAGCAGGTCCTCTTTGGCCGGTACTGAAATATTAGCATCATTGAAATCAAGGACAAAACCACAGTTCCTTTCAGTGGGAGCTGTTAGCACAAAATCCTTCATACTGAAATATCTGGCCTGTGTTACTCTTTTCATAGCAGTTGTGGCAAACTAAAAATGCACTGATTATGGTTATAATTCAAATGGCATAAACGTTTACACTTCCATAGGGTGTTCCTTAAGTTTATTCTGATATCAGTGGTATTTTTTGAAGTTGGGTGAATGGCTACTCTTGATTAATACACCTTGAGTGCATTAAGACATTTTAAAGGATATTCCAATTTGAAATATTATAATTTGCAGTAGCTGTCATATTTGAATTAAATAGAAAATGAACACTGAAGAACCTATGCTGTACGATACTTCCTACCAAAGTTTTAATGCACATCTCAATATCTAGTCAATTCTGTACATGTGATATCTGGAGACCTAAACAGTAAAACCAATGCTGATCAGTTATTGTTTATTGATGCTTATAAATGTGTTACAAAGCTACAATAATTAAGGGGGAGGGAATTGGAAATCACATCTGGTTTTCAAGTCCTTCAGCCATTTTCTGATGTGTATTACCTTTCTCCTCATGTCTATTTTGGAAGGAATAATCTCATTTCTTTATACACATCGTGAATTGCAGAATACTTCCTATATTTCTAAAGTATAGCCCTGTTATTTAGTCTTCTGAAAGTGGACTTACTGTTTGTCTATGAAAAGTACTGTATTGTGTATTGTAAATTTTGAATGTAAGCTATGCCGGTACATCTTCTGATATGAATACATTTGTTCCAGAAAACAGTACTCATGTTTTTCCACTTTGAGCCGCTGCCATCTACTGCTGCACTGAGAGGGAAGATATGCGTAGCGTGCCCACAGCCTGGCTCTCCAGGTGTGCATCTTGACCACAGCCTCGTGGCCTGCCAGGCAGAAGATGTAAACATACCAGCTAGGTTATTATTTTTTTTTAATTTTATTTTATTTCATAGTGGAAAAGCCAATAGACCTTTGTTACTATGGTGGTTATTTTCTAGGTTTTTCCCAACAAAGCGTATAAAATAAGTGAGGAAAAATAGTAAGTTGTTCTGTATTTTCAGCAAAAGTTCTTTCAGAATTCAACTGTACTTTTAGAGTGGCAGGTACTGATCCTGCTCTTGCCTCCTTCCCTGATCTGCAGCCAGAGACACCATCTGATGCTTTTCTTACATTTTACAAGTATTTGTTAGTACATTGAGTGTTAGCTATTTAATTGCATGGTGTTTTATTTGCGATACAATTGTAACAAAAGACTGCAATTTATTTTTTTTACTCAAATTAAAAGTAATGGGGCAAAACAGCTATTAAAAGACATTATCCAGCTCCAGTGGTTTAAAAAATTAGTTTTTCTCCAACATATTACAAGGTGATTGTGAAATATAGGTATGCAGATTCCTGAATTAGTAATGGGCATATGCATACGCTTACTTTTAATTTGCTTTTCTGTTTCAGCACGTTCTTTATCAAAGGAGAAAATTCAAAAGGTGTGTTATTAACAACTTGCCAGTCAGTGTTCTTGCAGCATTTTTTAGTTAAGATAGGCAGGATACATTCATGCCAAAAGACAGTAGAAGTCTTATCTGGATGCAATTTTAGATAATTGTAGTGAAGTGTTTCTTAGGTTTCTTTCTTGTGACTGCTTATTAAAACATTTCCAAACATCGTGTTTTCTGGCACCTGTGTGTTACAGCTACCGTATTAAAAATGAATTGGCTTAACTTCTCTCTATTTTTTTTTTCTTAAAATTAGGCATTTTAAAACAACTTTAAAAAATGCCGTAGAAGGGAACTGAGAACAATTTGTTAATTTGGAGCATAAACTTCACAAGTATTCCTTATCCATTTTTTAAAAGTCCAGTGCTGCTGTTCTAACTTTCGTTCAGAATCTTTCTAATTTCCATGATTTCTGAAAATATTTGACTCCTAATGAGGTTAAAATATAGATCTGGAATCTTGGTGGACAATGGCAACTCCCGTTGTATAAAAGAGAGAATGTATTCAGCAAACTGAGCTATTTGACCAGCACATGAATAGGAATGAATATTTTTGGATAAATGAGCACGGATCTTTTTAATGTGCCATCACAATTTATAGACCATGCATTCTAAAGACAGAAAAAGTGAGAGGACAGATCAAGGAATCAGAATGTCTAAGCAAAGTGATTGGGATAATCATTGGTATCTACCCTTAGTAAAACATAATTATGTATTTTTACCATTATTTTACAGTGAAAAAATGCTAGTATTTTAAACAAAATAGTTGTCCCTTACTACATTTTTTTTTCTTTTTGCTTCTTAACAAGGATTTCTATTGTTAGAAAGCACTTGGCAACAGTTGGTAGTGCAGAGATTAAATTTTCATCCTAAATCCTGCTAATTTGCATTCAAAAGTTGGTTAGTGTAGATATTGTCTAAGTGCAATGTGGTTAGCCTATTCTGAACTGTTGTAAAAGGTCCTAGAAAGCTTCATTTGTTTAGTAAGCTTAAAACTGCAATATGCTTCACCACATTAAGATATTGCTTATGATAAATAATTTGCTCTGTGCAATATCAGCAGCATCGTTGATCATCAGATTTGATCTTATATAATTCAGACACACCTGGTTACTTTTGCATAAAATGCTGATCACCTTTCACGAAAGCAAATGTTTAATAATCAGCTCAAGGAAATAAAAACAATAAAGCTGGTGTAAATAAAATTTCTAATGCTTTTTCATGGTTTCATTATTATTGAACAGATATGAGATCGATTCTCAAACTCACATTGCAATCAGCTTGTCTATAGGAAGGCCAAGTAATTTCTAAATGGGATGCTGTTTAAGGGTTTACACTAGCAAAGGGCAACATAAACTCTTAGAGTGTTCCATTTATTGTGGTTGCTTGCTTTATTTTGTATTGCTTCAGATAAAAGCTGCCGGAAATATTTTCATGCATTTCATGCAAAATGAAGCTCCTAATCAGCTGAAATAAGATCAGACTAGGTAATAGCAAAATGAAATGCCCCACTCTTGCTTTTTCCCAAAATTTAGGGGAAAATAGGGAAAAAAAGAATAAGATGTCTGAAAAACTGAAAAAAAACCCCAAGTCATACATCTTGTAAGCAGCACTATTTTTAGTTCCCAGGAACTCCATGCAAAGGGTGAACTACTTCTGTTGCTTCTGATGCCTTTCTAAGTCAATGCAAGTTTCTAAAATGTTACTAGACTGGCATTTAAAATTTGATCCAGATTTCTAATCAGCAATATCTGGTATCTGGGGAATGAACTAAATAGACAGCTCCTATTGATTTGAGTGAACTTTGAGGTGGATCCTCAGGTTGTAAATTATGTGGCAGTGTTCCCCAAAAAAAGAATGACTTAGAGATTGTAAATATATTTTTAATTATTTTCATACACCTATTATTACTTAACTGTGTGGAGTCTCCAACAATGAGAGAAACTAGTTTAGCTAGATGTAGTGAAGTGCATACACTAGCTTCACTAGCTGGACAGCTGCATTCTTTCTCTTCGTAGCATATGTTTGCATACTTATGGATGTACCTGTACACAGCATTATTAACTGAAGCAGATTTAACAATACACGTAAAACCCTCTCTTTATGTGCAGTCCTTTATTATCTTAATAGAGATTCTTTAGACAGTTTACTGTAATCTCTTATGCGGAAAGTGTCGTAGTTTCAAAACACCGTCTGATAGTGAAGCTGCCATAACAGTTATGTGAACCAGAGGTTATCTTCTGGGTTATAGTGTAGTTCCTTTTTGGTGGAAGGTTAACTTCTAGGAGAACACATGTACGTTGATGTTGTACGTTGATGTTATGGTGTGTGATAGAGCTAAACATGAAAAACTTCCAGTCACATGAGTGTTATGGTTGTATAAGTTCTTAAAGGCAGTAAACTAGCTGTTTGAATTCATCCCTAGAGGCATTTTCCCATTGTTTTAAGGGATTTTGGAAGAAATGAATTGATTGTTTACAGAAATATTGAAAGTGGTGTGCTATGCTATCTTAGTCTCCTGTATTGTTGATGTCCCCCCTCTCAGAAGATAACCTTTGTTAGTTCATCCTAGTATTCATTAGTATATTTACTAATTCATTAATATATGTTTATTTTCATAGTTCCATGTACTGCTTGAGTTGTGGTGGAAATTTATGAATGTTTCACAGTGAAATAAATTTTTCCTGAGTGTGTTGGTCTACTTCTATTCTGGCAGCAAGCGTGTGGGGTTTTGATTGTTAAGCTCCGAAAACTGGCTGGGGAGTGCTTCTACTTCCTCCCACTTTGCACTTTTGGCTTGCTGTCCCTTGAAAAGCACAGAAGTGGATGATGGTGAATCATGCTAAAACATGTCCCAGGACTGAATCAAGTCATTTCCAGGCTAACACAGAAGCTGAAAATCACTTCAGCATCCTGCCTTTTATGCATAGACTTTGTCTCCTATTCTTTCTGATATTACTTCACCATACCAGACCACTTCCACCCTTTTCCATTTTGAGACTACCCTGTAGTATCCTCAAATCAGGAGGGTCCCTTCTTCAGAATTACGTTAGACCATCCTATTATTGCGTAGCTATCTTTATGTATGATGAAGATATCTTTTTCCATATTCTTGTGAGAAATTCTGGTCTCTCATTGAAAATTATTTTTGGTAGAGAGGATTTTATCTGTTACTGCTGGATAAAATTGCAATTTGCCTTTATTTTAATATATGGTGGAACCCGTTGTCTTCTCCCATGTAAGGAATTAGTCCCCCTTGTAAAACTTTCTTCTAGTTATTAATGTATTTGTATTAACTCTGTATTGTGTTAAAATATTTCTCAGTATAACTTTGAAAGAGTGATCCACTCCATATGATCTTTTGGGAAACTCTGATTTGCTTACTCTCTTTCTCAGTGCTTGAACTAGTACCACATTGATGGGGATCTTCAATGGACTCATTACCTCCGTGTGTTTTGTTGGTGCATGCAGTTTGTTTCCATCTCTTCTAGGATACTTTCAGACTTATGAAAAGTCCTAATTATATGTCCTGAAGTTCATGGGAAAATCAAAGCGTGAAGGTGACAATTCTTCAAATCTTTCTCATTTTAGACTTAGGAAAAGACCATCTACAGTGGATGAGTATCTGTCTTTCAAATGAAAATTCTGTGATATGGGTGTTGTAAGCCTTAAGCTTGGAAATGTTTTGTCCTGATGCTTCCGGTGATACACTGTCATCTGCAGGCATTCCTATAAGTGGTGTAATTGGAGCTATTCATGGTTAAAGTTGTTGCAAATTATGATTAAAGCTGGAAGCTTGTGACCATGCATAATCTTTTTTTATAATTGTATTTCTGAGTCCTTGGTTTTAATCATTCAACATCTGAATGTGCATGTAAAGCTGTACTGCATTCAGTTACTCAAAAGCAAGTTCCTTAATTTTTTTAAATTCCCTTAAGAAGGCATGCATATAAAACATTACTGGATTTACATGAGACAATAATTGTCTTATGTCTGTATTTGTGGCAGACAAATCCCCACATTTCTCCATCATATGTTATTTGTGAGTACAGGATTGGTCTATGGGGATCTCTGCAAGTGCATATGACATTTTGAAAGAAGCTCTCAATGTCAACATTTCATTTTTCTCCAGGCTTCTGGGATTTGGACGTCTCCAGACATTTGTTAGGTGGGTTATCATGTACTCCTTTGTTGAAATCCATTTCCATTGACACGTGGATAGACTGGTGGTTTTGGTTTTAATACTGGTAGTGTTTACTTTGTGATTTTTCTGACTTAGATGCAGAAGAACATATGAGTCCATGCTAAATTTTAAGCACTGAAATAATGTAAGGATGTTCTTGTCTGACTTCATCAGACTACATCTAGAACGTTTTGCATATGAGGCTCACAAAAGATCATCTTTTCAGATTGGTTTGAACTAACTTCATATATGGGCCTTGTTAGGCTGTGCAATCCATTGGCCAACAGTGGGAGAAAGGGAAGACAAAGCTGGAAAAAACCCCAAACAAACCCATGACTCTTCCCAGCTGCAGTATCTATCTTAAGTTCCTTTTAAAAAGGGAAGCTTCTAAAAGATAAGATGCATTTTTGACACGTAGTCTTCATTTGATGGAAGGTGTATATAATTCAGATGTCGTGTGGACCACTAAGATTTGATGGTGTGGTTTTTTTTTTTTTTGGCTGGGGGGGGAGCAGGGCTTGGGGTTTTATTTGTTTGTTTCTTTGTGTTTTGGGTCTTTTTTTGTTTGTTTGATTTTTACTGGATATGTTGTTGTAGTATTTTTTTCATTGGTAATGATGCTCAGGGGATATTTGAGTAATATGGAGTTTGTTTACAGCGGTGTACTGAATAGCACCTATCTAGATTCCAGTATTACTTGTCTTTCTAATGCTGAAAAGAGATATTTGTTAGAGCTATGCAGAGAGTCAAGAAGTACTTCAGGCACAGCATATGGCTCTTGGAGTACGTCTACAGCTTACAACTAAGACTGTTTTAATATTCTCAGAAATAGGGTTTTTTTCATTTTATGTTTTCATTTCACATTCTTCAGTTCTGAAAGGGATGTTATCAATGAGTTGCTTGTTGGGGGTTACCAGTAGGGACTAATAGTCCTTTGTGGGCTTGGTTTTTAAGGAAGAAATCACAAAGATGGATTTAATAAAATTGTTTGTTTTATAAAACCCCTTTCATTTGTTTAAATGAGGATTCTGCAAAGCCATCAATGTGTTCAGTGGACCTCATAAGTCATGCTGTTGGATAGACCTGCCCCTGTATTTCACCAGGCTTCGCTACCTTGCAGCCTTTAGCTAAGGGCCAGTATTTGGCCAAATTTTTGTTACTTTTGAGTACAGTAATAAATTTTGCGGTAATCTTTAATGGGAACTAAACCACTAGTGAAATAAGCTCTTGGGAGCATGTAATTGTTGATCTTTCATAGCCTCATAAGTGATTCAAGAATTCTGTGTCATTTGCTGTTGATCGTTATTTCAGAATCTTTCTTTGTTTACTTCATGATAAGATGAACATCACCCTGACTAAAGAAACCGGTAAACTCAAATCCTGGGTTTATTTAATAGCATGTAAAATATTTGTCAAGGGGTTATATGTATTTCAAGTCAATCTAAATCATTTTTGACAACTTTAAAATTGTATTCACTACAAGGAGAGAAAATGGTACTACATAAAATCATAACATCACAGTAGAGTATGAGGAGAGATTATAGTTGTACGGTAAGTCATTTTATTTCTTTGTAAATGAAATTCACTGTACAGTATCACTTTCTGAACTGTGTTTTCCACTCAAGTTATTTTGTAAAGATTAAATTAAATTCATTCCAGGGTACATGCTTTCAGAGATCGTAACAGTTCCTATTTGTTTGAAATATACCATGACTTTCTTCACAGTGAAAGAAAAAGTTGAAAAGACAGTTTTCCACCTCATTGCTTCTTTTCATAACAATACTCATACTTCAACCGCAGGATTTCATTGAATACAAATTGAAGTGAACTTATGTCAGAATGGAAATATCAAAATCATACAGAGGCGCTGTGCTTTGCACTTTACAAGTGGGGGTAAACGTTGTACCACTGTGATTACTTTGAACTCAGGCAGAAGGCTTGTGAGGTTTGAGTAATAGCTGTATTTAAAGTACTATGGATGTATAGTGCTTTCTCTACATAAATCTTTTCCAGTGTATGAGTTTTACTTCTGAAATAGCAGACTCAAATGTGACAGTCTGTCTGACCTTTCACAGGAAAATGGGAAGCTTTGGGAAGGTGAAAATATCTAGCTCTCCACTCCTAGAGATGACCAGACAAACACATTTACTTTGTGTCACCACTAAGAGAAGTAAAAATGAATATAAATATGGTTGTAAGCCATGTAGGGATATTTATGTGGCAGGTTTCTGTTTCCTTCCCTTATGCAACATGCTTCAGAGAGTAATAGGATCTTCTAAACTAAAATTCAGTGCAGTGTTTTCATTCAGGAGCTAGCTCACATTTCTAAACAGCTTAGAATGCCAATATTGTACTGACTGGTTGGTTGAAGGCACAGGCCTTGAGATACCTGCAGGAATTTTTCAGTCATTTTGAGCCATCTGTTCCCGCGTAGAATACAAGGAATTTCAGAGCGAATCGTCAGTCACTCCTGAAACCATCTTTCTTATCTGGAAGCACAGAGCAGAGCTCTGAGAAGTGTTTGATAAGATACTCAAATTGTCCTAAAAGTACTTTAATCTTAGTTTCTGGAAATACTGTACTCCATTCAAAGACAAAGAAAATGCTTTCACAAAGCTTTTATGAAGCTCAACAATATTTTGTGAGAAAAGACTAAAGAATCATGAAGGGTTTGGGTTTTTTCCTGTTTTGTATTCTTTCAGGCAGTTGACAAAAAAGAAATAATATTTCCTTTTCCTCTCCCTTTACCTTTTGGGTCTCAGGACTGTCAAACACATGTTGGGGCTTGGGGCAGCTTCAGCCGTCCAGGAATGGGCAGGCATATCTGCCCAGCAGGGTAGTGGGGGGAGGCTGCAGCCTTCTCCCAGAGTAGAATAACCCTATTAAGAGTGGGGCAGCAAGTAAGACCCTGAGGGTCTCAGCTGTGCCGCACAGAGATGGACAAATGTGCCAGTTAAACCCTAGTCATTTTTGTTAGCTGCTGTGTACCATCCTAATATAAGTATATTTCTGTGACTGGTTACAAGACTCTCTGGATTGTGCTCTCTAGTGCTTTTTTTTTTTCCCCTGTGTTGTGTGCTGGGTGCGTATGTATCAGATGCATTTGTCAGCTATTAGCTCATAGTTTCAGCTCTGACATAAGTTTTTAAATTGTGGCAGTTTTTCCTTTTTCTTTTGATGTAGTTTTTTTTTTATTATTTGTCTTTTAATCCCTGCAAGATTTAGGAGAGATTATTTTGAGGAGGAATTGTGTCGTATTTTTAAATATAATATTACTGTGAGTACTTTTGCTATTATAATTTTTTTTTAAACTAAAAATCAAAGGCTATGTATGTGCATATCTTTCTTCTGAAACATAACTCTGAATATTTTACAATAGGGAACAATAAGAGAAAAAAGTTTTTGCATCGCAGAACCTGTATTCCTAGCAGAATAAGCTCTGCCTCAGGCAGATCCTAGAGAAACTCAAACTTTAGTCTGGAATTCCTTGTGTGTATATATATCATAATGTTAACGTAATGTTTACTTTTTTGCTTTTCTTCACCATGTGATATTGCAGTGATTGATGGAAGTAGTCATGGATTTTATTCCTGGAAAAGCACAGAATTAACATGCTATCTGATATGTCACTTAAATTTTGAGGTCTGTCCTTCTTGACTGTGAGACTCATCTTCACAATAGATAATAATAATTCGTCTTCAGAATAGTTTCCAGAAAATTGATGTGACCATCTATTTCTCTTCAGGTGCAGCCAAATGTTACCCATTTTTTTGGAAAGTGGAGTTGAAGTGGCTGGGTGGCTAGATGATCACAGGCTTTCTTCATCTTTGGTTCTCTGGGGATTTCATTGCTTCTCTGAAAATTGACTTTCATCTGGCAAATAATTTCTAACAAACTTAGATTTCCCTTTTCTTTCAATGGATAAAAATGTAAGAAGCAGTAGTAGGTAATATTACCTGGGGCTCAGCAGAGGTAATTTTTTTTTTTTTTTAGATTGTTAATGCTGTTCACTGTGCAAACTTAAGATCTCCCAGACCCTAAATAGTGCCTGGGCAGAGCACTGAACCTTTAAAACTCACTGAGTACACTTTTCCTTTTTTATGGCATTTGCCATCTGGTTTCAGGGGTGTATTGATAGTGTTGTGCCAGTTAAGCCTCCCTCCCCTTTCTCCTTTTCTCTTTTCCTTTTCCCTCTTTGCCTATAAATATATTGAAATTTAGAACTAAAAATCTATGGCTATATATTATTTGCATAGGAGTCACTTTTGAATAAGTTATCTGTGAGGGCTACAAAGTTTGTCTCAGTCTCATAGTCTGTTTTTCTTACATTTATGTCTTGCCCTATGTTAGATATTCTGAAAAGCCATCGCACCTATCTATGTCTTGGGAAAATTCTAGTTTCAGAATTAGCCTCTTTTTCCTCATATGTAAAACAATTTTTGACTTTAACTCCCATCAAACTGAACCTTCAGGTGTTTTGTTGATTCTCCTGGGGCAAACATAGTTTGTGATATGCAAGAGTCTGTACAAAACCTAATGCAGAAAATGATGTGTGAGCATGGCCTAAGCTTTTCAGGCTGGTGTGGCTACAGGAGAGCTTGGAACAAACCAGCAACTTCAGTTCCAGGTCAGACTGTTGCCACAAATTCCCTTGCCACTGCAGCTCGGCATTAATGATTTCTTTTCACACCATGGAATGTTTTCTTGGTCTCCTTCTGCATTCAGCTACATCTGTAAATAATTTTGTTGTAATTTCTCTAGAGACCTCAACCACATTTTATCATTTTAATGGTCAAGCACTGAATGACTGTCACTTAATGTATTTTGTAGTTACTTCAGATCTAGCTTTAATTCACATGAGTAGCCAAAGAGTGCTAAATACCTGCTGCTATAAGACACCTTAAAGTCCATGATGAGATCAGAAGTCATCTTCTTTTTTTCCCAGTCTGTATGACAAACTTGTAATGTTTTTTCTGAAGTAGTATTGGATGTATACAAAGGTCACTTTTAACAGCCTTTGCTATGCACCTAGATTCTATATTTGTACCTGGAATTTCTCATGATTGCTTTTGGTAAGAGAAAACGCAAATCATTTTACATCACAATAAAACATCAATATTTTTCTTAAGCTATTATCCAAATTATTACGATATTAAAGAAATCTTCTAACACCAACAGTATGATAATTCAATGTTACTTTGTTATACTGTAGGAGCATTTAGTCACTCTTATTTTTTGTTTCTAATGTGGATTTGGCTTTTAAATACAGAGCATTCTTAATCACATGGTTATTTATTTTTCCTAAATCTATATAATTAAACAAAATACATGTGATGATTATTGTCTTTAAACAGTACTATACATTTTTTGTTACACTGGAAAACGGATGGATTTTTTTGCTATATATTTGTTTCATTTTTTTTTTTTTTCCCTTAGACAGGCAGTTATCATACACTGATGTAACTTTGTAACGTTCTTCTATTTCTTCTTTTGAAAAACATCTTTTAATCTAACATCAGGAAGATCAGTGTAGCCTCTGAGCTCTTGAAAAGCATGAATTTATATTTACAAAAGCATATTTTGAAGAAGCTTTTTCTTTATGAGGGGAACAAAAGGAAAAATGAATTAGGAAAAAAATATTCTCCAAACTTGCAAATGTTATGCATGGAAGAGTTCTGATATATTTTCCTTCTTGTTGGTTAGCAATGTTATTTACAACAATAAGAATAAAAACACTATTCTTCATCAAAAAGGTTATTTTTGCTTCTTTGGTGGTGTACTCATAGCTGATTACATGAAATGGCAGAATAAAGAGCACAATTTCCTTCCCTATAGAGCTCTGTTCTTTTTCTTTAACTAGATTAATGACAGATATGGTATCAGTTAAATGATTAAAGTTTCTTTCAGAAGGACATAGAAGACAAACAAAGCAATGAACATCTAAGAAAGTTAATTCCATATTTAATTTGGAAAAAATTTTACATCAGTGAATGGCTTCCAATTAGATGGTGATAAACTATCCCAACAGAATTAAGTTGTTGACATACTTTTTCTGAACTATGTTTTTACTAATTTTTCTTACTAAATTGAGCTAACCAAGCAGAATGAAAATGTATGATTAATTTATGTGCAAGGCAATGCACAGTATGTGTACCATTTCTAATAAATATAAAATAAGACTGATTGGTCTTATAAGACAATAACGTATACATTTCAGTCATAAACAGTGTATTCTATGTGAAGTTTGTTTGGCAAACTACTTAATCTCTGCTTTTCAGATACTTGACTTCAGATAAGCTTTTCTAAGTTACAAATGCTGTGCCAAAAAAAAGATTGTATTTATTTATGTGTCCTACGATAATCAGCACATTTAGCACAAAAGGCCTTGAAAATTCTGTACTGCTACAGGTAGATAAGATGGTGTCTGTGGGTATTTAGTTTTCCCATTCTGTTTTCCATCCTTGCTTACACTAATGGTGAAGGTATTCCGAAGTCAATGTTAGAAATAACATCAAAATGCATTTACATTGTCAGATCAAATGAGGAGTTCTTTAAAATTGCAGCCCTTCTTCCTGTAATCAAATGGCTACTGCAGCAAGGCTCAATACTGTCTGTAGTCTGAGAAAAGCAAGATGACATTGTTTGAGAGGAATTTAAACGTGAGATCACAGAATCACAGAATGGTTAGGGTTGGAAGGGACCTCTGGAGATCATCTAGTCCAACCAACCTGCCAGAGCAGGGTCACTTACAACAGGTTGCACAGGACAGTGTCCAGGCGGGTTTTGAATGTCTCCAGAGTGGGAGACTCCACCACCTCTCTGGGCAGCCTGTTCCAGTGCTCCACTACCCTCAAAGTAAAGAAGTTCCTTCTCATGTTAAGATGGAACTTCCTATGTTCAAGTTTATGCCCATTACCCCTCGTCCTATCACTGGGCGCCACTGAAAAAAGACTACTCCCATCCCCCTGGCATCCTCCCATTAAGTATTTGTAAGTATTAATAAGATCCCCCCTCAATCTTCTTTTCTCTAGACTAAAGAGACCCAAGTCCCTAAGCCTTTCTCCATAGGAGAGATGTTCCAATCCCCTAATCATCTTCGTTGCCCTTTGCTGGACCCTCTCCAGCAAAGGACAGTTCCCTGTCCTTCTTGAACTGGGGAGCCCAGAACTGGATGCAGTACTCCAGACGCGGCCTCACCAGGGCAGAGTAGAGGGGGAGGATGACCTCCCTCGACCTGCTGGCCACACTCTTCTTGATGCACCCCAGGATGCCATTCGCCTTCTTGGCCGCCAGGGCACATTGCTGGCTCATGGTCATCCTGTTGTCCACCAGGACTCCCAGGTCCCTCTCCACAGAGCTGCTCTCCAAGAGGTCAGCCCCCAACCTGTACTGATGCATGGGGTTATTCCTCCCCAGATGCAGCACCCTACACTTCCCCTTGTTGAATTTCATCAGGACTGGGCCCAGTACTGACCCCTGAGGGACACCACTTGTTACTAACCTCCAACTAGACTCCGCACCACTAACCACAACCCTCTGAGCTCTATCTGTAAGCCAGTTCTCAATCCACCTCACTGTCCATTCATCTAACCCACACTTGCTGAGCTTGCCTGTGAGGATGATGTGG
Source organism: Charadrius vociferus (assembly GCF_000708025.1). NCBI lineage: Eukaryota > Metazoa > Chordata > Aves > Charadriiformes > Charadriidae > Charadrius > Charadrius vociferus. The sequence goes on from NW_009646499.1 coordinate 462,463, forward strand.
GAGACAGTGTCGAAAGCCTTGCCAAAGTCAAGGTAGACAACATCCACTGCCCTCCCCTCATCCACCCATCTAGTCACTAGATCAAAGCTAAGAAACAAAGAACAAAGGATAAATATAAGAGATTTTTATTTTCTTTTGATAAAAATAATATTGAGGTTATTGAATACATTAAAAAAAATGTGCGAGTTACCAACATATGTTTTGATGTTGTATTGAAAGGATGAGAATTACTGAATGAAGGAGAAAAATGTTTACATCACTTAAGATCAGAAAGACTTTTGTTGCATGGCATTAGAAGAGGTCTGAGAAGCTTTAATTTCATAAAAAAAGGAAAACTTTAAAGAAGTTCTTAAGGTTACTTTTCCATGTTTTAAAGCTTTTTTTTCTTTACATAATCAAAATCATACTGTTTGTGATTTTGCTATACAGAAAGCTAAAGTGTGTATGCATATATTTCTTCTAATTGACAAGGAGTATGTATAATCCATCAGGAAACTTTATTTGTTTAAAAGGATTAGACTGGCCCTTTGTGATTTGATTCTAAAGTTACTAAATAAATTCACAATAGAAAATGTCTGTCAGTATTGTAAAAGACATAGTATTGCTATAAAAGTCTTATTATTTTATTCATGTGGAATATAGTAAGATCAATAGAAGAAATATTTTACCAACTGCAGAAAATCATTACCATCTTTTTTTCCTTAATTGCGATTGATTGCAGGACTAGAAGAATTCATGTGACAGTGTCACAAACAACAGAGTTTCCTGGAATCTGTTTCCATTTCAGATTCTACTGCCTGTGTTAATGCAGATCATCTTCTTAGGGAGAAATTCCAGTATGTCGATGAAAAATTTCTAGTGATTTATCTTGATTTCAGTAAGTTATTTCAGGGATCATTTATATTAGTTGTCACAGTAATCTTATCTCTTCAGTCTGAATGTGTCTTGCTTTAGTGTTTTTTTTGGTTTTGGTTTGGTTTTTTTTCCCCACTTTCTGTGTTTTGTTTTGGCCTGCCACCTCCCCCCGTGCCCCTTTCCATGCTTAGATCTTTGCCTGCTAAATTACAGTAACCTCTACTAACTTACCCATGTAAGGAAGCTATGATAGTCTGTGATCATGTCATAATTTAACTCTCTCTTTCACATACTAAGTCCTTTAGATTTTGGCACAAGATTTATTTTTCAGTCCCTCAACTGTTCTGGCTTTCCCCTGAATCTTCTCCAATCTATCAATGCTTTTTTGAATTCTGGACCCCAGAGTGTGATGGTGTGTAGTTAGGGTATATTCCAGTGTCTAATACTAATATAACAAGACGTCTGCACCCTTGCTTCATGTTTGTGTGTCTGCTGTAACTCTCAGGTTATCAAACATGACTTTTGGGGAGACACTGTTTTGAGGAGATAACCCTCGTGATTATATGCACAATTTCGTTTTTTTTAGTTCTGTGATTTTTATGAATGTCTGTAACAAAGAACATGTTACTGCATTGTCTCCATTTGGTCTAGATAATTGTCACCTTGCTGTTTGATCTGAGATAATGGTCTACTGAAGACAACAAATAGGTTCCCCCCCCTGCCTTTCTCAGTGTGTTGTTTCAGATTTATGCTGAAAAAACAGTTCATTCCATGTCTTCCTGCTTATTATCTAACCTCTCACCATTGTTTTATAGCAAAAAAAACTCTGAGGTGTTTCTTTGTTTTGTGTCGCTTTGTGCCCTGTTTATTTTGAAATCTTGGTATTGTGCTAGGTGACTGCTCATTTTTTTGACACACCACCTCCCCCCCCCCTGCCCCTCCAACCCCCCTTTTATTATTAGCTTGCTCCCATGGTGTTGCAGCTGTGAAGCATGCCATCCCACTGGAGTCTCTTTCCTGTCTGGTAGCATTCTGTTCTCTTCAGTTTTGATGTTGGTCACCATTTCATTTCTTCCTTCAATACGAGCTTTAGAAGTTACAAGATTCTTTACTCTTTGGTCTGTATGATATTCAGTATCAGTACTTGTCCTTCAAATGACAAAGCTGCTTCCACTAAAGCACTGCTTAGAAAGGAATTGCTTTCTAGAATGAGACTGAAAAGAAGTAGCTAGAAACCGCTACTGCAGCATCTGTCTTAACAGTGCTGACCTGCAGAACTGTGTGTAGGAGTTTCTTAAATTTTTCTGTTACTTATATTCGTGTTCAGGTTGTAACTTGAGGCACCTAACAGTTGCACTTTGAGTTGCTTAGCCAAATGTGTCCCTTGCTAGACTGTGAAACTTTCGAGAGTAAAAAAATAATGTGCATCTCATTATGCTCCTCAGATTAACTATATTTACATCTAATCCCATCAGACATTATCTGTTAGGCTTTGGTTTACCAAAATGATTAATAATAAACTTTTATTGTTTGCCTTACTGTCAAGATACTTTAAAAAATATCAGATGAATAAATGCAGACAAAATTTGTAATAAATTAGATGATTAAATTACTTAGTGATGCAAATACCTCTTCAAGGATGTTTTCATTGGTTCATGCTTCAACTAGAGGGATTAGTAATGTGGCTAGAGCTATATAGTGTTATTTAAAATTTGAACCAGTATTATTATCTAGTTTATATAGGATTATCTTTAGATTCACCTCCTTCATAAGAAAGATGTATTTGAAAATCAAAGCAAAGAGTTCGTAGGTCTTTCTACAGTCTGTATTTTCTAAATGTAATATTTCACCTAATCATTGTCTTAAACTGTTGCCCAATTCGACATTACAGGGAATTTAGAAGTGCTGTTTGCAATGCTTATGGTTAAGTATGCATGTAAGTCTCCTCAGGATTTGTATCTTTATCTTTGCAGGTTCTGTTTATGGATTAAAATGGAAAATTCTAATGCAAAAAGGCAGTCGTCCTGGTAAAACTATTCTGCAGAGATGTAACTTCCTTTTTGAATTGTTCAAACATGGTGAGACAGAGAGCTTTAAGGTCATCCAGTGTCGCTAGGAAGAGTCAAAATCCAAAGTTAATGCATAATTAGTCTTTGGATATGCAAACTAGAGCATTCCTTCTTCATAAGTTGTAAACTGAAACAGGATGGAACAATATTCCTTTGGAAAATTGCTACACTACATTGTAAAGACTAGATTAAAATATTGGTACTCTATATTATCCTATTGTTCTTTCACAGTTATGTGGAGATATTTTTTAATTTCTTTGTGATTTGGGATCATTACCAGAATGTATATGCAGCCTGAAAATGAAAAAATAATGATAAGTTTAAACACATATACCAGTAAAGATCCAAACTCAGCCTTCAGTGGGGTGTAATAGGGAAGTTAGAACAGAGCACATACTTACATTGCTTAAATCTGCAAAGGAAATCCAAGCTCTATTAACTTAGTAGTGACATTCCATACATCTGAGGTGTTGGCAGGTAAAATAGAAAGGCAGGAGGGAATAATTTCAAAATATAGTCAGAGAGCAGTAAAAGTGTCAAGAAAACGTGAACGCTGATTCTACTTTCCTTTTAAAAACCCCTTCCAGAGATTAAGCTTTTTAATGGAGCCTTCCTTCAGAAATAAACAATTTGAATTTGAATAGAATTAAATTATTATCAAGGGCAGAATTTTGGAATGAAGATGGCACTGTCTTAAACATCTCAAATTTAATTCAGGTCTTCAATTTTAATATAATGAGCACGAACATACCATTAATTTTTCTTAACTTGTCAGATATCTGTTCTAATTCTGCTGCTGGAAGAACCTTACTTTAAGTGGATGTATTCTTTGTTCCATTAATGATTCTTTAGGGTTGACAATAGTGAAGGGAATCCTTGTTCATTTTTTTGGTCTGCATTACATATCCCATTAGCAGCTTCAGCTTTTTAAACAATTTCTTACATTATTAAACTATATGATTAATCTGAAAATTCTTAATCTGAAAATCTGATGCTACCTTGGAATTTTTTTTGTGTGTGTATATATAAAAATTCTACAATATCCAACCCTGAGACTGAGATTTGTGGTAGTTAATGAATGGGGCAAAATATACTGATTTAATAACAGAGAATAGCAAATAAGAAAATGCTACTTTTTCTGTTCAAGAATCGTGTTATGGCACACATCAAATAAACTTTTTGTTTCATGTCCAAATGAGAAAATAATGTTTTATAACCTTTCTGAATCTCTAAATTTCCTTTTAAGTAGCTTGGTTCCCTCTTACTCACAGAATATTGTCTTGGAAACCTCTAAGAACCTGCTTTGTGTCCTTCTGGTGTTTTCCTTCGCTTTATTTATAAATGAGGAAAACCACCTGTGTCAAGTATAAGGCAAAAGTAAGTTACCTGTATAAAAGTCAGTAAGAGTAATGAGGGTGCTTGATCTACTCAAAGCTTCTTAAAAAGGCAAACAATCAAAGCATCTCAAAAGTGTTACTTTTGTAGGTATTTTCTAATTTTCCTCTTTAGTTTTGCTTTTTCTTCACCTACTAATTTTCTCTAAAGCAAGAGCAGTGCAAGGTTTTTAAAAATGTGTATTGTAATCTGATCAAAAGTGATACAAAAGTCTTTTGGCTTCTAGTCTCACATTGACTCTTTGAAAAGAGGGAAATGTCCCTGATCTGTAAATACTTTGCTTCCAAAATTTTCAAAGTTTTTCAAAGTTCAGGCTTTGCTTGAAGCATTATTTTGATCACATTTATTCTCTTCTGTATAGTTTATTTTAATTGCTATATAAGAATACACCGATTCTTACCAGCTAGGTTCGTATAGGTCCTGCTTGTATGCAAGGTAATTTGCATTTTGTTTCTTAGTTAAAGCTCCAGTCCCAAATTTATATAATAACTGAACTGCTGATGGGATAAAAGTTGTTATTAAGGCAATTTCATATTGTCCTCATATTCTTAAGATTTTCTGGATAGTTTAGGAATTTTACATTTCTCCACAAAATAACAATGAGGATTTTTATTTTTTTTTTATTTCTTTTTACTGCAGTGGATTTTTGGTGATTAAGATACTTTGAAGTTTGTCTTATACAAGTATGCACATACAAGCTAAATATCTCTTAATTTGTAAATGTTCTCGAAGTTTTGTGCAAACAACAAAAAGTAAAAGATGAAAACTGTACTGACTTCACTGGTTCTTCTTAATTTTTCTTTCAACCCCTATGTCTCTAGACAGACTGATTTAAAGCTTGCAGAAGGATTCCCATGCGATTTAAGTCAGCTTTGAATGAGGTTATATCAATTTAGCTGCAGATTGTCACTAGAATAATTGGTGCTGTACCAATTACCTTGGTGTTTCCCAGCCTCCTTGCACTTGCACAGTCTTTCTTATACTTGATTTAAACGTTTTTGGATTCTACCTCCAAAATTCACTTTTGGATAGTCTTACAGGCCTCTACTGTGTCTCTGTGAGCGTGTGTGTGTGTGTTGTCCCTGACAGCGCTCAAAATGTCCTTCTCACCTGAGTTCATCCTCAGTCAGCTAAAATCTGGCATTATTACCTCTTTGATTTATTTTCATTTAACTGCTTAATGAGGCACTTGAATCACTGCCCAGATAAACTATGCTCTATGCTGACATTCTTTTTCTTTAGCTTCTTCTAAGATTTTGCTCCTTTTAAGCAGTTTGTTTACTAAAGATGTATTAATAACTTTGTTAAACTCTCAGTAATGAAGAAGTATTGATAAACTGAGAAAAAGCTGCTTCATGGATAGGCCACATCTTATTTCAATTATGAGGAAGGAATTTGCAAGACTTACAGTTTAGACTTGAGAATCAGAAAGAAATGAGCATCAGAGAAAGTGTTTATTGCTCTTAGGGACAAGTAAGATGATGATATTACCCGTGTTGTTGGAAAATGTTCCAGAGACTAAAACCTAGGTTTTACAATACTTCATGAGGTGACAGAAGTTATTAGTGAGAACATATTAGAGAGAGACCAAAATTTAGTTTTCTGAGGAGGACCTCTATCTGGCCTAGAGGCAGTTTTTTATTCATTGAGCTAGATAAAGAAATAGAGTCTACGTTAATAGGTGGTAATACCCGGAGCTAAGGTGTACAGAGACAGACAAGGACAACAGCAGCAGACTCCTGTGGACAAACCTGTAGCAGAGAAAGATGTTATTCTAAGGTCCTTATGCAGAAGTTAGATGTTGTTAACCTTTCTCCAGGTACGACAGTGAGCCTTGAGATGCTGACTTTAATTTCATTAAGGACTACTATTCTAATAATAGTTTATTTCTCCTGAGGAATATCTCTGAAGTCATATAATATTGTCTTCCATGTAATTTTTTGCAGTGCTGAATACAGCCCAGCATATTATTTCTCTGCTTTAAGGATCTATCTAATATTTCCCTTTCTGTTCCCTAGGGAAAATATGGTTTTCTACTTTGTTAGAAATGGTAATGTATGGGATCATGGAAATCTCAGTACTGTAAGTTTTGCCCTTGCAAATCGTGGAGCTTAATGATGAAACTGAGCATACCAATCTACGTCCTGGGGCCTGACTCCTTTCAATTCTTTTCCTTCTTTTATAACCAGTGAGTCCAGGGTCACTTCTGTGCCCTTGAATATACATTTGGACTTCATTTCTGGTCATTATTAAGATACATCTTATTCCTTTAGCTTTGTGCATGTGAAGTCACCATCAGTTAGCACAAAAGTGCTGACCAAAGTCTGAGGAATGAGCAAGAGTCTTGCACAGTTGCTTTCACCTCCTGGTTGTTGTGAAGTTTCCCCTGCATGTTACTGTCACCAAATCCTCAACAGATTTATTGAATAGCTAATCTGGGTGGCTCTGTAGTGACAATGCCCTGCTTTCCATGATCTGGTTGAAGTGGATTAGGGATGAATAGATAGGGCCTTGTATGGCATAAACTTCTAAGGAAAAACTAACAGAATGGAGAGAAAAAAGAGGAACTAAACTCTGAAATTAAACTTTGCTTTTGAAACAATGTTTCAATGATTATCTGTCCTAATCAGAATGCTGTGTTTACTTTAGGGGCAGCCTAGAGGATTTGCATTCTGCCCCTGTCGTTTCTGTTGATTTCTTACAGTAACCCTTCTGTATTTCATAACCCTTGTTTAGCAAGGTCTAAACCTATTCCACTGTGTGGTAGGTAAATACCACATTTTACAGATGAGACAGAAGCAAATCAGAGAAGTCTTGTCAATACAGGGCAATTCTGTGCTCCATTTATCTCCTGTTCCAAAATGGTCTTGGATAGACCTGGTAGGGTGCACAATAAAACAGTGGATTAGTGGAAATTGCAGGAGAGATTTTATATCATCAAAGCACACAAAACTGACTTTATGCCTTTTGGGTTATGACTAACCTACTAAGTTGCTGTACTTAGAAAAATTGCTTTATATCTGTTCTTGGTGTATCAGCCTTATACAAAACCTGTTTTGGCATTATGGAATAATTCAGGGGTAGGAGACTTGCAGGCTAGGGTTGGAGTTACCACATGGGTACTTATGTCCCATACAACTGCAATATAGCTGAATGTTTTTTTTTTCTTCATATATTATTGCATAGCACGTTAACATGTACAAATGTGTGTCTTATCAGAAATCCTTGAGGCCTGTTGCTTTCAGTAGAGAAAAGACTTGCTGTCTGAAGGATAATGGATTGGATTTCAGTTTGTCAGCTGTTAGACATGAGTCTCTTGCATGAACGTAGGATTAATATACATAATTCTCCTGTTTATATATGCATCAGATTTGAGGATGTTAACACAATATTCATTTACCTGACTCCTAAGTTTTAAAATTAAGTTTTATTTTGTTTTTAAATGTTGCTAGAAGTGATTCATTGTCATTTGATTCTTGGAAGCTGGAGGAACACAAAACACTGTTAGAGTAATAATGCATTATTATTGTTTCCTAAGTCTGCTGCATTCCACAGACTTAAAAGAAAAATACCCTTATCTTATGAAAGTATGAAAAAAACAAGAAAGAAGGAAGAAAAGACAGTGACCATTGCAAATTATTTTGTGATGAATGAACAATTATTTAATAAGGAAAACTAAAGAAAATGCTTAAAAAGTCCTGCTAAACCAGGAATGACACAATTTGCCTTAAAAATGGATTCAGACATCAAATTAATGCTAAAAAGAAAACCTGATATGCTTCAGGACAAACTGTTGATGATCTGACCTGTTGAAGCCATTTATTTCTCCTGGTAATTTTTCTTTCTTGTAATATTTTCTGGAGTGAATTTAGCCTTTTGAAAAATTTGATACTAGAGGGAATATTCTGGTTTCATTCTTTAGTATGATAACATTTACTACTTTTCATGCTAACAACCGTGCTGTAGTAAAAGCTCTATCACAGTGCTTTAAATAGTATTACATTATGAATTATAAATGTTTAACTGTCTGTATTTACTATATATTCATGTATTACTGTATAACATGTATTACTATGTACTAAATATAGCATCATTTTTGCATTTACACAAAATAATTCTACTTATGTGAAGAATTATTGTTTTAATATTTTTAAGTGGATTTGGACTGGTTTATTGCTATTGCTCTTGCAGCAATATCCTTGCTCTTTACCTGGTATCTTACGTCTTATGTACTTCTAGACCTCTGTGTGTCTAAAATAGTTATAATGGGTCAGCTGTGTTCCTGAATGATAGCAGATAAATGGCTTCAGCTTGCAACATGCAGGAGGAGGCATGCTTGTTAAAAGACAGTATTAAACAGCTTTGCCTAAAAGGCGAAAGCAAATCAGCTGAGCCTTGTTAGTAGCAGTGATTTAGATGAAGCTGTGGAATGAAAAAAAAACGTAGAAGTGACCCAGGTTGGTGCTAAATGGGTATAAAGTCATTGTATGTATTTGTAAAATTTTAATCTGTAAAATGTCAATTGATGTTTAAAAAATAACTAACTCTTTTTTAGAGTAATTTGTGAAATTTTGATTAAATACTTATGCTTTTGACAAAAACTGACAAGAACTGTCAATGAAACTGATATGAAAGGCATTACTCTTTCTATGTGATGTGCAAAAAGGTGGTACATTGCTTCATTCAGAAATGCTTACTTGATGGATTTACGTTAATTAATGCTTCTTTAATGAGCCTGCATTTCAAGTGCATCTGTTGAATGAAGGAATGATGGCAAACTGGATCAAAAATTGTTGGTGTGAGGGGCAAAAAGGATGCTTTTAGTTGACTTTTGTGTTTGGTTGTATACACTGATATCAAAGATGTCACTGAAGAAAGATAATTGTATAAACGGAATGGATCACTGTTCAAGGAGATCTGGCAGGATTACTGTAATTTGAGAAAGAAATTATAGTTCTGTAAGAATAATAAAGGACTGTGTATATACACACAGTGAACAGACCAAATACACAACTTTTTCTGCAGTGTTTGAGCAGTCTATCCACAAAAGTTTATGAAATAAATTTATCATTGTGGTACACATGCCAAACTCAAGCTCTGAGTTCCTGCTTTGCAGGAAAGGAAGCAGTCAGCAGCATATCTCCATCTACAACTATGATTTTGAATTCCAGGCTCTTGACGAAATCAGTGCAGCTCTTGCTATCAATACATATGTCAGTGCTGTTTGTGATGTAGTGACTATTGATGATCCTGAATTTTATGTAAAATGATTCTATAATTTTATTCTATAATTTAAAAAGAATGTATTCAGTAGTACCACTTCTATGTGATAATCACATAGGAAATATATTTTTTTTTATTCACTTTTGAACTGATTATCTTATGCTGCAGGTAATCCAAGTAAACACATTCAAGGACATTCTGTAATTTCAGAGGCATGTAGGTTTTCTGAAGTATGGGTTATACACATAAAATACAATTTTTACCTTTCTGGGCACACTGTGAATATTGTTTTTCTTCCCAGGTTTTTAGTTTTATGAGGGTTGCTAATATTTTGGGACTACTGAAAAAAGTCTAGTGTTCAATTCTCTATTAGGATGTGTGTTTTCATAGATGGTAGAGATCCCCAGAGCGTCAATTATCCACTCATTATGCACCAAAGTGAAACTTTAGCTGTTAGTTTTCTCTCATATAAAGCAGAGTTGTCTTTCACAATTTTTAATTTTCTTCTATTTTCATATAGCAATCCCATTAAAATCATACAAGTGTGACTAGATATTTTGCCCTAAGGTAAAGCTGTATTTTTATTTCTTTTTCTACTTTGAAAAACATTGTAGAGCTTGAAAATAAAAAAGCCTTCACAGAAACAAGAGTAAAAAAACCTGAAAAGTATCTTCTAGTTTGAAGATAGTGCTTCTAATCTGGGCTCAGATTTGAGAAAATCTTCATCAGATTTTCTCAGATTTCCTCAGATTCTTCAAATGTCAGATTTGACAAAAGCTGAGGAAGTTATTCAAGATTATTATGATAAAGGAATTTATATAAGGGAAGATTTTGCAGACCTAACAATCGGCTCAGTCTATTAACTGAAAAGAACACGTTTTCTCACAAATTTTAAAACTCAAGCTGATGGCGAATCATCTCTTTGCCATGCTAAGTGTTTTTCACTATCCTAAGAATAAATTATGTCAATTTTCTTTCACTGAGTATAATAAGCTGAGTTCTCATTCCCCTGTGCAAAATGAGTGTATAAATAAGAGAACTACAGACAGCAAAACTGTATCAGGTCTGTAGTGAGAATAACACAGATAAAGCTTAGTTTTGATCTTGTCATGTTGCTTAGGAATAATTGGCTGGGGGATAAGCAGAACTTGCTGAAGTGACAGTTGTGTTTCTCCTAATGTCCAATTACAAATTACACAAGTAATTGTGGTCACTTTTCTGTTTGCTATCATCTTCCGACAGTTCCTGATGGTGGTTTCTAATCTGTACTGAATGACAGAGAGCTGCAGCATTAATACCAGCAAACCTCTTCAGTCTCTCTCAGTTGTTCCCAGTTTCACTTTTCCTTCCATTACCCCTTTATCTTCCTTTTTAGGCTTTTTTTTTTTTTTTTCCACCTACCTTTAGGATTCAAGTCTTAAATCAGAGGTGGAATAAACTGTATTTTAAATGGACGGCTGTTCTGTGGTTCTAACAGGTACTTGCAAGTGCGAGAGAACGACTGTGGAACACAGGCCCTTCCTCAGGTCTGAAAGAAGCACCAAATTTCGAAGCAAAATACAACACGTGAACAATTGCTTTGGCTGTAATTGGCTATGCCGCAGATCATCTCAAGAGAAAGGTAGCTGTCCCCTGTGGAGAGGAGAGAATTTTGATGTGAAGAACAGATAGAAAGAAAGGATACGAGGCTTATTTACTAGGGAAAAAGAAGACAGATTGTATGAAGTTAATGGAGAAGAGGAAGGTTGAGTTATGTCATAACAGCAGTTGCTCTATGGACTCTATGGCGTTTGGTATCCAATAGAGTTATCTTTTTTTGTTTCTAGCTTAATTTTTGGAAGGAATTCTAATATCTTAGAGTATTTGAGAGAGAGAGAGATCAAAGCAGTTATTGGTCTATAAAAATATACTCCCATGTGTTGCTTAAATATATTTAAGTTTTATTGATATATCAGAGTTAGTTCATACTGATTTGTGGAATTTGGTTTTTGTTTGTTTGCTTAGCTATGAGTTAGCACTGGATCCAGTCTACTGTGTTTCAGGAAATTCAAGACTAAAATCTTGGGTGTTTGGTTATTCTGTTTTGGCGAGTATTTATCATAATTTTTTGGAAGGGTATTAGCAGATTTACATTTGATCACAGTTAAACAATTTGGTGCTTTCCAGACTTTGGAGGATTTGCACCTAATGATGAGTTTAGTTAAGCTTGGGAGCATCTGAAGGCTAGGAGGCACCATTCTGATACAATTTCTTTCTGCCAGTGTAGATCATAATGGTTTAATGATTTATTGTATAAATGTCTTGGTAGGATAGTATATGACAACACGGATTATGTGATTTATATTTTGGTTTTGTATTAAAGAAAATTATTTCTTTTTAATTTATAGTTTTAAAAAAATTGAAAATCAGTGTATTTCTGAAAGTAATATCATTCTTAAATAAAGGTCCATTCTGGTGGGTCTCATAGGTGTTCTTTCCAGAGCGAATGTAGTGATAAGAGAACACCTAGCTGTGTATTGAAGTTTGTTTGAGGCTGACTTTGGATGATGACTGGTTTAACGGAATAAGTTGTGTTTGTGCATTTTCTGTATATGACAATTTTGAAGTTGACAGTTTGGATAGTCATCACAGTGTCTAGGAAAGTTATGCTGGTGTAGGCATATTCCAGATTCAGCCTGATGGGAGTATAGTACTTACTCAGTTCCTAGTGGAAATCAGTAATAAAGTACAGGTTTCTGGTGCAAATGCTGGAAGTATTTGTGTCCCGCAGGTTTATCAAAGGCTTGGGGATGCAGTTATTTTAAATCTTTTTTCAGTGTTTCTCGTGAGAAAAGCAGTATATGTTGGTTATTAAATGTTATTTCTTAAAAGATTGTTGAGGGTTAAGCATGAATGAGTATCTCTGGACTGAACTCTGAAAATTTTTGTCTTGTTCTTATGAGTGCTCCTGATAGGTCATGATGCCGTCATGGTCTGAGAGGCTGGCACACGGGCTGGTGGTGACATTCTTGCTGCCCTGAAGGGGGGAAATACAGATTATGTTGCATAACTCTTCAGGAGAAATCAGATGTATATTGGATAAAATTTCCGCTATGGATTGTGATAGAACATCTTTAAGGATGCTTCTGATGATCTAATAATTTCTTAAAGGGGTTCCCATAGTGACACAGTAGTGGACCTGCCAGGACTCTTGTCTTGGTCTGTATAATGTTTGTAATATCTCTGTGGTGGGAGGAGGAGAAGAAAGATTTTTTTCTTTCTTTCTTCTTTTTTTCTAGGAGTTTATGGAGAAGTGATTTAACTGTGATTCTGAAGTTAAATAATTATGTAGGTCTTCATTGTAGTTCATAGTAGGAACTATTGGAGAGTAGCTTTTTAGCCTTGTTAATGTAGTCTTAATGGTTAAATTACTATAGCTCGTGCTCTGTCTGCAGGTTATATTACTGGGCTTTGGATGTTAAAACCTGCATAGATTTCTTTTCGGTGAGAGAGGGAGAAAAGATAAGTGGTTGTGTATTTTGTTGAGCACATCACTGTTGGTTTCCTTATGTAAAGATCCCAGATATGATTGCATTGTCTTTGGTATGTCGTGATATTTTTTTTGTGGTGATCTTTTTTGGAGGATTGTCATGGTGGGAAGTTCTGTTAAAAGTAGCTTAATTGATGATGGAATAATTTTTTTTTTTTTAAAGTTAGTCAATGAAAAAAAACACCCAACCTAATTCCCCAGCCATCAATATGTTGTTTAGATGCTTCTTGGAGCCGCACACTTACAGAGGCGGAGTGTTCTTCTATAGTGGTAATTTGGTTAAGCTGATAGTTGGAAAGTTGAATGGTACCTCCATCTGTGTGCTGAAAAGCAATAATTATATATCAGTGATGCTTCTTCTCATGCAGTCATCCTGCTGTTGATATATTTATCATCATTGCCATTGCTTTCTGGTGCTGAATGGCTGATACTGAGCAATTCTGATATTGGATAAATTGTAGTGCTTCCCCAAGTGTTGGGAATGCCCTCTGTGAATTTGTTGGAATGTATATGGTTTTCTTCTTCTGCTTGATCTCTTCTAGAATTAGTTAGATGAAGGAGGTGACTTCTGAGTTTTTCACTGGGTTTTTTTGGATATTTGGAAAGTGTCTGGAGTTAGGCCAGATTGGCAAAGGGCTACAGCTATGGTACTCTGGGGATGGTAGGGTGTTTCTTTCATAAGCTTATGAATACAGTGTCAAAATTTAGCATTGTCTGTTTTTACTTCATGTTACTTCATGTTATTTCAAACTCAAATGGCAAATTTCAATATATTTCATATATTACTGGCCTGGTTGTAATTGTTGGTGCAAGTTGTGGGCAAGGAAAGCCTTTTTGCTAATGTAATTTGTTAGACTAGGGAATAAAATTGGAGATGATAAAGAAAAATTATACCAGTTAGTCTAGTACAGATATCTTTCCTTCAAATGATATAACTATAATCAACAGAAAATGGCTTATACTTTCCTGATTCTTCTTGTTTTTGAAGATTCAAGTGGTATGGTTGGGAATACTAGTTAACTGTTACTTCCATACATTTAAGCCATTCATTGCAAGCACAGGGACAAAATTGTCTAGGCTGACTGCTAGTTAATTAAATAATTAATTAAATCATATGTCTTGTGACATCAGTACCAATTTTTAACCTGCTTTAGTTGAAGTGAGCATAAAATTGGTGCAGAAGGTTTACTAAATCCGGGATGAATCTGTATTTTATGTAATCTGTTTCAGAAAAAAAGGTATATAAATTACTGTATCATACTTGTATGTTATTCTGACTTTATAAAAGTCTAATAAAATAGTGCTTATACACAGGTATGCTGGTATATGTTTATCATATACTTTTAGTTTCATATAATCATTTTATCTAGGAAACAGAGCTTATGAAGTGTATTCTTTTTGCCTAGATAGTCCATTGAAACCTTGATGAATCCAATTCTATTCACGTCAGTAGTTCTGGGTCATCTAGTAATTTTTCCTATTTTGAGAAAACTTGAAATAGACATGTCTTTATCATGCCAATTTATATTACATGCTAAGATATAAAGCAGTAATCCTGACATATATCAATGTGAATCTCAAGTAGGCATCATCCCTCCCTATCTAGAAGGACTGGAATACTCAGAACTGCTTTCTCCCCCCACCCCCTGCCCCCTTCATCTTATCTCTAGAACTTAAAATTAGTATTGAAAAAGTAATTGGTATTGAGCAGCTATTAGGTTCTAAGCAACTGGGACGTATGACATTGTGGTCTCTTTATGCCTGGAACTAGTCTTTGAAAAATACATCCTTTTAGTAATATTACGAATGCTATTGTTGTCAGATTTCAACAGCAGCAAGTTAAATAGCTGTGGCCTTTCTAATAGTGTCAATGTAGTCAAAAGGTTTTGAGGGAATATGGGATAATTTGATCAATGAAAAGGTCAAAGAAGAGGTGTGTTGGGGGAAACCTTTAGGGGTTTTTTTTAATATCACTTGAATGGAAATTAACACATAATTTTAGAGATTGACTTGAGTGGTATGAGTGCTATGAAGTTAAATATGCTATAATTGCTTCTTACTGATATAATTTTGATTTATTATACCCATTAAGGAAATTTTCCTGTTCTTTTGTTCTTTATATTCTTTTTGTACCACTGATACTGGAAACAGAGGTAGAGATAGTTCAAAATTTGACTGAAAGCATTATTGGCAAATGCCCCATTTTTGAGGTGTCACTATGAATTCATAAATTGTAAGATTGGACAGTGAAACCATGTTTCTTAGAGTCCTTCTTAACATACAGTAGCTACTGAGTTGGATGTCCTTTGCTAGAACTAATCTGTAATTCAGGATAAGATTACGTATGGAATTACTAAATCAGCAACATCCAGAAGCAGCTCAATGACAATACAGTAAATCTGTTAAATATTCAATTTCACTTAGGAAGTGAAGCATTGAAATAGAGAAAAATACATGCTTAAATAAGATGATGAAATTGAAGATTCTTTGCATTGCTTGCCTCTTATAGTTTCACAGAAATAACATTTGCAGACTTGCAGTGTGACTAGTAATTTTCAGTAATTTCCTTTTGTAGGTATATCATTCCCCGTATTTGAATGCACTGTTGCAACTGAAGAAGTGTATATATGTATATGTTAGGGAGTGAGAGGTCGCTGCAGTGGGCATGTTTGGAAGATGGATGAATCAGGCCAGTTTCAAACTTCAGAGCGCCCCTTTGCTTGACTGACATTCATCAGCAATACACTTTGTGCTAATGGTCAGCTCCTACTCATTACAAATCATTAGCACTAAGTATTCAAACAGATGGTCCTTAATGATCATACCCCACATTAGCTGTGCACATACAGCCCCACGGAGTGGATGCTGTGTCATTAGCGCTGGTGGTGGTGGTCTGCACTGATCTCAGTAGCTGAGGCCAAGGGGTCAGGCTCCAGCCCTCTTTGATGAGGGCAGCTGAAGCTGAAGGGCGACCTCTTCCTTCCCCATTTTTAAATGCTCGTCATTGTTGTTTTATGCTCCTCACCTCCTCTTCAAAAGAAAAGGGAGAGGATTTCACTTGCTCCAGGCAGTTCATCTCATCTTATTTTTGGGACTGGGACCTGTTCTGGCTCCATCACGCAGATTTCCTGCCTGTTATACATCGTTTGCTGCAGGTTTTACTGATTGCATATATTTTCCTATTCCTTGTTTTGCAACAACACCACAAGTCTCCATCTGACCGTGTGTACTTATATGTTGTTGTTATAAATTTGCTAAGCTATGTTAGAAAGTGCTCCCAAATTGTTTCTGGTTATCTATTAGCAGTGCTACAGAATATTTACATTTTGTCACTAGTTGTTATTTTAGTGTGCTTGTGTTGGGATTCAAGTCAAGAAAATATTAATAATATCCTGCTTTGCAGCAAGCCTCTCTTTTGGCTATGCACACTGAGGTATTTTTGTCTTGGAACTGGGGATAAAAGTAGCAGAAGGGGGAATTTTCTGGTTCTGCTGGATGAGGTTCCCAAGGTACCCAACAGGATTCCACAGAAATGGGATTTATATAAAATTGTGTATCCAAAGAGTGAGTTTTGGGGTAGTTGGCTGAAAATCTGAAATAAAAAAAAAAAAGTTTTAATTTGTCTTTTCAAAGATATCACATAGTTTACATGAGCATATCTTCTGGGACGGAAAATAATCATGGACTTGAAGGAGTAAGAAGAGCTAGTATTTAGAATTTTGATATCTGGGCTCACCTTCAGCTATTCAAGGCTCTAAATGTAGGGGGGTGGCATTAAATTATTTCCCGCTTTTCTTTGTGGTATTCACTGTATGTTTTAGTTGAGTTATCTAACATTTTTTGTTTCTGTGGAACAGACTTTAAGCTAATGACATCTTATTTATAGGCAGGAAGGGTTTGGGGGGTTTCATTTGGTTGTTGGTTTTTTTGGTTTTCAAATAAAAAGCAGGCACTGGATCCAAATTGGGATTTTCAGCCATGAAATCAAGTTTTCTCAGAGGTTGCCGTATTCCTTGAAGATTCATATTCTTAGAATAAAAATGTACAATCTTGATCTTTTTCCACATTCTTATGTTCATAATTGAACAAAAAATGGAAATAAATTAAAATTGCCAGTAGGAAAATGAGCATAAAATTGCATTGTAGCATGAGAATACACTTCTTTATAAGGAAACAGGAGATTTACAATTATCAAGTTGTTCCTAAGGAAGGATAAATGCATTTTATATAATAAATTGGCATGGGACATAATGTGGTATCAGTTCTCATCTAAGTGCAGAACTTGCCAATTCCCTTCTAGGCTTGAACAAATATTACAAGAGTGAGGGCTCTTGTAAAATGTTATGTTTTGAAATAGATTTCATTAAGGGTTTCTAGTGATAATTTATTTCTTCCTTTATGCCTATGTCTCTTCTCATACTAATAATGGATAGCTTATTTGCATATAAATAGATTTCAGTATTTGCTGAAGCAGAGACCTAATATGTTTCTCTTTTTTCTATGGACATTGTTAAGTAAGATAGAATTTTGCAGTGATCAGCAGTCATGAATTGTAATAATTTTCTTGGTCAAAACTCTTTAGAGTGCATCAACTGTGACATTTTTGTGAAGACCTCAGAGTTTAGATATCGGCTACAGTATCAAAAACATGAAACATCTTTTGCTTCTATAAAGGTCTTTTTCATGCTATGTCAGAAATATTTACTGGTAGATATGAAAACTAATGGCTCTTTGGGGTACCTGTTCTTAATTAATACTTTGATGTGTTTTCTTGCCATTTCTAATCTAGTAGTATGTGAATATTTTTATAATGCACGCGTCACACTGCAAGTGAATATAATCTAGTCGTCTTTTTTTTATTTATTATCATGATCTCATGGTTGTAACCCCTTGTCTTTAAATTAGAGACATGCATTGAACAGAAACCGTTCATGATATCGTTCTGATATAATGCAAAATAAATTAATTTTAGTTATATTCCATTAAACATACGTGATACCAAGCTCACTCTTAAGATTGACTTCTATTTACTAAAAGTAATAGTCAAATAAGATTTGATTACATCAGTTTATGAACTCTAAAACCCCCTCACAAAATAGACAAGACGCTATTCCAGATTCAGATGTGTCTTCTTGAAAGATGAATGGAAAAAACTATTCTATACCACAGTATTACCCCAGACCTACATGTAAAAGTAAACTCTAGACCTATACTTCATATGCCACTAGTTATTCAGTAGCTGCTATTTCAAATATGCTGCCTCTAAACCAAGTTCTAGCTGTATAATTCTTTAAAAGACTCTGGGAGAAAGATAAACTGAGGGCCTCAACAAATTTGGCTATGTTTCTTGTACACTAACTGCCTGAACACACAAATATATTAATTTTGTGTATACATCTACCCAACATAAAGAAAAATGAGTGTGACTGTGCTTCTGTATGAGCGCGTGTATGTACATGACTTAACTGCAAATATGCTTTTAGTGGAGAGTTTTAACGTGTGTGTGTCTGTAAGTTATTTTTACCAGCAGAGGTCACTCAGGGTAAAGTGAACAATTGCTTCAACCTTTAAGGAAGACGAGAGCTTCATTATGTGCTGTGAGATGCACGCTGGAAAGTATGAATCTTCAAAGGCACACAAGCAACCTACACTTGCATTTCTTTTCTTTCACAGCTTTGTTACTTCTGTACTGAGAGTAAAAGATCAAACATATTAAAAACTTGTTGGCTCACACTGATGCATACTAGGTAGTATGCAAACAGCATAATGTTGGGCTGTAAGGGTGGTTATTTTTTATATACTTTATAAAACAACACAATATATATGTAGTGTTTATTTCCTATAATACTTCACCACAAAGAGGTCGCTTTCTAGTGTTCGTTTAGTTTCTTGAACAAAGTCTCACCCATCACCATCAATTAACACTTATTTTTAAAAGGTCAGTAAATAGTGGTGATTACTTGGGATTGATAATATTACATACTTTTTTCCCCCTCTGCATGATAACTTTGCAAATGATGTTCTCTTAGCAGATTTTCTTGTTATATATATTTAATTATATCTAACACTTTTAGTTACAAAATACATTTTAAAATAGATTTTATTCTTATCAATGCTCTTTCAAGGCAGCTTTTTGAGAAGAAGGAGATATTCCCTTATAACATGAATACAGTGAGTTGTGCAATTTAACTATATAATGTAGCCTGCTGTGACGAAAGGGTACATTGCAGAATCTTTTTTTATTTGATAATGATGCGTAAGCAGAAAATGCACATCATGCTGTCAGAGCTCAGAGACTGACAAATATTTGTGAACTGAAGTAGTTGAAAGGTGATAAAAGTAGAAACTGCTGTTGCAGTTGCATTCACTTTTCTAAATAGAATTTCCTTTAAAGCCACCATCAAAATCCAAATAAGAATGAAGAATCAAAGTTATAATCTACTGCAGTTGTCATGAATGAAATTGTTTTAAATATGATATGTCTTTCCTGGACACCAAATAGAAAACATGTCCAGTTGTCAGTCCACCCACAAAAGCTCAGTTATCACTTATCTGAAGAAAATATGTATGCTTTCTAATGTAACTGCATGACTGGTTAGGGGATCATGTAAGTCATTCTGGAAGGGTTTATCAAACCATGTGACATCAGAATATCATACAGTACCTAGGCTAAATATAGGAAAATAAATTATTTCAGCTATTTTTTTTTGTGTGTTCTTTTTCAAATCCATATGCCTGGAGGCTCGGGTCTAATGTGGTTTTGTTGGGACATCCACAGGAGTCCTCAGATTTTAAGCTCATACACAAATGAGTTGAAAAATGAAATAAGGATGATGTAAGGAATAGACTCAATAATTTTTTGTGTGTATGTGTGTCTTTTGGTTTTCTACAGCTTGCATCTTTACCTGATGTAAAAGAACTTCTGAAAGCCAAAAGAACTATCTGACCTTAGAGGCGCCTCCTATTTAATATAAGCTTTTAGAATAAGTCATAAAATACCTGGGAAAGAGCTTACTACTGGTGAGAGTACTTGCTTTCTCTTTTCTTTGTCCTATTGCTGTTTTTGCTTGGAGGTCTTGGTCATGTAGTTTGAAATTCCTGAAGTTGCAAGCAGTAGTGAAGAATAAAATAGTCATATAATAGACACTTGTACTCTGTATGTGATGAATGTATCTGATATTCAAAGAAACAGAAGTGGTGTGGTTCTTTAGCAATTCAGTGGGAAATGTTGGATTTCAGTCCTTTTTAAAACAAAACCAATACAAATACATGCATATATCTTGTATAATACCAACAGTTTAGGCACTCTAGAGAAAGTTAAAAGGAAATGATCAGGTTCTGAGAAGGTTATGGGCTAGGGATGTATTCATACATATGATACTTCAGTTACTAAAAACTTGTATCTTTTGCATTTTTAAGTAGATGATAGTAAGAATTTTTCCATTTTTACTATAGAAACTACCCATTGAATGGTACAGTAACTTCATTTTCTATAATATGAGAGTATCTTATCCTTTCTCCAGTAAACTTGCTGTTGGTGAGCTAATAATATGAATCAGAAACATGCAAATATTTTACATTAAAATACAAAATCCTAATGTCTTTAATCAGATCAGCCCCATAAAATTATTTTGATTCATATATATATGTACTGATCAACTTTATCCAACTATAGTTCCACACACTGAAAGAAGTTGTGTTATACAGTGCGTTTACATGTTCCGGGCACTAAAATTAAAACAGAGAAGTGTTTTATTTTCTTTAAATATTTCCCACCGGAGATTCAAGAGCCTCTTAGGTTCGTAAGTCTCTGCTTTTGATTCCCCTCCCCTTTCTCTGTTTGGGTAAGGATCCACTATAATGGCACCCCAAACAGTGTTCCAGTGCTTTAAGTAGTCAATGGGCTTGATTGGTGTACAGAAATCATACTGTGGTTTAGTGGATATTGTCTTTTGGCTTCTGGAATCTTTCTTTCACTGCTCACAAAATTGTGCTGTGTGGCGAAAAATGATCTTGCTGCTATGTTTTTAGAAAACAGGGTATGCAACCTCTTGCCTACTGCTGTTTAGAAGCCTACACCATAAACGTGTGGTTTTATATATACATTTCCCCACTATTTGTATCTGCATTCATCTAGAGTTCAGCCTGCCTCCCCTATGCATTAATAATTACAACAAAATTGGAGTAACCAGAGCCCATAAATATGTTTACTTTCACAACCCAAACAGAGAATGGTAAAAGATGAGCTTTGCAGCATGCTTAGAGGAGTGACAAGTCAAAGCTCTAGACAAAGCCTGTTCTTTTGGCAGCTTGTTCTTATTACATGCCTCGGATCTTCTTAACCTAGGGTATTAGCTCATAAGCTACACAAGGATCCCTTAGACAAGCATATGAATCTTTAACCTTGAAATGAGAAAGCTTACTGGTATAGTCACAAATTACGGAATTATCCTTTGTAAAACACAACAGCCCATTTACTGCCTTCAGCTTCTCAATAGTAGAAAATCTTACAAAAATTTAATCTTGACATGATTAGCATGCAAATAATTGTTGTAAAGTCCTTGTCCAAATGTGAAAAGAAACATTCATTTCTTTTTTTCAGGAATGGGTAGATAAAAGTTCCCCTGCCTTCATCTTTTGCCTGAGCATCTCATAATCTCACAGAACCTAAGATTAGGACCGAAATGGTGCAGGAGGGGAAGGGACCGTCTTCCCTGGTACGTTTGGCCCTGCATCCAACCCTCATCTCAGAAGGAGGGACTTGAGCAGTAATGTGTGGAACAGTGTCACTGATAGAAAAGAGGGTGAGGAGAAGCTGGAATAGAAGACAAGGTTGCTATATATGAGTCTTTAAAGAAAGGATTTATGACACAGTGCAATGGTAACTTTCTTACTGAATTACACATTGGAAAATATGTAGGCTATATGTACAGACTAAGGCGACTGCTGAGGAGAGAGGGTCTGCCTAAATTCCTGATGTCTACTTGAGTGAAGACATTGCCATGTATGGTCCGTATAGTTGTGATTTTTTTAAAATAGAGAAATAGCCTTAAATGAAACAGAGCCTTCAGTGTCTTTGCTGTATTGTGTTTTTTTCCATGTAGATAACTGCTGTGAACTCTGACTCTTCTACCTGTATGACTTAATCACGTGCAGCCAAGACCGATTAAAAGCACTTGTAGATGTAAAAGCTGCTCTGTTACAGTGACAGTTTTCTTGAATGAGGGGAATGAGGGTAACAGTCTTTCATCCAATAAGGTCGTAGTTCGAATAAAATATCTTAAAATTCCCAAAGTGGGGGTCCTTCCATAGTCTAGCAGCACTGACTTTGTTCAGCTGTGTGGGCTCTCAGTTATTTGAAAAACAGAGAAACAACTGCTGTCAGTAGCTTGGTAAGCAGAGTGGTGTGGGAGAGTGAATCCTAATAATTCCATTTACAGCTCCAAATTGAACTTGGAGCCTGCTATGTTATTTTTCTGAACTGTTATTCAATCAGTTCATTTCATTATTGTCCAGTAATGTTTTTGAACAAATCGTCTACCTAGTTGAAGGGATTAATGTGGCCTCAACTGCATCCTAACAAAAGGCTTCAGGCTTAAGTATTTAAAATTATTTGAGTGCTTTGTTTTTCTTGTAGAACAAAATGTGGAGGGTTTTTTTTTTTAAGATTTTGGAGTTATTTCATATTCATTTTACTTGAAACATTCAGCCATTTCTCCTGTAACACTTTGACAGTTTATAGCCCCAAAACAATTAATCAGATCACACAAGTCCACTGAAGTCTGGTACTGCCTCTTCTGTATCTGTTTGTACGCAATATTTTACTTTGTGTATTTTTCATGTTTTATTAAAATATAGATTAGTTAGTAATAAGTCTTTGTTATTTTGTGTTCTTCTGTTTTTATCCAATACCTCACTGACAGAAGTATTGGAAGAATAATAAACCTCCTGCTTCTTAGATGGGAATATATTATTTCTATTATACATTCATTTTCTCATTTCTTGCTGCTGCGTCAGAGTTTGGGGGAAGGAAGATCAGAATATATCAGAAACATAACTTCTCAAAACTTGCCTATGAAATTACACTTTATTGTATGTCCTCTAATACACTGTTTTATGCCTCAGCATTCACTCACAGTAGATTTTTCTAGCTTATATAAAATATTGCAAAAGTAGCTACTGGTAATGTAGAGGAACAAGTGAATAATATGTGGATAACAAATTCTTTTCCATCACAAAGACAAATTCATGCTTCTGATCTAGTTTGGATTTTAAATCTCTTATTTGCAAAAACAATAATTCTCCAGACCTCTTCTAATGTAGTAGAATGCTCAGAGTGCAAAGCCAAAAGCATAGATTTTCATTTCAAATTACCTATTCCTCATGTTCTCTGCTGGTTTTGCCCTGTAGCATTGGTTGACATTTCATAGAGAGCGAGCAACCATAGGGCTGGAAAGTATATAATTATAAGAATCACCTGCTTTTTTGATTTTTCCCATTATATACCAATCAGAATGCAGACATACTTTTCATAGGTATTTAATTTCTAATGAGAAGTTTTTATTCTTCATTAACCTATGATTTAAGTGTGGCATTTTTGTAAATAAATGGAAGATACTTTCTATATAATTCAGCTCAGAAGGCATGCTTGAGAGGCTATGCAGGTCTTCGACCTGTATCATGTGAGTGGCAGCATAAGTAATTGAGAATATACTCTTAAATAGAAACCGTACAGTACAGAAAATGCTAATGTTTTAAAGTGGGTATAATACAGGAATAGAAAAAGATGACATCAAGCAGCTTGTCAAATTGTCATTCTTATTACTCAATACAGTATGTCTGGTATAAAATATAATAGAGTTAATAAATTGAGTAATTGATTATAATTGTTTTATGGTATTAAAAGCTATATACGTGCTTTGAGAAAGGTGTGTGGTTTTTTTTTTTTTTTTTAAGTAAGCTCACAGCAAATGTTAAGAGCTGAGAACTTGGTAGGTATCAAACCACAGATGAACAAGTTTCAAAATTAGTTCACTATAAAATATGTGTTCACATTCTATGAACTTAAGCAGGTCTTGATCTTAAGATGGTGCGTATTTTTCTTTCAGATCAGCCATGGTCTAGACACACAGTTCCTAATAAATGAGATTCTGATCCTGTTCTAATAGACTTCGTTGTTTGATTGAACCCTGCATGCATTCATTTCCTGGACGCTGTCTAAGAAAAATACTTGCTTATTTTTTATCACAGCAGTGCCTGGGAACCCTGATCAAGGCTCTGCTGTGATGGTTGCTGTACAAATACACAAGGTAAAGATCACTGAGAACACAAATATTACACATCTGGGCTTGGGTAGAGATCAGAGAGTAAAAGGGGAAAATACATTCACAGTGAAATTCCAGATTGATACTGGCAAAGTGAAAATTATAAAAGGATGATTTCCCATCTAGCGATCCTTACATAGTGATTTCCTAATTTTATGGTTAAAATTAAATTAATCATGAAGCTTCTGTCCTCCATTAACTGTAAGAAAAAACACCCATTCCACAGTGAACGTAGAAACAGTCGCTTGAAAATGTAGTGTGAAGTGGTTTGCATTTAAGCTAGGTAACATAGTATTTGAATAGGAAAAGGAGCATATGACTCAACATCTATCCAAGTGTAGTCATAAACATATTTAATATTTTTTAGAAGCTGGAAGGCACCAGAGTACATGCAATAAACTAAATATGAAAATAAAAAGAACCTGTGAAAAGGGCTATTGTTTAGCTGCCAGATAAGGAGAAGCTAAGATATATTTTCACAACCCATGTTTTGAAGTGAATCTTATCAGTCTCATCCACAAAATTAATAAAATCTTTGTTCTGAAAGCTTTTAGAGCTCAGTTTGGCATTTTTCTCTTCGCTTCCCTTTTCTGTTGGTCATACCAAGCTTGTAATTTCATTGTACTTTAGGTGCACAAAGGTAGTATGAGCACCTAACTCCTGTACCCTGCTTTGACATTCTCAGTATAGATGGTTTAGAAAGAAAGGAGTTTTAGCTCAGTTCTGTGTTTAATTAATGGAGTCCATCCTGACTACTATTAAGAGTATATAATGCTCAACAGTAAACAGATTTTGATCTTTCTGTACTGTAACAATATTTTCTAAAATTTTAAAAAAGTCTTATAAGAAAACATTTAAAGGAGAAGAGTAAAGTATTTAACTTTAAGTTTGCTATCATGAAATATTTACTTGGTTTACCTTCCTGTTTGTTGACTACATTGTCATCAGCTCTGAGAATTCCTGTTGGGTTTGGTTAGCTGAGTTTTGATTGACCATTCTTTTTAATAGGATTTTGGGAAACATATCTCCTCTATGTTTCAAATACTGGGTTTTTTGCTTTTTTTTTCTTCTTTTTTTTGGGGGGGGTGGTGGTGGTAGCGGCCACTTTTTGGATGAAATATTTATCTATATGCAGAATCAGAATTTTTCCCTAATCATATTGTAATCATAGGAAAAAAAACAACTGAGGTATGCACAGCTTTTGGGAAAACATAACAACAAAATTAGAAAAATAAAGAAAGTAAGGGAATTTTCCTTCTTTCAGCAGTGGTGTTTTCCAAATTTGTCGTAGGCATGTATCAATACAACAGTTATTTTCATATGGTCATTCTGATATACTTACCAAGGCCTTCTGTAAGCTAATAAATGAGTATAATTAGGCAAGGAGAACTTTAACTGAGGGTGAAATGGCGGAAAATCTCCCAGGCTACACTTGATGACTTCACTGATCCAAGAAAGTTTGCAGAGATGTGCTGTGCTCGATGTAGGAGTGAGGAATGTGTTGATTTCCTTTTTCATGATGAAGAGAGACTGAAAACAAAATGACTAACCCCAACATCTCAAACGTATTAGTTCCTAATATGATTCTACAAACTCATAATCCCTGATGTCCTGTGAAGATATCACCTAGTTCTCACTGTTTTACTATTATCACATTTGGTCCCTTCTATTTTATCTAATTTGTTGCCAGAAATGTCAGAGCCCCTACGGGATGAAGATTGGACTAACACCTCTCACCCAATCAATCTTCTAAAACAAAGCTAAGCCATTTTGTCAGAATGGTGTGAGTGTGTCTATACCACTTCACAACAGCCTCTTCCAGAATATTTAAATGCACAATCTGCTCCTGATGTTATAGCAAATATTATTTTTAAAAGTTGAAATATCGTAGTAATGTATTTTTCCCCAAAAGATAGCAAGAGGTGTGTCTATTTACAGAATTATATAAGGAAATGTTTCAGACCTAAATCAAAACAAAGCAACCTCCCCCATAACAAAGCTAATAATTTAATAATTTCGTTACTACTCCTCTCTAATTTTGTAGGTCTTGGGGTGTACAATCCTGTGATGAGGTCAGCTTCCCCTATTTCTGCATCTATTCCCAAAGTGGAGTGTTTTAAGGAACAAAAAGAGACCTCTGGACCATACCAGGTTTGTCAGTACAGCCATTATTAGACATGTGTTGGGGCTGACTTTGTCTGGGCACAGCAAGACCGGTAATTTTGTACTCTGAATTTTCCTGACGTAAGCCAACACCATTTTTGGGCTCAGTCGATATGTAGACATCATACCAAGGAATTATTTATAAGTAATGGTTTAGGTAATTAATGATTTATCCTGAAAAAAAGCAGGCGGGACACTATAATCAGTAGAAACCTAGGTCTTTAGCGACCTTTGCTTTTAAAAAAAACTTTGTAGCTGCAGTTTCACTAAAAACCTTCTAAATATCAGGTCCTTTGCAGTTCAGTACAGTACTTACAGTACTTTTAAAATGTACAACTTCTTAAATATTTTACAGATACAAAAAATAGAAAACTATTGTTTCAGATAGAGATAATTAATTTTAGGATTTATTTTTATTTTAATTTCCAAACTTTTAATAAAATATACTCCTCAATTTGCAATGCTCTCTGATATTTTAATTTTAAGTGAAATTAACTATGCCAAGTAGACAAGCATTTTTTTCATTTTAAATACTGCTTTCCTTTAACCTGGCAGTGTGGGACCAAGTCTGTCATTTCTTAACAGATTAGTGTGAAAACTCTTTATGATCTAAATGGTAATTTTGTTTAGTTTCTTGAATGTGGACCATTTACAGCCTTCAATAGAGGCAGCCCTAATCTGATCATATTTCTGTCATCTGATTTTGTGGAAGTGGTAAAATCTGGAGAAGTTTGACAAATCTATATGGAACCCAATGTGTTAAACTACGTGTATTTAAGAAATATTATGGTATAAGATGTAAAAATATTTTATTTAGCTTGTTAATATTATTGCTATGTATAACATTTTATTGACATACAGTTAAAGTGGGTCCCCATTGTGAAAAGGTTAGAAATACACTTCTTTCTAAGCTTGCTGACTAATGCAGTATGGCATAATTTCACATGAGAAAATTATGCTTACATCAGGCAAGTGTTCAGAATAAGTTGGAATAATGTTTCCAGCAAATTTCAGAGTAAAAGAGGCTGCTTTCTTTTATGGGAAATGTTAATGAGAGATGCATAAATCTAACAAATAAACTTAAAGAACAGTTCTGGCCTTTCTGTGTCTTACTTTGATGTGAGATAATATAAGTGACAGAAATTTTGGCATGAGATCAGATTGACTGAGTTGAAATTTTAACTTAGTCTTAAATTGTATATTTTTTTGCATCTTATATTCATCACAGTGGAGTAAGATCAGTTCTGGATAATACAAAATTGCAGATAATACAGAAGTCATTTATACCATGGAAAGCAACATGATGTATAAAACTCAGTATTCTATTTCTAGGTCTAAATAGTGCAACATCAAACATGTCGTCTTCCTATTTATATTTCCTTTTCAAGTATAGTGGCCGTGATTGCCTATTGTCCCACAAAACTTTGTTTTATTGTACAATTCATATATTAAATATGTGAGTGAGATATTGGTTTTTTAAATGGTTCATATGCTATATGCTATTTTCATAGGTAAGATAATAGGTAGCATTACATCTCCTGGTTTTTTCAACTGCTGTTTTAACTGTGAACACTATTATATTTATACTACTATATTTGTAGTAGAACTTTGTTGAAAGACTATGTTTCTTTGGGAAACTTTCTGTTTACGATACAAGGTCATAATCAAGGTTACAATGCAAGACCTCAGAAACCTCACCGCATGAGAAAAAGGTACAAACACAGAAACTGTCAGGTCATGTAACGTGTATGAGTTCTGAAAGTGAGTCCATAGAGAGGAAGAAAGGGTAAGATAACCCCTTGAGAGAAATGGTTATTCTTCAGTAGGTGAAGATTAGCCTAGCAGTCACCAGACCACCAAACCCAAAAATTAAATGTTTATGGTAATTTAGCCTATCTTAGTGTGAAGATCATCTAGAAAATTGAGTTTATTTGTCCTTTTAAGAGAAAGAATTAGCGAGTTACCTGTTAACCTTGCTGACATAGTCTTTGTAGTTCAGGCATACTGTAACTCTTTCTTTGCTTGTGGGTTCAATCAGCAGAAGATTTGGGATTCCAGTAGGCAGACTTCGTTTTTAGGATGGACTCCCATATGTATTTTCATATATCATGTTCACCAGCCCTAGGGCTTGAAAGTAATGCTTACCTCTGTACCCTTCTCCTTTCCAAGCTTGTATGCTATCTCTGCAAGGCATTGCATTGTCCTGTGTAGCCATAGTTGCAGTTTCTTGCTCAGATATCGCACAAGTGGGGTTTAAGACAGACTGACAGTCACAACAGTCGGTGTAAGAGCTCACAAAGCGAGGGCGTTTGAGAAGGGAAATAGGAATAATTGGCTAAGAGAGATAGAATGTTTCAGTTTACTTATGGAAAAAAATGTCATTTGTTTACATGGTGTAGTAATAAGCTTCCAGGGGAATGCAGGCGGAATGACTATTTGTTTCAATACTGAATGCAGTGATCCATTCAATATCTTTCATCATGCTGGATTCTTGGCAGAACAAGCTTTTTGGGTGTTCCAGGGCTTCCCTAGTTCACAATGAATAAATGTTATGTTTCAGGTACTTCAGAGGTTTTCTGCTGATCGAAAAAACACCATCAGGAAAATACAAATTTGTATTTACTTTAAGGAATGCTGGATGTAGACAGAATTTATTGAGCAGCTTTTGAACTCAAATCAATACTGTAGTGCTGTTGACTTCAGCAAAGCTATCTTGTTTTATGTTAACTTGATGCCTGATGTTATGTTTCTGCTTTAAACTTTTCTGAGGATAACTAAGCATTGGTTTTGACGTTATCTTTCTGTCTGAGTGCTCCTCCCTTTGCCATGTAAAAACATAAAACAATATTTACAGAATACACACAGATTTCATGACATTTTATCCTAATATGTAAACATTTTTATCTTTCATTAAAAGTAGCTTTCATAACTGCTGAGGGCAATTTAAATGAAATAGTTTGTTTCCTCCACCTAAGTTGCCCAATGATTGGCCTTAGTATGTTCGTCTTAATTACTAGTCTAGTGGATTTCATCAAGATGTTCTGATTGATTCTTCTGCATTGCTTGGTTAGTATCACTAACTTGGAGAAAATGTAATGGTGTGTAATGGTGTAAAAAAAAAGTAGTCAACTAGTATTCTCTGTTCATCACTTGGTTTAGATACTATAGACAATTAATAAAGCAATAGCTGTAGTAATTGCAATGCAGAATTAAATACTGCTAGAATATAACAACAAAACCAAACCATTTGTGTTATTATTGTGGAGTTGCTAGCCATTATTTAGGTTTAAGTGTAGGAGGTTTCTTATTCAAAACTCTGTGCCAGAAGTTAATATACTCTAATAGCTTCATTGGTCCTCTAATTCTTTAAGATAACTCTGTTGGGAGAAAAAACATTGGAGATGATAGTGAAATACCTCATGCAAGCCCGTTCTGAGCTCTGTGGCTGAAGAAAGCAAATGGAGCTCATAGTATATACTTAGAGAGAGTTCAGTACAGGTCTGTGTTATTCATTTATTATGAATATTGTGGATTTGACATTGCTCATGATTAAGGTGTAAGAGAACATCAAGAATGAAAGAGAATTCAAATTCCTTTTCGAATTTTGATTAATAATTTCCTATTCTTTCCCCTTGTAATCTTAAAAACTTAATTGTCAATAATTTGAGGCAGAGAAACATATTAAATACTAGGGAAAAAGAAGGATTTTCTCACTGATTTATCTGTGACTTTAACAGTGACCTTTTCACAAGTAGAGGATAATATTTGACAAAGTAAGCAAATAAAGTAGAAGTTCTTCTCTTTAAAAAAAAGGTGCAAAGGTAGTTCCTCTTGGAAATTTGGTATTTATTTTTTGTTGACCTGAGGGAAGCATAAATTTTCCTTAATTACACACTGCCCAAACTATTAATGCTCTTTGTGCAAATCAGAGGACTCTTAAACTTTTACAACAGCATTAATAACATTAAGGGAGCTAACCAGCAACACTAATTCAATCACTTTGCATCTATTTGTATTTTGAAAACAAAGAGTGCTTTCCTTTTATTTAAGTGACAAAAATCAATGTGAATTTCCCCCTCTTTAAGGGAAGAACAGTACTGAGTAAGTTTTCAAAGCCCTACAGAGGGTTGGGAGGTGTTCTCTGGTGTTTTGCTTTAGTGAAAGTTCCATAGTTAGAATTTCCCTTTGATTTGATAATGTATACAAGATTTTTATCCTTTTCTAAGAAAGGTAAGTATTTGCATAGTGTCCTTAATTATAAAGTTTGTGTTTATGTACCACTTCTGAAAGGAAGCATATTTACTTAAGTGCCCATGTTTAGATTTATCAAGCTGTATCTAGGCGTGATTTAAACAAAGCAAATGGACACCCCACCAAAAAAAATAGCAAAATTGTATTGCACATACTCTTTTTCCTTTATTAACTATTTTACATAATGTTTGTAAAGAATGTAATTGAATTTGTTTGACAAACCTGATTTTAATTATTCTAGTGATGATTACCATTAGGATAACCTTTGGTAGCAGCTCATAAAAATACTTCTGGAGAGCAATATTTTTCTAAGTAAGCAGTTTCCTTTAATTCAGAGAGATGGATGCACTGAAATGATTCATGGGTACTTCCTTTTTGTTTCTTCATTGAAAGGTATTGATATAAGTACAAGCATAAATATTATTGTTCTCAAAACTAGGACTGTCTCATTGGAATTTGTAGAATGACTAGAGAATTGATTAACAGGCAAAACAAACAATTGAGCCATGGGACTTTGGGAAAAAAAAACCAACCCAGTATGTCTGATATATTGAAAATACATTTAATAATTTGGACAGAGAAGAACTGAGTCTTGTATGTAATTTGAAGGAAACTATTGTTTTTTAAACAAGTTATGACTCTAGGATGAATGCAGATTATAGCCAGATGATGAGCCAAGTATTTGGTGGAGATTAATGCTGTTATGTGTAGTGAGTTTTCAAGAAACTATATGAGATTTGGACATAGAGGAAGAGAGAAGTGGGAAATAGAGATATCTGTTGTTATAGGGTTAGGGTTGATTGATCAGCTCACATAGGAAAAAGGTAAGAAGAAGTGAGGACTGATGGAATGCCATGGAGAAAGAAGAAATAAGATTGTGATTACTACTGTGAAAGAGCACAGAAAAGAAAGTGTAAGCACTTGGAAAATTTGATCAATAATTTTAAATAAACCTTAGAGATTGAGGAGTTTCACAATAGAAAAATCTCTATAACTTTCCTGTTAAATGTTTATTAAAATATAGGTTAGGTCCAAGCAATTGGATGGCATTTCAACCAGTAAAAGAACGTAAAAATAGCCATACTTGTTCTGATCATTGGCTCATGCAACCGACTATCCCTCCTGTGGCAGTAACAAAACACACAGATACATTTGACCCAGCCTTAGAATGGAGGGTGAGCTCCTCAGCTTTCTCTGTTTTTCTACAACTCTAATTTGGTGTCATAGACAGGAGTAACCTGGGAGAGAATGGTATGGAGAAAATCAATGGAAGCACTGGATGGACATTGAAAGAAGACTGCTGTTGGTGGATCTGTTTGAAAAGAGAAAAACATTTACTTAACCCTGGTGGACAAGTTGACGATGAGCCAGCAATGTGCCCTGGTGGCCAAGAAGACCAATGGCATCCTGGGGTGCATCAAGAAGAGTGAAGTCAGCAGGTTGAGGGAGATCATCCTCCCCCCTCTACTCTGCCGTGGTGAGGCTGCATCTGGAGTACTGTGTCCAGTTCTGGACTCCCCAGTTCAAGAAGGACAGGAAACTGCTGGAGACGGTCCAGCAAAGGGCTACAAAGATGACTGGGGGATTGGACCATCTTTCTTACTAGGAAAGGCTGAGACACTTGGGTCTTTTCAGTCTAGAGAAAAGATGACTGGTGTGTGTGTGTGTGTGTGTGTGTGTGTGTCTCACCAATACTTATAAATACTTAAAGGGAGGGTGTGAGGTGGATGGGAACAGTTTTATTTCAGTGGTGCCCAGAGATAGAACAAGAGGTAACGGGCACAAACTTGAACATAGGAAGTTCCATCTAAACATGAGGAGGGGCTTCTTTACTTTGAGAGTGGCAGAGCACTGGCACAGGCTGCCCAGAGAGGTGGTGGAGTCTCCCACTCTGGAGACATTCAAAACCCGCCTGGATGCCGTTCTGTGCAACCTGCTGTAGGTGACCCTGCTCTGGCAGAGGGGTTGGACTAGATGATCTCCAGAGGTCCCTTCCAACACTATATTTGATCCATCGTATTATTTATAGTTGAATGTTACTTTAAATGCTGTATTGTTTTTTTTAAAACTATTTTTTAATAAGAATTCTTAGAGCCTTTTCCTCTGTTGTCTTTAGTTTCCTTGGTAACTGATCATTTTTAGTTATTTACATGTTTGCTCCCATTACTTTAGCTTTTGTATATTTACCTTTGTATTGCAGAATAACAAAAAAAAAAGGCAATGGGAATATGAGCAAAAGCGTTTCATTTGCATTATTTTTCATTAGAAAAGAGCCTTTACTTGTTTGATGTGATACAATAGACTTTGAGGCTGTATTTTAAAACATGACTACAAAATACAATCCTCAGTAAATAAAACTTGTTTTTTATTGTGGAAGATTTTTAAAATACTTAAAATATACTTTAAGAATAGGAGGATTTTGTTTAGATCACTTAATCCAACACTGAATGCTGTTGTTTCTTTTGTGTAGCATACAAATGCCTTTAACAAGTACATTAGATAATGGTTTAGAATAATAATTAATGTGTTTTACCCACTGTAACTGCAAGGATAATTTTGATGAAATATATTATCGGCTGTTTAATGCAGAATTTATTTGGGACATCAGGGTGCAAATCCTAACTCTTATGCCAGGGACAGTCTATTTTGTAGACTAACAGTGTAAGTAGTATGCCTGAAACTACCAAAAGAATATTGATACATATTGTTGGATACTTTTTATTTGACATCTGATATGGCACAGTAATTCTGATTCTAGTGCATTATTGTTCATGTCATTGGAACCATAAGCTATGTGGTTTATTTCTCAGTGCTGTGCTATAGCTCTGCTTCAGTCTGAATCAGAAGGGGACAGGAAACTTATATGAAATGTTTCTTTCTGCAGAATTTGGCCAAAGTATTTTAGTTCAAGTTTGAATTCCAACAGGAATGCTTTACAAAGTTGTTGTTTGCAGCCATCAGGAAGTATATTCTTTAAAAAATTTTATTTTTCTACGCTCTTTAATATTAAACTGTTAAAATTATATAGTATTCAAAAACACATGCCTTTGCATTAGAGCCAGGCTTCCATGAAAGCGATATTGTGTATTTATTGTCGCCTGCAAAGGGCAGGCTGTGAGGTCAGATTGTGTTGGAACTAATGATTGTGGAGGAATTGCACTTTGTGGCCTTTAAAAAATAGCCAGCAGGTTTTAGAAATAGGCTTTAATGGCATTCAGTGCGTAATCTCTACATTTGAAATAAATTCAAAATAACATTTCCAATCATTATGTTTAATTAGATTGACAACAGAAGGTTTTCCACAACAGACAAACTCCGTAAACTGGTGACATTTTAGTTTTTGCACTGCTGCAAAATTAGGTTACTTCAGTGAAGGACTGTGATTTTTTTTTTGATGGACGTTTTGTGATCTTGCTACTATGGGTCAATTGATTTCTGGCTTCAAATTAGTTTGAGTAAGGATTATAACAATATAACAATGACTGTATTGCTCTGTATCAAGATTTTAAAGATGAGTAAGTGGGGTAGCTGCTGAGCCTCAGGAAAATAATATAACTGGCAGATCATATACACCAGCTGAGAGTCCATGTGTTGTGCAAGTGAGTAATATGTAATGTGATTCACCGTTACACTGGATACTCTATGGAGGGTTGTGATTTATGTATGGTGAGTGGTGCTACTTGGTGTTATTCCTGAAACTAAAACTGCAACAATGCTTTGCTAATATCTGTGCTTTCATGTGCCCTTTAAGAATAGCTGTACTGTGTTAGATCGAAGGTTTGTAGCTCAGAATCCCTCTCTGGCATTAGTTAAAAGCAGATAATCTAAGGAAGCATGTAAACTTGGGACAAGTAAAGAGTAGTACTTGTACGAATAACTCGCCTGAAATCCAACAATTTGCATCTTGAGGACATCGGAAGTGTATTTCTGTGTATTTCTTTGAGTAAACTTGAAATGGGTTTCTCCTTCATGAGGTTGTCTAACCTCACTTTGAACCAGTGTGAACTTCTTGCACCTGCAACATCTTGCAGAAGGGAGTTCTGCAGCTAAACAATGTTTTATGAATGATTCTCTTCTTTAATCACTTTGCAATTTGTTAGCTTCAGTTGCTGCTCCTTAGGTTCTTTATTGGAAAAAGCAGTAAGCTGCTGCTCCCTACCCAATCTCCCCATGCCTCTCATGATTTTATAGACCTCTACTATAGCAGTGCCCCTCAGTTGATTTTTTTCCTCCCCTCCCCCTTCCTTTCCTTCCTTCCCTCTCTTTATGTAGAAGAGTCCTACCTAACATGCTTAGTGATGGATGACATATGCCTTTGGCCAGCCTTGCTGCCCTTCTCTGAAATTTTTGCAGTTCTGTGTCTTGGTTATACCAAAAAATAACAGGAAATGGTCCAAAATTTGTCCTGCTGCAGAGCGTGCTCATAAATTTCATCTAATCTTTTAGGCCATGTGGCATTGCTGTTGGCAAGTTGTGCTTGGGAATTTTTGTGGACATCTGTCTCTGCGGTACTAACCTGTTTCAGCACTAGCCTCAGACAATTGCATGTAATTTTCAGGGCTGGGACTATCATAGCAAGATTTTCGTAGATCTGCTGTCGCCAAAGAAGGGGCGAGGACTGCTTTGCAAATTTGTGGCCTTTCCATGTGTTGGAATGGGACATGCAAGAGTTGCTGTTTATGATGTGATAAGGAAATGTTTATACAAAATTCCCTTGTTTTCTAACACAGAATATAACAATATGAAAGAGAAACAGCATTATCAATGGTCTGGAGAAAGGTTTAGAGAATACACTTTTTTCTTTTTTTTGAGATACCTAAGTAACACATTTTTCCACTGTATTTTTGTGGCAAAAGCACTGCATATAACAAGTACTGGAGGACTACACTGTTGAAATTATACTGTAACTTATAAATGGGACAAAATTAACCACAGTAATATTATACTGAAGTGATAATTTGTTGTTTTCTGTGATTAAATTGGTCTCATAACCATAACTGGTTCTGCATCATCTGCTAAAAAAACAGTAGAGTTATTAAAAAACAATAAAAGCCTTGGCACTTTGTCCAATAGTTTAACACATTTAACTATTTAGGTTTTAAACTGTCTTAGCAGGAATTTCCATTCTTCAGTTTTTGCCTTTTTTTTTTTTTAAGTAACCTTCAGTGACTAGTTCTTTAGACAATATCCCTAGTCAAAATTTAAAGCATACTTTTGGAAAATAGGCAACTGCCCCTGGATTTCTAGTGGGGTGGGGGATGTCTTATATAGTAACATATTAAATATACTGTCATCATTATTGGTCATTGAATGTTTAATTTTTCCTCTTCTGTTGTAGTAAATCTTTGCCTGTATGGGAGTTTGTATTCTAAATGGAAATGATCAATCCACTGCATATCAAAATTACCAGCTACTATAATTTAGTAATTACATTAGTCTTTGATTTTCCCATGTTTTGTATTGCAAAAACTGCTGTAATGATCCACTGGTTCATTCTATCTAGTCTTGTTCCCTCACTGTACCAAATAAATATTAACAACAATCCTTGTATGAAAGTTTTGAGGGCTCTCAAAAAATTCATAGTTAGTGTTAATAATTCTGAATATTTATTGGCAGTATTTAGGGGTTATATCCAGTCTTCGCTCTGTGATAACACTTTACTTACTCATGTGTACTTTTTATTCCTAATAATCTCATCTAACGGATGATGCTAAAAGATTTTGAAAGATCCACATAAATTGTGTCCGCTGGTTCTCCTTAGTCTGTGTTTTGTTTGGCATCCTCAAAACGTCTAGTAGTACAAAACAGCACACTACACAATTACGGAACTCATGTTGCTTTGTCCCTGTTGTATCATTTTTCTTTTTGAATTTTTAAATTCTGTTTTAACTCTTCTGAACCAACATACCTAATGCTGAAGTAGTCAGCATTTACAGTCTCTAATTCTCAGGTTACTTTCAGAGCCTCAAAAAAAAAAAGTAAGTATGAAAGAAAGAGGCCCATCTGTTTCTCTGGTAGGACTAGGGACTGGGAGCAAAAACTTTTCATTTTAAAATAATTTTAATACTTGCACACTAATTAGACATCTTGTTCTATCACAGTACTTCCTATGTATTAAAATGAGGGCAGCAAAATAAGCAAATGAAAAAAGCTTCAAGGAAAGTATTTAGCTGTCATTAAGTCTATGCTTAAGTACTTCATTTAATTGAATTGATAGTGCCAACTTTCCATGTTTTGTAAGTTTTTAAAGGTTATGAAAACACACACAGGTAAACAGGCATATGAAAGGACTTTAGGGAATATCAGTAAGAGTATAAGGGAGGTAGCTGACTCCTGCTTAGTTCAATAGCAAAGT
>NW_009646499.1:499680-515712 GCF_000708025.1 Charadrius vociferus
TAATGGAAGTGCAACGTCAGAGTGCCAGCAACATGAGCCTCAGCAGCTGTTATGGCTTACGAGGTTGTGGACCTTACCTTGTGTATAAGCAAACCTGTACTGGAGAGAGTTCTTCTTGGGCTTGCATGTTTTTGTTATTTACATTAAAAATTATGACAGAAATAAACAAAGCTCCTGAGTAGTAGTTATCCATTTCAGGCACTACTTTAGCAGCACATGGGTTTCATGCTGAGAGGTGCTGAGTGCAACTGGTAAGAATCCACTGGCTCTTTTCGACTTCCAAAGGCAGTCAAACCTAGTCTAACATGACTGCAGAGACTTTCTATAAAGTCAGTAGAGACATAAAAGCAACTGAGAGGCCAATCTATCCCACATGCGCATTTATTTTAGTTGGGATGAGACATCCACTGCAGTGGCACAAGTGTCTCTATTGACTGCAGAACCAGTGCAGGTGACTGGTTTGGACCAGACACCCATTTTATTTTTAAACAGGTAAGGTTAGATCACACTCACAGTGTTCTTGAATAATTTCTGAAGATAACTATTTTTAATTTTATAAAAATAGTAAGCTACTGCTATCTCTGTAGGCTGTGTGATCTCTGATGTTATTCAAATTAAATAATACATACACATTTATTGTAAATCTATATATTTAAAAAAAACACACACTAAATGATGGGATTTGCAAAAATGCATGTCTAAACAGTTGATTTATGTTTTTTGTATGGAATGTGTGGCTTTTGCTGTAATGTGTGGAGTGCCTGCATGAAACTTTCCTGTGAATAAAACTCAGGTCACTTCCGTAAAGATTTTTTTGGAGTACAAATTCAAGGCCTAAACCTAAATTCTTTGCATCTGTAATCACTGTCCTTTCTAAAATGTGAAAGATGAACAACCAGTACATATGTTCTTACAGAGGTAAAATGAGACTAACAGAGTCAGCAGTTTTTAAATTGTTGTCATTGATGGAAGTGCAAAGATAAAGATTCATTGTAAGCTTGAGTGAGCAGGTTGGACAGTAGAAATGTCGCATCAGTTTTGAGGGTGCTCTCAGTATTGGTGTGCTTTATATCAAAATGCTGGCCTAGGCAGTCTAAAGTTCAGGAATTTCCTTCAAAAGCTAAAACTCTTATTTTTAAGGTAAGTGCCTCACTTTCAAGTAGTTTAATCTAGTAGATTTGCTCTGTATTGTTAGCATACAGCCCTATATGTTAGCATTACAGCTGAAGGTTTCAAGCACTACAAGAAATATTATGATGTTCAACTTTAGCTAAAGAGCTTCAACAGATTTTAAAAAAGGATCTGATTAAAATTATATTTTTACATAATAGGGCTCTATGAAATAATTTCTTTCTTAAAGTGGAAACAACGTAGAAATGTGCTACTTGTCCACATTTTACCTTGGATATTTGACTCTTGGCAGATTAAAACAGCTTCCGGGGTATGAATGTGGTGAACAGTGAACCTCTGCCCTTCCAGATATGTTTATTTTAATTGGCTGATAGATCCACATCTAGAAACAAAATTAACCGCTTCAAGCCCAGGTTGCTTCCTAGATAATGTAGTGGTTACATACCCTATATTGAAAACTGGAATTTTAAATGATCCCTGGAGGGACTAAAATACATATCAAATGCAACTACTAGACTTAATTAAAATACGCCTTCAACCACTCATAAACACTGTTAAATTAGATTTAGACAGATGGGACAAATTATTATTATCATTATGGGGAAAAGACTATCATGAAAATGAACATTGTCCCTTGTCTCATCTCCATTTGTAAACCCCGTGCCAATAGAAATCCCCAAGCTAAACTTCTCTGTAATAAATAACTTGTCAGTAAAATTTTATGGGATTGCAACAGCACAACAAAAGATCTATTACTTTAAAAAAAAAAGGGAGGATCAAATTTCCCAAATCTTGTCAAAACTTATCATATCATTCACATGACAATAATTGCTGTAAAGGCATCTCAAAATTACAGGAAAATTTAGCAATGGCCTTGGTTGAAAAAGAATACATGTGGAGGCATTGCTTCCTTTCTTATCAAAGAAAACAGGATTAATTATTAAGGCCCAGATTTTTCAGCTGACTGTGACTCTTTACAGCGTTGCCAGCTCAAGGCAGATCTGGTTGCTGTTTTGCTTCAGAGTCTTTTTCAGACTGTGAATCCATAGTAGCATGGAAAGCTTTCATGATCCCCCTACATTTTCAGCACAAAGTGAAACAAGGCATAATCCTGAAAATCTGTTTACACTTGTTTGCTGTCAGAGACTGTAAAGACCCTTTAACAGTAGTAGTCCCATGAATACTGGAAAATCAAAAGGGTGCAGGGAATCTCCCTTTTTGCCACAGCAATTTTTTGGAGGTATTAATATGAGGGATGTTAGCAACAAGAGCTGTCCTGCTACTATGAGTTACTGCAAGGGAATTAGGATTGCAAAGATTTACAAAACTCTTAGGGGAGTGCAAACATTTTATACACACACCCACAAATATATACACACACGCATATATATACACACACATATCTACATACTTGGCAAAAATTAGTTTTCTCTATCCTTTCCTTAGATCCTTGCGTTTATTCAGTCCTTTGCTGCGAATTCAGTATGATAACAAAGAAACCCGTATGTGGCTGGAGGGAGGAAGTAGTTCCTCACTCTCGTTTAGTCATTAGCTGTAGTCAAGGTGCCTTTCAGGTAGAAGGGAAGACAGATTGGTAAAGTCCCCACTATCAGATCCACTGTCACAGGATGCACTTGTGAGGGGACAGCAGGAGACAGAGTGCACAGGGATACAGGTGCAGCTTTTCCAAAGCAGTAGTAAGATGAATGCACCTATTGTCACCGCTCCCGTGCTTTTCCGTAGCCATTAGTATGACAGTGCCGTAATTGATTACCTGACATAAGACCTGCTTTGAAATTTTTCTCTTTTTTGAAGTTGTCCTTTGAGCTTTTCAACAGTGTATGTTTGTCTACTGTGTCAATACATTGGTCTTTCTAGTTCAAGCTGTGCTATCCTTGTAGCGGCAGAAAATTTTACGTACTTGTAACAAAAGGAGGTAATATTTAGGTTTGATAGCTATGTTAACGGCTGTGCGTGGCAATGGTCTGTTACGTAATAATAGTGAAGGTCAGGAAGATATTTATCAGGGTAAGGAGAATTGTCGATATAATTGAACTCATCAATTCACTGTAGCAACATACTTTGCATGCTAAAGCTCTTTATTTTACTTAAATGTTTCCCTCCGGATGCACTATCCAAAATGAAAAAGAAAGAGTTCACTAGTTCTGCTTGAGACGATGTTACGTATCATAGATCATTGCTATGCATTACACAAATTAAGTGCACTGGACTCGAGAGCAAGCCATAACAGAATAGCCAGATTATGAAAAACTCATTTTGCTTCCATTCTAATAACTGCCTGAAAAATACTGAATCCTTCAGAAACTATTGGGAAATATTTTTGAATTTAATTATGGTTTTAGGCTTTACTTTATAATGACTCATCATCTCATTGATACAACACATTTGGGAACATACAAAGAGAAATATTGTGAAGCACTTTGGTAGCGTCCACAAAATATTGCCATACCTCCAACAAAAATTCTCCTACTTTGGCAGGTGTTACTGGAGGTATGAGTATTTATAAAAATGTATTTGGCTTTTGATTTGCGATTTATCTTATTTACTGATCTTTTTAATGTGATGCTTGCATTCTTAAGGCAAGCTGGAAAAGAAATCTTTCTTAGCTCGCTAACTTATTGGTAGTCACATGTTTTATGGGAAAAGGCAACTATTTAACCCATGTTGAGACTTGTTTACAAGCTTGCACACAGGAAATAATTTTCTAAATGTATAAGGAATTTTGTATATTCCCATTTCTGGGACATGCTCCAGAAAATTTAAAGATGGGATAGTGTGGATTTAGCTTTAAGACTTTTTGCTTCTGGTTTAAACCAGATAAATAAAAGAAAATCCTGTGTCAAAGTAGAAGGCAGCTTTTTAAATGGGTGTGGACAGAAGAATTTGTGGACTCTCATCTTTTAAATCTATATTTATCATTTCATGACAATGTTCACATGCTGAAATTACTCAAAGTAGTTCAATTATTTTTTTTATGCCTCAAAGAATATGGAGAGAAAAATATCTTTAAGAAATAGAAAACTGCTATCACAAAAAACTGCATCAATTGATGTGAGAAACTGGATGATGTAACATTTAGATGAAATTTTACTACAAAGATAATAATGCTATGATAATTTCCTATGTTCAGAAATGACTACAATCAGTCAAAGAGATGTTATATCAAGTCTTTTATGCTGTATTTACTCCCAAGCATGACAGTTGATGAAATTTTCAGAGGAAGACAAAGTTCATAACTGTGCACTTAATGAAATTCCTAATATTGCTAATGATAGTTTCTTTTTATATTATTCCAAAGAGCCACATGAACCCTGGTCATGGATAGCTTTGATTTATGACAGCAGTCATATTTATAATGCTTGTTAGTCATTCAGAATTGTTTGTTTGGGCAAACTGTTAATGTCAAACTAGTATAATTTTATTGATGTAATTATTTCTTTCATTATAGCAGTGCCTGCAAGCATTTCTATAGTTAGAGTTCTATTAGCATTCTGTTCTAAACCCCGTATTCCAAGGATTTATAAATTAGCAGTAAAAACTTGCTCCAAGCTAAATCTTGATATATAAAGTGTGAAGCATGTATATAACTTGGAGAAGTTTCAGAAGACCTGGTATAGCTTTGCTTTTTCTTTTTACCCCCAAGCCGCTGGTATTTCTGAGAGGTGGGTAGAAAGCCTGGAAGAAAGGTGTCAACAAAAGTATGCTTGTACATCTGGAGTTGAGAAAATGGGTTTCAGCTTTGAAAGGAGGGAATATTATCTTAATCTAAATCCTTAAGTTAGCCCTTTGTAATATTTGTTTTCACTTATATGTTGAGGCAGACAATGCTAGCTGATGTGTTTCACTTTTGGTGGTGGTCATTCAAAAAGGATCACAGCAGGCTCAGGGTTGTGGAGATTCAGTTTCACCCACGTGCTGGCATCTGAAAATCTGGATCTGCAGGCATGAAGGTGCCTTGACATTCAAAAGTCTCAGTGTCTGGGTAGAGCTGTTATTGACAACTGTGGGAATAAACTTGTGTAAATAAAGAACAGTATAAAATCTATAATGCAATGCCACATTTTGCAGACATAATACACATTCTTGAGTTTCCTGGGATAAAGAAAGGAGAAAATACCCAATTCTGTCAAGTGTTGCACTTTTTTTAGCTAAATCCTGCAACTGAAGCATGTTAGATGCCTTGGGGGACATTAGTTCAGAAACACAGTGAATGAATGTATGCATTTCATTTATATGGGTAATTTTGTGAAATCATATATGAAATTTTTGAAATCAGATTCACACTTGATAGTATCTTTTCCATTAATTAGCTATTTCTGAATACTGTACATTTTAGTACGAGGAAGTCAGTAAATTGGGGGTCGCTTTGCAAAATGGAGAACTCTGGATCATTACTGTACACAAGATATTTTTTTCGTGGATGCAACACCCATGACATACATGCTTTTTGGTATCTCTGTGTTATTTTACTATAACTAGCTGCTGAATTGTTCCATTTTGAAAACACTTTGAAGAGTGATTTACAACAACACTGTGAAAGCTGGAGAGGGACTTTTTACAAGGGCGTGCAGCGATAGGACAAGGGGTAATGGCTTCAAACTGGAAGAGAGGAGATTTAGAATAGACATTAAGAAGAAATTTTTCAGTCTGAGGGTGGTGAGACACTGGAACAGGTTGCCAGGCAGCTGTGGACGTCCCATCCCTGGGAGTGTTCAAGGCCAGGATAGATAGGGCTTTGAGCAACCTGATCTAGTGGAAGGTGTCCCTAGGTACGGCTGGGGGTTGGAACTAGATGATCTTTAAGGTCCCTTCCAACATAAACCAGTCTATAATACTGGTCATTTCTCAGTCATTTCCAGAGTGAATGTGCTATACTTAGTATAAGAACAGGTGGCTGGTTTTTAGTTTGCTATCCCTCAGAATTATCTCCTGTATGAGAGACAAGTTGCCTTCTCTACATCTCCAGTGGAAAATTGTCAGCAACAGAAGTTCTGCAGTCCAGGTTTCACCCCTGCTTTATCTCCTCATATTCTGTGGGTGCAGCATGCTATTATTGCTTGCAATCTGATATTTTGTTCTTAACATCACCCAAAAGGCGAGGCAACATGGTGGTGTGCAGTAACTATGGTGGGAAGCATGGTCAGTAAAGTCCAGTGTCATTCCTAATTTTACTTCTAGTATGATCCAGCCCTTTCAATACCTCTTTTGGCGGATCATATGTTTTACTGCGAACAGTCTTTTTTGGTGTTTACAGGATTAGGTCACAGTTCCCATGATAGCCTTGTGTTATTCCTTTGTCTCTTTCAGCTGTGATGTGGTATCGAAGTGTTTTAAAAAGTAAGGGTTTGGCTGCTCTGGGAAAACTGGGTAGCAGTTCTCCTTATTTTGACACTTTGAATGGCAAACATGGTAGCTGTGGATTTTTTGCTGAAAAGGACAATTTGTATGGGTGATTCAGAATAATTGGGTCCTATGCCGTTTTCCTGTGCACGTCTGAATTTGTAAAGGTCTGTGCTGGAAGACTGTTAGCTAATGTATCCTAATGTTATGATGAACCTGGTCTTCCCAAATAGCTTTCAGGGGACACAAAGGGCTGTAGCAGGCTGTTTTAGTCTGCTAAGCACCAAGACCATAGTGGGTATGTGGTTGGAAGGAAAAGTGGCTTAAAACAGTTTTCCATTTTCACAGAGAGATGTACTTCTGCAGAGCTGTCAGAGCTGAGGGTGGACCAGTAGCGCTGGTATACCTGCTGGAACTTTAGACAATAGCTCTAATATGCATAGTGGATTGGTTAAATGGTTGCTTTGATTCCTTGCTAAAAAGGCAATAGCGACTCCTGAGAAAAAAGATACGCATCATGTTGAGAAAGTTTCTTTTCTGTTTTGTTATTGTCTATTCTGCCTGCTGTTTGGAATGTGTAAAATGATTCTGACAAGCTTGATATGTGCCAAAACCCAGCATGCCCACTGGTGGGAAGATTATCATCACCCAGATATAATAAAAAGATTCTAGAAAAGTGCCTCTAATGATGGGCTGCTTTTCTGGCACTGA
This sequence comes from Charadrius vociferus, assembly GCF_000708025.1. Taxonomy (NCBI): domain Eukaryota; kingdom Metazoa; phylum Chordata; class Aves; order Charadriiformes; family Charadriidae; genus Charadrius; species Charadrius vociferus. Next base: position 506,884 of record NW_009646499.1, read on the forward strand.
CAGGGATTTCTATTTATTTTAGCAACACCCGCTAGCACCACCGTAGCTAAAGGCCTGTTAGCATTTTCATTAGAAATTCATTTCAGGACTTTATAACTCAGCTGGAAAATTTGCTTTGAACTCAAGAGCTGCACAGAAGACTTTTATAGAGACTGTTTTTTATTTTCTTGTAATTTTGCATTGAGAAAAAGTAAGCTATTTGGTCAATAATAAATAAATAGGGAAATCTAAAACATATTAGCTACCAAGAATTCCACTCAGGAAAACATGTAGTATGTGTTTGACATCATAATCTGAAAACTAGAACTGTGTATAACTACTTGTTGAATCTGGGCTGAGTGCTGTGGTTTTCAACCACGTGTAACTGTATTCCTTTTGAGTAGTAAAAATGTGCTAAAAGGCACAAATGCATGGCATTGGGCTACTTTTCCACCTCAAAAGTACATGTGACTGAGTTTAGTAGTTATATTTTCTGATTTTGTATATTATAATCACTGTTCGTAAGTAACGATGACATTTTATTTCAGATCCTGACTGACTACTGACTGTTTTATTCTTGGCACTCAAACATGTTATCTCAAGTGTTTTGACTATTTTTTTTTTTCCTTATATTCACTGGGAGGTAAACAGGCACTTGTTTTTGGAAGTCTTAATGTCACATGCAAAATTACTATTATACCTATCTAAAATTTCAAAATAATAATCAGTTACCTTTTATTATCTAAAGCAATTTAAATTGATACAGTTCTCTTAGTACTCAAGGAGAACATTATATATGAATCTATTTGCTTTACTATGTACTTGAGATCTGGTTGGGTGTGCAAAGTAAACTCAGCTTAAATAATAAATACAAAACTAATTATGTGATTGAATGATTCAGTGAAAAATGAATTGGGATTTAGTATAAGGATAAAGTCAGCAAAAATATATTCTCATGGAAGGCATGTTTGTACATAAATAGGACATTGGGACTCTCTAAAATAACAGGTATACAGTATGATGATATTTTCAGATTACGTGTAATTTATTTGTGAACAAATATTTAAAGCCTCTGATTAATATTTTAAATGTCTTTAGTATACACATGTTTTTATCAGATTTTCCACCAAATCTGCTTGTTAATATGTAGAATGTGGTTGACAGTATTATTGACAAGAATCTGTGGCATGCTTACGGTATTTATATGATGCCTAGAGTGGAAACAACCATATCAAAGTCTAGCTAGAATGGGCTAAGACCAAATATATTTATTGTTGCTGTTGATGACACTGATAAAGATGATTCACATGACAGTGTTTAAAAGCTGTAATTTTTTTGTGTGTATACAACCACAAACACGCCACACCAGATTATTTCAGTGTTACAGTGGAGATAAAGAAAAGGTTTCTTCATTCAGTCACGTAATCAGTGGGAAGCTGCAGCCTTCCTCTGTGTTTCGATAGGCAGCAGCAGTGTGTATTTTATTCGTGTCCATAGAAGAATTTCTCTTGACTTGAGCCAAAACTGAGTCTGGCATTTCAAACAGGTGCAGGCATGTGACATTCTCACCGTGCAAACAAGTAAGTTCAAACACCATGTATCCTGACATGTGACCCTTTACAGTCTCTCTGGGCCAGCAAGAGAACGCTCTTGAACTATGAGCTGTTGCATTTGCAGAGTGATAGATTAGAAATAAAATCAATAATGGTCATTAAAAGAGAAAAATACCCTCCCCTTCTCCCCCATGCCACCTGCTACTTTTCAGGATGGTGTTTGCTGATGCATTACCAAAGCTGTTCAGTCGATGAAAAAGACAGTTACATAAAGAGGATTTTAGTAAATACTTTTCCATATGCACTTACTGCATTAAGTGAGATTTATTTTGTATGTGCTATTGAAATTTGCAATAACATAAATGGCTCAAAAATCTCATATGTAAGTAGTGCCTCTCGACAGCTTCTTGAAATGTTATCCATTAAAACCTTTTAACTGATGGAAAAAATATTACCATCATGTTGCCATCGTGTAATCACAGCAAAAATAATTTTAAAGTAAAGGTCATGTGTAGAAACAAAAGAACTTACAAACAATTTAAGATAATTTGATTCTTTAAAGTCTTGAAGTTTTTTTAATGTCTAAACAAACAAGTTGCTCAAGTTAGAGAGAGAACAAGGTTAAGAAAAGGTAGACCATTAAGAGATTTTTCTCTGAATTATTAACTGTGTTGTACGGCTTATAGTGAAATGGTCATGCATTGGTGGGTCCCACTGCGCCGCAAGCTTCCTACGTGTGAACACCTTTTTAAACTGATCCATATGTACATCGCATTCATGTTGTTTCTACTAGATCCTGGAAAATGGCTGCTGCTTCTGACATTGTGTTTTCTCTGGAGAGGTCTTGTGCTTTCTTACATTTGTAAGTAATGACTGCTGGTTTTGGAGGAAAGCACTGGAGAGTTGATTCTCTTATGGGGTCATGCTGTGGGGATTATAAATTCCCACATGGATCCAGAGCTGGGAGGGTTTGTTAATGGCTTCCCTGAGAGGACGCAGTGCTCCTTTCAAACTGTTACCTTCCCCACCCGCTGGTCTTCAAGGAGACTCACAATTTTCACGCATTCTGAGGAATGAGGACACTTAGTGTGTTTCAGTAGCACAGCTATCAAGGTGTATTCCTGGAAGGAACATTCTTTAGCTTTAATTAAAGTGTAGAGAGATTAATTGTTTTCAGGAGAAACCAATATAATGGTGTGCGTTGACCTCTTGAATAACCCAGGCCACAGAGCTTTACAATAATTCTTATGTCCTGCTCTTAACTTCTGGCCCAGGGAAATGTGCCTCTCAATTTGAAGTCTGTTGATGATGAACAGTTCACGTACATCTTTAGATAAACTGTTCTCATTGTTCATTATCTTCAGTGTTAATTCATTTCCAGTCTAATTTGTTTAGCTTGTTTCTAGCCATTATACCTTATCATCTCTTCACCTACTCATATCATTAATCTGGTTCTTACTAAAGTACTGCACCACCCTTACCAAATCAACTCGAAGTCTCCCATTTGATGAATGAGAGATATATCATATATATCTCCCATTGAGAGATTTATACCCTATGGATTTTTTTTTTTTTTTGAGTATGGTTTGACAAAACCAAACTGAGGTTGTTCAGATAACTAAACATTTTGTTTGGAATATGAGAATTCTAAATAACGTAGTGCTTTACATATTTTAAATAGAATTTGTTTTCCTGACTCTTGATTATAGTTTCTCTGGAAGTGTTTGTGTGGAGGAGGAAAGCAAATATAATAACATGATACCTATTATAATATTTCTTTCAAAAGTTACTCCCATCTCTACTTTGAAACGTAGGACTTACTAATTTTATAAATGAAGACTGCAAAATGCCTTAAGAGACAAGATGAAGAAAGCCATGGAGCTGAGCTCTGAGATGCTAAGATGACCAGAAAGCCGGCTATAGGATAGAAGCTGGGTTTGTTAATCACTTTTCAGATTACAAACTAAACCAACCAAACAAAGAACATCTCTTTGCGTATTTTACTGAAATAACTTGCTTCAAAATATCTATTTTCAGATTTCTTCCTCTCCTTTCACTCCAGCCAGACCTAATGTGGAAACTGAGACCTAGAAAAGCTCAATTACAGCACACCTACAGAAAATATTCCAAGCAGTCCTAGTGGATGGGACGCAAATACTCAGACATAAAATTGTCCATATGCAGGGCTAACATTGCAATTCTTCTGATAAGGGCTGCTAGGAACTTTAATCATCCGAAATGAATATAAAGTTTGGGTTAGTTCCTACAACAATAGCTTCTCTCTGAGTCCCTAACGTCATTTAAAGGATGGTTCCAGCACTAATTTACATTGCCTTCTTTCAACTTTGTAAAATTTTTTCTTCAGGGAGAAGGATTTTGATTGTCATTTTAAACATTGAATAAATTCACCTCTTAGACAGTTGTAAAATTATAATATAACATAGGATGAAAGCCCTGGTTACCCACTGACTGCAGTGGTTTCCAGTACCGAGCCTTAAAATTTTATTCCTGTCTCAGGAGCGAGGGGTTTCTTTCTCCCTGAATTCAGTAAACATAAATTTAATTTGAAATCAGTGTCTGAAACAGGAATCTTTAAGACCACAGAGGTCAAATATGGCTAAATAATTCTTCTGAAAAGAAAACAGGACTTTCTTAGCTCTTAATAAAACAATGGGATATTTTTACAAATACCTCCTAATGTTTAAAATTATTCAAATTTTAAAAGTATATGCAGCTGTTTAGTTGTAACATCTTTTGTCAGTTTTCACAGCCATAGATGTCCTACTGAAACAGCCGTGCATGTGCAAGTTTGGTTTGAATTACATATCAGGACTCTGTTATTACTGTTTTGTTTTTAATGGAGAAGGCAATATTTTGTACATACTTATGTGTGACATTTTTATTTATCATATAAGTAAAAAACCCTCTGCTATTCCCTGTCATGACCTCCTTGATTTGTCTTCAAAACACAATTCACGCAAATAACAACTCTAGCAAAATTTCATTTACAAGGACAAAAGCTATTTCTTAATACATATGTTTTAATGGAATGCATTTCATTCATGTGTCACCCAAATATGCAAGACGCTACTGAACTGAAGAAGTGTCATTTCAGCCTCAAAAGCTCAGCTATGTTAATATGTTAAGAAATGCAAATAGGTGATGCATGAAAAGGAGAAAATAGAAGGTGAGAAACAAACTACTGGTAATCCTGGTTGAATAACTGTAGGCAGTATCACTCCTGCATATTCTTAAGAGGAAATGGCAGATTATTTTCTTGTAAGACATTAACCTTCTCCACTACTATTGCGTCAATCCCTGTTCCATTGAGAAAAACACTTGGACCTAAGAAAAGATTTCTGTTGCAAAATGTTTCCATCAGATTAAATATTGGAGTAAACTGAATTCAGAGAAACTTGCAACTTCTACTCAAAACTTGAGGTAACTTATGTGTTACTTCTTTAAAACCTGCAAAGTAAGGTTTGCAAGAATTTTACTGTTGGTAGCAAATTTTACTCTTGGTAGCAACAGTGAACAAATTGATGATACACAAAATGAGATAGAAAATAATTTGCACAGTCTTGATTTTGATGATATGTAGGTCTAGCACTAATAAAAAGCAAGAGTAACTTACTTTTGTCAATAGAGGAAGCAGATACGAGCTTTAATAAACAAACAAAGAACATATATTGATTTAGAAAATAAAATGTTTATGTAGCCCCTTTCACAAGGAAAGGCAGTTTGGTGTTGTGTCTCTGTAATTAAGAGAACAAAGCAGTGGCTATATATGCAGATTTCTGCTCCTTCATCTTTGTAAACAGAGCTGTCACATGAAATGGAAAGATACAAGCCAGACCTCCCTGGAGTATGAAGAACTTTTTTTTTCTCCCCCCACACCCTCCCCTCACTGCAACAGAATCTGAAATAACTAACCTGAAGTGTTTTCTTTATTTCACTTTTTGCGGTAATGGAAATTAGAGTACAACAGTTTTGTAGCTGCTATGGCATTTGAAAAACAAATTCACCACTTTATTGTCTCACATTCTGAAATGTTTCTTTCAACCTTTTTTTCCTTCAACCTTCAGTATTATTTCAGCTTTTAAAAGAATATAAATCATTATAAAACTATTATCAGTTGAAAAGCATTCATCATGAACCCACAGTATCATGCCATTGTATCATATTGTATGGTTATTTATAATATAGAATTATAATAGAATTCATCTTGGAATATATCTAATTTCATCACAGGTAATTCATAGTATTCAGAAGGTTAGTCCTTATAAATGTCAATACAATTTGCAGTGAAAAATATTTTGGATGCCTCACTTTTCAATGTAATATAATTGAAAACATTCTTCTGGTCCACTGGATTTTCCAAATATTAACAAATATAAATGCTGCTAAATATTAAAAATGGAGCAGTAACTCCAAGACAGGTTTCCCTGTTTTAGTTCACCTTTAGTTTTACATGTATTTTTAATACGGTCTTTAAACAGATGCATAAACCCCAAAAGGTAAGGATGTGAACTGGTCACAACTACTGTTGTAACTGTAAACAAAACTGAAAACAAAAAACTGTTTAAAGAAGGAGTTAAGCAGGAAACTCCTTTTTCAGCTCTGATCAGAAGGGATTTCATTTTGGTTTTCTCTGTAAATGGCAGAATGTCCTCCAGCTCTTTTGAGTGGAAATTTAAAAAATTCTGTAGAAACTTAATACGCATGTGTTTTATACCTAATGAAATTCTGCATTGTTAACCCTGCCTAACATTTCTGTTTCTTTTGTTTTGTAGCATATGTTCAAATCCTGCTCATCTCTATATTAATCTTCCTTTATCACTGCTGGATTATTTTTTTTTAACATTAAGGCTATTGTTTGTGTTCTATTCAGTTCATCTTATTAAAACAGAAGTATTGTATTAAAGGCTCTTTAATAATAATGCTCCCTCGCCAACTTTCTGGTATCCTTTCATAGCTGATTTCTACAACTGCTTAATTGCTTTAAGCCTCATAGTTCATTACTTGTAAAAGAAAATAACTTAAACCTAATCAAGCCCTTCATTTAAGTGAAAATCATTTTTTTTAATTATATGAGCTTGTACTTACCATTACGCAGCAGTGGATTCAATGTCTTTTTGGCACAAACATACACAGATACTCTCCAATGAGCTCTCGCGCTCAACTTGTACCTTGGCTAGTGCGGTCATCATCTGAAGCTGCTGCCAGCTCAGCTGCCAGAAAGTATCTCTTGCAACTGCGCAGCCCTGTCATACCCTACCGCAATTGCTAGCAACTGGCCATAAACCTTGCACTGAGTTTGCAAGGCCTCAGGCCCGAGGCTTGTCAGACTTGCTCTCGATGAACTTTTCTTGAGCTCCCCACAGCTTTGCTGTAGCTGCTTTAGCTGTGGCAGCAATTTCTCTAATTGATCAAGTGTCTGCGGCTAATTTGTTCTACTTTTTAAAAAAATCCTGGTATGGGATGACAACAGTTTCGTATAGATAGCTGGAACAAGAAATTGTTTTATGTAGAATGACATATGTACTACCTAACATAATGATGTAGTGTAAAAAAAAAAGAATGATAACAGAGACCTGGGGAAGGATACACTATAGAAGAGTAGAGGATGCGTTGTCGAGGAGTACTGGCATGGGATGGTAAGAGGTGGGGCACAGGCTTGGCACTGCAAACCCCACAGCTATAAATGAATCACTTCTGGCCAGTTAAAGAAATGAAGATCGGGAACTGGACAAAACTGGTTTTATGGGTAACGGAGAGAGCAAATAAAAAGTATCTTGCCTACACAGAAGCCACCATAAATGTAAACTTGGCTGTCATGTGGAGCTGCAGACCAGTGAAGAGAAAGCAAGGTGTAAAAGCACGTTAGCAAACATATAAAAATGACCCCAAGTAGGTTTTAGACAGAAAAAGCCATCAACAGATGATGATAAGTAACTGTAGCATCCCCCAGTGCTGACATCAGAATGACACCACTTGCCTTAGGACCCATAGGAAGTGTGAGCTTAATATCAGGAAAAGAAACTAAGAATTCTATGTGTAATAATTTTAACTGTATTATTACAAAATTTTCTTGACTAGAAACATTTTTTTTCCTCTTTTTCTGATAATAACTACACTTGTACTCATACTAATTCTTGGATGAGACTTTTAAGATTTCAATACTAATGACATATATTTATTATACTAATGATAAATTCCTGGCTTTATAGATAAGGCACTTCTTTTCTCTCCCCATAAACAAGATTTTGACCATAATGCTCTGCAGTAGTCAACATCCATTTGTGTCTCAGACCTTGACTGATTCCAGAAACCTCCATCTTCTAAGCATAGAGAGGCCAAACTGTGTATCTGGCTTACAGAAGAGATTTGATCAGAGTGAATAAATGACCTACCCTCAGATGAGCAATTAAGGAGGAAAAGTTTATCAGCTATGCTTCATTATTTATTCTTCTTAGACTTTAGTCATAAATCTACTGATGTCAGTTTTGAATTCTCCTGGTTAAGTCAAGTGTTCCAGTTTCCTTAAAGGGAACAAAAAATTTAACGGTCCAGGCTGTTCACATACTTAAGTATGAATTTTACAAGCATCTAGTCTGGGTGTATTTGTTTTCTCACTACCAGCCAGCCTTCTTCCTGAAGACAATCAGTCCTGTTCTTATATTCAGATGGTGGCATGATGACTCGGCAAGCAACTTTTTAATTTAGCTTTGTTTGTATTGAAGCAATATTATGAAGTTGTTGGATCAGCTTCTATCTGAAACTTATTTAAAAATGATTGATATGGAGCTTCAGCAGGTGCCTGATCACGTCTCACTTTGGATAGGATGACTAATCCCAAAAGATGAAATGTGTTTTTATACAAGTAAGTAGATTACAGCTATGGCAAATGCAGTTTCTTTACAGAAGGATCATCATTAAGTACACAACTGAAGCACGCTTCTCAAAGTCTTCCTTTTACAGGGACAAGCTCCAGGCTTTCATTTAGACTATCTTGATCTATGCCAACAAGTAACACTGTGGCCAAAGTTTTCAAAAGTAAGCAGAGATGATATTTAACACCAGATAAGTGGTCTGAATTTCTCCATCTGTTTTTACTTGAAAATTCTTATTAAGTAGGATAAGAGCTTCTTGACTGTTAAAGTTGCAGTTCAAGTGATATACAGACTTTCCATCTACAGACACTTATTCAGTCAATTTGGTGAAGTAAATGTCTTGCTAACTTTGCTACCTATTTATAACTGGGGGGGGGGGGGGGGGTTTCTCCCGCATCTTTACC
>NW_009646499.1:515739-606362 GCF_000708025.1 Charadrius vociferus
GTGGGATCTTCTAGGCTAGAGTTGCTAGGAACTGAAATAAATCACTGTAAAAACTACCTGGGAGAACGCACAATAGTTTTCTCTTAATGCCTGTGATTGTGTTAAAAGATTTTAGTGAAAAGTGCCCCCACTACTCTGACCCAGAGAAACCCAAACACACCCCTGGTATGTAGGGTGTGGATTCTACAGAATTTAAAGTGGATGAAGAGCTGCTGTCACAGATCCAGAAAGGTAAAAAACAAGAGAAATCACTGCTGAGCAAAGCTAGGCACTTTCTGTAGCACAAAGGTGTTGATTGACTTAACATTTGTGATGCTGTAGAGCTGGGGATGATACAGAACTGTATGACTCAAGGAGAAGCTCAGTGAAGGGTTTGCTCAGGTTCATCTAGTGTCTTTACCAAATGGTACAAATGCAGCAGGACTGACTTAAGTGTTTGGATTTATGTGCCCTTGGCCTTGTGCAGCAGTGCACTGAGAGAAAATGGGTTGCATCAACCCCACATCCTCATGCAAACAGAAGTTAAACAAAGCACCAATTGTTCTTACGCACTTGGTACAGATGCACAATTGTGTATGTAATCTTTCTTGCCAGTGAAATACAGAAGTACCAGGTTTCTAACAGCGTGCCCTGTTTATTTTTAGAGTACTTAGATAGATGAGTGTGACCCAGTGTTGCAGACTGTTTACATTCATTTTTTTTCCCCCACATAAAAGGCAGTCAAAATATTTTTTTTTTAAATGGCAAACCTGACTTGCTGAAAGTGGAAATGAGAATATTTGTTGTTGTTTAATTCACGTTAATGCCTGCTGTGGTAGTTGTGTGGTATAGACCTAGTTCTTACTCAGAGGTCCTTTCCACATTCATGCTTATAAAATCAAGTTATTCGAGCAGTAGTGCTAGAAAACTTGCCTGTCCTCAGATTGGCCCATCTGAACATAAAGCTCTTTACTGAGGCTTAACCTTTAAATGACAGCCTTCCATCTAAGTCCAGTAGTAGACTCTAGAGGATTTTGTAAAGTTATGAAGGAAAAAATCAAGAACTGTGCCACAAAAGAGACTATGAAAGGAGGAACATAATTCTGTACCTTGGTGGTTAGAGCACTTGCCAAGAAAAGAGGAGTCCTGCAATTAATTTCCTGGTCTCAGGATTGTTAATGAGTTTCACCCTGTGGCTGCTTAGTGTAAAGAACAGAAGCAACTGCTAAGCTGTGCTGTCAGCAGTACCTAAAATAGCTCATTTAGAATCAGCCATGATGTTACTTTGATACAGCATTGTATTTTGCAAATTAGACATACCCAAAGCTTATTAAAACTTAGTCAATACTTGTCAATTAAATGGTAAAGAGTTGCTGGAGCTGGTAGCCGTTTTCCTTCCTAGGATGCTGAAAACAGGATAAATGCTGTTGGGAGATTTACTAGTTCAGATGCAGTGTCATGCTAATATTGCTGCACTACTTTCTACACAGCATTGCTGGGTACTGTGTAGACAAAGAATCTTACTGGGCTATTTCTGCTGTCCTTGGTTTACACGCTCCGAAGGAGCCATTCCTGAGGGCTGCTGACAACCCTCTTTCTTCATTAACTTTAGGATAGTTTGATTGTTGGTTCAATATTCACTGTGGACAAATGAGAACATTTAAACAACTTGTTCCTGATTTTTCTCAATAAGATTGTTCCATGAAATATTTTCAGGCATTTTGGAAGATTTGCTGTACTGCTGAACTCTTACTTTTAACAAGTGTGTGTTCCCTAGACTAAAATGCTGCAGTTGGATACAATTTCTTCATACACATGTAAATCCTTACCTCCTTAATTTTTCCTTCTTTTCCCAGATTTGTAACTAGAAAATAGCTGAAAATTCTACCGTTTATAAAAACTTGACGCTTAAGAAAATAGTGGGTTTTTTTATTTCAAATATAGATCTATATTTCAAAAAGTTGTAAATTACTTTGTAAATAAAAAAAATATTTTGTAAAGAAAAAGACAAGCCTTAAAAGTGGACAAGTGGTTTTCCTTCAGTATAAGTTCATGCTGCTTTCTACTGGAAGATAAAGCCGACTCACTTTCACCATTTATTATTCTTAATTTTTGTGGAGGGAAGTGGATATGTTTCATTGGTTAGTCCTGACCCAAGCCAGGGAAAAATCAACCAGTGAAGGAGGGGTATATCATCTGGTGAACTTCATAATTTCTTTTAAAGAAGAGGGGCCTGTAATTTCTCAGTACCATGTCAGCTTTCACATTTTGATGAAAGTGAACCATAAAACAAAAGGATAAAGGAGAGCCGTATTCAATATTCGTGACTTGTTCCTTGACAAATATTTTTTCCACCCCTATTAAAGTATAGAAGAAAATGTGGAAGAAAAAAGGCAATTGATTGGCAGATTGAAAGACTTCAGAGATTTTTACCTCTTTGGCACAACACTGCATTATACACAAAGCATTCAGGAAAATATCTTTTGCTTTTGTGTTTCATTTTAGGATGCCTTTTTGTAGGATATGTAATCTTTTGAAAGCTGACTTTCATTTGTTTGCAATATTACTCTGCTGACTTTTCCCATGATCAGTTACATCCCAAAATATAAAAGGTCATGTAGTCAAAGGGGTAATGAAGTGGAAAATAACAAGAATGCCTTAAACTCTTTCCTTAGAAGGAAGATGTAAGGCACACATTGAGCAAAAATCCTGCCTGTGAGGAGGAAAACGGTGCGAGTGATAGAATTGATGCAGTATTTTCCCTTTATATTTGCTGTTTGTGTGAGTCAACATGAAACAATAAGATTCAGATAGAACTTGGATGTCTATGTCAGTTTGTAGAAAAGCAGCATCATATGGAGTACTTTAAAAAGCACTGGGTTTGCAGATAGCTCTAGTTCCATCTCATGGTAGCAAGAGTCTTTTCAAAAAGTCCATGAGATGTAGGCGCTCTTTCAGTTTAGTCTGTCAGTGCCCTTATTAATTTTTCTATTTCCTGTACTCTTTATTACAAAGTGTATTTGCATGAAAATGTTTTCTTTGCAGCTTCGGCAGCTTAGTTTCTGTCTGAAGAGCTTTAGGTGTACGATACCATTGCAATTTCCATAAGAATAATTTGCAACATTGAAAGAAAGGATATTGGATTAATTTGAGACAGATGTCACAACAGACATATTCCTGAGAAGATAAAATTCCTAAGAAGGTTACTTTTTTCCTCCTCCACGTTTACTTCTGTTCTAAAAAATACTTTTCAAATTCCTGTCCTCCATTTTCCACCAGAAAACTGTTGATTTGAAGCTAAAATAATTTGCAGTCACAACTTGACCCAAAAAAGGAGTCTTCCACTTCTCTAGCTTCCTGTGCAAAAAGTTTTTATTTATGTTGCCCTACTCTCTCTTTTCGCAAAATGTGTAGATCATTTTAAGTCTTACATTTGCCCTGTTCCTTCTCCATAACCCTTGTGATTTGTTTCTCTTAACAGCCATGATTCTGCAAGTGATTGCCCATGAAGTCTTTGCCAGACTTTATTACTCTGTGTGTAGTAATATAGTAGTGCTCTAAATCATGTTTCTGAAGTAAGATGATTAATGTGGATTTTGTTTCACAGGGTTTGTGGCAGGGTTTTCCTGCAGTTCAGAGGGATATGAGCTTCTTTTGTGGTCAGTCAATCCAAGAACGTTTCTTGAAAAAATAAATTCTCATTTCATAATGAGAAAAGCAAAAATAGATGGTATAGAGTACTAAACAAGCACACTAAATACAGCCTTTGGAGAGACACTGAGGCCGGCGAAAACTGCTACCTGTTGAATTTCTCAATGAAAAAGAAAACATGTCTCATCTTAATGTCTGAAGATTGTTTGTGAAAAAGTGAAATATGTTGTATTTTGCAAAAAAGAGTTGGGGACATTCTTATTCATGTCTGGTAATTTTTCTTTGGAATAAGAATGGATTAATTTAAATTTAACTACTATTTTTAATTCTCGGGTTTAAAAAGAATGGTATTCTAGTACAGGCTCACTTTCAATTTTGCATGATTTTTGAGGCAGCTACACTTTCTAGACAGGATCATGAATTCATCTAAGTCTAAGCTGAGTATAGATAAATGTTCTACTATTTGTCAGGATTAGTCTTGAAAATAGTCAGGCTCATCTTTGGGTTTGACACAGAATTTTGTCAGGTCCTCACCCGAAAAAAAGAGACAACTTTTTTTTTCAGGGTTGAAATAAGATCCAATTATTCACCATATCAATGTGTAGACGATATGTGATACCTAAAATACAATATTGTGGACTTCTGCATCACTCAGAAAGGGAGCAACTATCGAATGTTCTGCCTGCAGGAAAGAGAATACCTAGGCACTATTGTGGTACATTTTCCAGACAATTTTTTTTCCACGAAGGAGCCATACAGAGAAAGGGAAGATATTCCTATTTGAAGACTGGATTAGGCTTCAGAAATTTCTTAGTTGCAGCCCTTTTATTTCTAAAGTGCATTTGCTTTCTTAGCCCTGCAAGAATACTCAGGTGATGCAGGCCATTCTGGGCAGTTAGTGAGACCTGCATGAGCCATAAAATGCCAGTAACTGACTCCCACGGTAATGTCTAATATGTGTTTTGGAAGATGTTCTGATTTAGATACAGACAAAATCTGCAGAATTTCCATATCTTTCTGGACCTTGACTGGATTCTGATTTTTAAGGGTAAAATAATAAAAAAAGAGGTATTTTTAAATCTTCTGGTGTGAAAGGTATTTTAGTTTCAAAACTGTGTAAAGTAGTACTAAAATTAAATGAAAGAAATCTGATTACATGTGTTTCAGTGCCAGACAGCCTCCAGATTTATTCCACAAGAGATATGGCAGTTTTGAAGGTGCGAGGTTGAATGCATGATTTCTGTAAAGCACGAGCACTTTATGCTTTTACACAGAAGTATATTTGAGGCACAGAATGTAGTCACAGACTCACACACTTAGAGAAAGCAGTTTTGCTGTGAAAATCTTCATTGCTTGCTAGAATGACGTTCTGTCCTAAGGAAATTGATTTTCACACATCTATACTTTTTGCCATCCTTCAGTGTGAAAGATGTGACTTTTCATTCAAATGATTGCCCGTATGCCCATTCCACTGCTGGTGTAAGTGTGCAGCTGTCTACTTGAGCTGAGTCTTTCCCCAGCGAATGTGTCCGGAGATTATTAGCGCTTTGTATGGCAAAGTGCATCAGCTGTACTTTTCTCTCAACTATGTTGCCTCAAAATGTAATTTCCTATTGTCTGAATTTAGGAAATGTATTTCTTTGGAATTCTAGTAAATTATCACAAGATGCTGTTGTGATGTTGAAGTATCGTGCCTTTCAAACATGCCTCACAGCTGCAGGTATCTGTCCAACTACTTTCCTCTTGCAATCAAAGCTTCATGAACAAAAGCTCGTAATGCATAAAGAAATTCTGTATCCCTGGGTTTGCTCTGCCTGCAAGAGAAAGCCCAGTTTCAGATTTATGTCCAGGGTGTATCTACAGCGGCGAAGGCTGATGTCAGAATGTCCCAGGGTAGTTTGAGTGGTCTTCAATTCCTCAAAGCATACAAGCTCTATGGTTCTGTTTTGTGGAGGTCCGGTTTGTGCTCTGCATGTGACTAGCCTGTCCTGCTTCGACAAGGTAGGAGTTCCTTGTTGGTTATATTGACTGTAAGGACTGACATCAATGACATAATAGGCTCTCCCCTTCTCTCAGGTCTCCATTCCATAAACCATTATGGAGGCCTGAGCTCTTGACTTTTGCATCAGCTGGATGAGATGATGCGACCTTCACCAAAGCTATGGTATCCATCTTACTGATTAAAATATAGCCTTGCTGGGATGCCTGAAATCCAAATAAAAAACCCCAATCTTGCATTCTGAAGCTGTGCTGGACACACAGCAGTTTTTGACACTCTATTCTTCCATGGACATTGTAGTCCTCCGGACTACCACCAAATCAATTTATTTGAGAGCAGCAGGAGAACCCATGTTTTTCAAAGGGTTGGTAGCTCAAATAATGAGTTTACCCACCCTCTGTTCCTGTAAAAGGTCATTCTAGTTACTCCATCAAACATTTTCAATCTTCAGAGTGACTGCTGCTGTCCTTTCCAAGACTGCTTTCTCTGTTCACTGAGTTGAGGTGACTTGGCGCACTACCTCACATCACAGTACCTCAGCTCACAGCAGCTGAACCACTGAATACCCTTTCATAAGATACTACCTATGGTACTACATATTTTTTGCTATTTTATTGCTAGCAACAAATATTAGTCCATGGGTTTAGACTTTTTAAGGGGTGTGAGAGAATAAAATGCAGTATTACTGGCTACGTGCTATGCTCTTTGCTCCTTTGGAAATTATTTTGTATTGGAATTCAAAATGAGAATAACTGATTATGTAAATTCCTGACTGCAGTCATTTTCTGCTGATACTGAAGATGCTCACCAACTCTCAGGGTAGAATTTTTAGGAAAGTTAGGGAAGACATCACAAAATCCTTAATTGGTGATGCCATTGTGCATTAAAGATGAAAAAGTTGATAGAGAGTATCAACAAGAAGTGATGAACAATTGACCTATGTTTATCCTAACAGAACTACATCCAATATCTTCCATTGACGGCAGCAGTGATGATGTTTATTGTGTAACTATAACAGATCTTTTTACTTCTATAACATATAATCAACTAATACAGTAAAAAACTGTAATCCCTGCCTATGCTGTGGCTTTTAGTGCTCTGTCCCCTGTAAAGTTGCATGAGAAGAAAATTAAAGATCCTGTCTTTGTTAGACGAGGCAATGTAATAACGCAGGTAATTCCAGAAATCTAAAAGGGGAAAATATATAACCAGAATCATTCCTAAGTACATAAAAATCTGTGTAAATTTTGTATTTACTGTATAATATTTGTCCATACCTCAAGGGATATCTAGTTAAACTAAGAGCAGTTCAGTTTTCTTTCATTGGAAAAGCACTATTAAGTAATATTTTGGATTCACTGAAATGCTGAAGAAGGTTGCTAGTCATCAACTGTCTAAAAAACGATTTTCACAATGTATCCCCCCTATTTTTTAGCAGGTATTAACTTGCAAAGTACTTGTAAAAAACTTGTAAAAGTGGTTTTTGTATCTTCAGTAAGACATTGTGTATTCTTAAGGAAGAAATGCTGGAATTTACAATGTTAAAACTGGAGCCTAATATTACTAATATAATAACTGACTCTTTCCTTATGTATATTAATTGTCTTTTTAGAATGATTCGTTCCTTTTCCTCTTTCTGGTTACTTAAAGTTAGCTTGACAGAAATATAAATCAAATTGTCAGTATGATGGTTAGAATTTGTTGTTCTGAAAATGACAGGATTTATGAAAAATAAATTATTATGGTGTTCTGAATTTTAATACAAACTATTTCATTTACTTTTTATAATTTCCTTTTCTGTATCTTATAGTGGAATATATCTGCAGAGTATCCTTAAGGCATGGGTCTCTCTGTTTGAGTTCTTTCATTTTTGAGGGCTGGAAAAAGAGGGGGTTTGTCACTTTTTTTCTTATATTAGACCATTGCATCTTTTTTCTTAGTTCTATTACTAACTGAGAGGAAAAAAGTCAAAAGATACATATTCTGCTTTTCTCACAGTGCATAGCCTTGCACTGTCAAAAATGTCACAGGTTAATGGTACAACTGAGCTCCATTTATCTTATTCTGACAGCTCGCCCAACCTCATACATCTAGCAACAACATCCCTTCTAAAGTAAGTGACATTTTTAGCCTTTGTTCTTTTCATATGGGCCTCTTAAAAGGATTTACAGTAATTCTACATTGAGTTTATAGTACGTCGTTTCTTATTATATGGAATTACAGTGAAGAATTTTTAGGTTAATTTAGTTCCATAGAATAATTAATGCACTGTTGAAAATTAAAGTCTCACCTTAGAAATCTGAAATTATAAGAATGGTACAGGGCCATGGATTTTGTGAAAAATGACAGTATGTATTTTTAATTTTACAACCTTTCTATTACACTTGTTCAATTATTTATGCAAGCTAAAAAAGGCCAGCATGTGGTAGACAGAGACCTAATTTTATCCTCAGAAAAAGTATGATTCCTAACCAGTGGTTACTTATTGATGACTTATAAGATGTATCCACAGATTTCTGCTGGAGTGAGTTTTATAAAGCCTGGGCTAACTAAAATCTGAGTATTGCATGTTTAAAAAATTAGTTTGCTTCCTTAAATACGTTAAAATATACGATTGTGTCTTTCTAGTCTATAGCTATATGAAAGCAAACCAAAAGCCCTCCGAAACTTGTCACATTTTCAGAGATGCTTGATTAAATTAAATTTAATAGACTTAGATATCATCTTTAACTTTGGATAGCAGAAACAGTTGGGAATTTTGCTCTTGACTCCGAAGAAGCAGCAGTTGAAATCACATGGTGTTTCAAATCCTTTCTTTTTAGTTTGGATAAATTGGGTGTTTGATATGAAGAGGGATATTTGTCTTTTATGATCTGGGTACAGTGCAGCTTTACTGAATTCTGTGGAGAACAGAACAGAATAGAATAGTTCAGTTGGAAGGGACCTACAAAGATCATCTAGTCCAGCTGAAAGACTGTAGTCTTTTGAGTAGGCCTGGAGTTCTGGATGCCTCTGTGTTTTGGGCAAGTCCATTCCCCTCTTAAAAATGCAATTCTTCATTTATAGATTTGAAAAAATAAATACGTCCTTTGTGAAAGATCTGAAAGCCTCTCAAAAAAGATATATCTGCTTATAATATTTTTTTGTTTTCCCCGTGTTTATAATAAAGCAAGCTACATAATTTGCTCCCCTGAGGAAGGGATTGTTCCAAAGCTATTCTGTAATTAATCTGACAAATGTGAGATTATTCCCCTCCTCATACTTACAATACCTGGACCAAGTTTCTATGATGTCTCCCGGATCAATTCATTTTTATTCATAAATATTTACTATTACTTTACAATAACCATTCTTTGTGTTTCCACATTATTTCATAATGTTTCAGTATTATTTCATCGAAAGCGTAAAGTTAATGACATTTCTTTATCAGTTTAAAGTTTCGAGAGATGGTTTACATTTGATAAGGTTCAATATATATTTCAGCACAGCTAATTTGAGCATCCAGCAGCAAAGTAAGTAAGTAAGGGACACTGTCTTCAAGAATATAGTTCACTGGAGAAGAAAACAAAACCATAACCCTCAAAATGACCCATCACTGCAATCATCTTCATCCATCTCTCCCCTAAAACCAACCAACCAACACCTCCTCCTTAAAGATTTGTTTTAAACTTTTATAGATATACTATGGCTAAAAAAGCTAATATGGGGAGTTTTTTTGTTGTTTTGTTTGCTATGTTTTTTGGTTTTGTTGTTCCCTTTTTTTTTTTAGCTAAAAAGTTATTCTATCTAAAAGTTGACATGGGAATTTAATCTTTTCTATGCATGCAGCATTAACAAGCTTGAGATAGAACATTAATAAGCTTAATACTAGATATGACTTTGGTGTGCCGTTTCAAGACAGATGAAAGCATACTGGAATGGATCTGAGGGATAACGACATAATGCAGAAACCCATAAAAAACAGATTTTGTGAATCTTAAGGAAGAAGAACAGTTTAAGAGTCCACTGTGTGGTCAGATAGACAACAGAGGAACAGTGGCTTTTTTTAAAAAAAAAAAAGGCATAAACAATCATGGTATTGTATGAGAGCTGGTTAGTGTCCTTTTATCTGTGTTTACCCAGTGATGTGCTGCTATGGGTTTTTCAGTCTTTCAGATAAAACCCCCAAAATATCCAAGATTAGACCTTAAGCAAATTTAACCATTTTTCTAGCGTATAGCAAATGAAGTTTTGGAAAAGATTGCCAGAGGCCACTGCTTGGGGACTTAAAGATCAGAATAGAACATTTTTTTGCTAAACTGAATGGAACTGAGAATAAACTGGGAATGGGGGGAAAAGGTATGCAGTATATACATCTGAAGTCAGGAGACTAGTTTCTGGCTTTCACAGAGTCTGCCAATCTGCCTTCTGATGAGAAGAGTTAAAATGCACAGTAGCAATGTAAGTGTAAGTGTAAATAAAACCACTAGCATTGCTTGGCTGGAGTTTATTCCCAATAATCAACAATGTCAGGTGAAGGAAGGTAACACTAATCTTCAAGATTATGTTAGCTTTTCAATGTATTTTTAAGTAATTTATGCTGTTTTCTAAAAATTGAGCTACTTTTTCTTCAGTCAGTCGTTGCTAATAGATTTCTAACATAATGGAAATTTTATGACAAAGTTTCTTCAGGTATAATTTGTAGCAGATTGACATATGGTAATAATAAGCAAAATTATTTTATTTCAGCATTAACAGTAGTTCTCAGAGACATAAGAAGGACATGGACCTGTTGGAGCGAGTCCAGAGGAGGGCCACAAAGATGATCAGAGGGCTGGAGCACCTCTCCTGTGAAGATACGCTGAGAGAGTTGGGGCTGTTCAGCCTGGAGAAGAGAAGGCACCGGGGAGACCTTATAGCGGCCTTCCAGTGCCTAAAGGGGAGCTAAGGGAAAGATGGGGAGGGACTCTTTGTCAGGGAGTGTAGTGATAGGACAAAGAGTAAAGGTTTTAAGCTGATAGAGGGTGGATGTAGATTAGATATTAGGAAGAAATTCTGTATTGTGAGGGTGGTGAGACACTGGAACAGGTTGCCCAGAGAAGTTGTGGATGCCCCACCCCTGGAGGTGTTTAAGGCCAGGCTGGATGTGGCCTTGGGCAACCTGGTCTAGTGGGAGGTGCCCCTGCCCATGGCAGAGGGGTTGGAACTCGATGATCTTTAAGGTCCCTTCCAACTCTAACCATTTTATGGTTCTATTATTCTATAATAAATCAAATTAAATAGGCTCTTTGAGTCATTGAATTTTACACAAAGGTATCTGTTACAAATAGTGCTGCTGTATCATTTATGTATTTTACTGGAAGTTATTGTGAAGATATTTTCTACACACTGAAACTCATGCTCTAAAATTTTCTTCTTTGATGGCTTAAATCTTTATTTTAGGATATAAAAATAAGAATTATTTTATATTAATTTCTGTGGATTATGGGATCCTGCCAACTGTAGTTAATACAAGAATAATTAGAGTACAATTCACGTTCACCACAAATATTAACAGAGCACATTTTTATAAAATGACTAGATAAAAGTAGTTTTTAAATTAATGAGTTTATGCAGTGATAAATGTATTTTTTTCAGTAGCATTGGTGGATTTTTTTCCCTTCCCAAACATTTTTTTTCTTTTGTGTCCTAATCACACATCCATCTATGAACATCCTATTGTGAACATTTCTTTAATTTTTTTTTTTCTTTTAATTGATTGAATGGCATCACCTGCAACTAGCTGTCAATCTGAGTGGGTATTTATGTTCTGTCAGTGTCAAGCTGCCCCAGATAGGCTCTAATAATTTAGAATCAGAAGGAGCTTTACTACGTTGCTATGTAAGTTTTACTGGCAAGCAAATAGTTTAAATGTTATTGATTATTTCAATGATTGGTTTTCAGTCTGAAGTTGATTTAATATATCTATTTAGTATCTAGCATAAACCAACATATAATAACCATGAAAATAACATCTGAAGCAAATTCATTTTAAAACAGTTTATCAGAAAATGGGTTTATACATACATTCATTATGTTTCATAGAGTTATCTCAAGTTGGAAGGGACCCATAAGTAACATTGAGTCCAACTCCCTGCTCCTTACAAGACTACCTAAAACTAAATCACATGACTAGGATTGTTGTCCAGACGCTCTTTGAACTCTGACAGGCAGAACTCTGATGGTTTCAGGTAGTCATAGCAATAATTTACTGATTACTTTAAGATGAAAAGCTCTTTCTCGCTTTAGGTGATTTTGGCCTCTGTCGTTTTGAAGGATTTTGATGGCAGGGAGTGTTTCATTTGTCTCAGCACTGGTGAGGCCACACCTGAAGTACTGTGCCCAGTTCTGAGTTCCCCACTGCAAAAGAGACATGGACATAATAGAGAAAGTCCAGTGAAGGGCCACAGAGATGACTAATGACTGGAGCATCTCTCACATAAGAAAAGGTCGAGAGAGCTGGGACTGTTCAGCTCAGAGAAGAGAAGGCTTGGGAGATCTCATCCATGTGCACGAATACCTGAAGGAAGGGTGCAAAGAGAATGGAGCCAGGTTCTTTTCAGTGGTGCCCAGTGGCAGGACCAGAGGCAGTGGGCACACACTGAAACACAGGAGGTGCCATCTGAATACAGAGAAACGCTTTTTTGCGGTGGGTGTGACTGAGCACTGGCACAGGTTGCCCAGGGAGGTTGTGGGGTCTCCATTATTGGAGATAAATCAAAAGCCATCTGGACATGGTCCTGGACAGCTAGCTTTAGGTGGCCCTGCTAGAGCAGGTGGGTTGGATCAGGTGACCTCCAGAACCTCAACCATTCTGTGATTTCTTACAGATGCAAGATGGGCTGTTTAATATGCTGAATATACAAAATATTCAGTGGGTCTGATTTTAGCCTGATACAAATGTATCTGCAATACTGAGCTGTTCTAGGTTTACTTCAGCATAACTGAGACTACTCTGACTTGGCCACAGCTGTCTGGCAGGCCAGTGGCACTGCATAAATAAAACCAAGATCCTTGTAGTTCCATTTGCTTTCTTCAAACCAAACAAAGCATCAATAAGAGAAGTGCATCACATATCCTGGGTTTGTCCTTTGACAACAGAAGTCTTCTCCAGAATTATGTGTTCCTTCTCAGCCTTTGAAATGTGTTTGTTTGGTAGATTTTGTTGGCTTTTGGCTTGTTCTGTATATATTGGGGTCACTGCAGTTTCTTCCCTTGGCTTCAGTCTTGGTGGATTTATTCTGCCACAGGAACATATTTTGAAGGGCAAAGTATCTTGGGGAAGGAGTGAAGGACAGTAAGTGTGAGGTAGATCTATGATCCTTTCAGAAATGCTGCATTGACTAATTGCTATATGTAACACTTCTACAGAACCTAATTAATTCCCCTACATAATACATATAGTAGAGGAAGAAGATTTGAAGGTATTAAAATGCAGGCATTTCTCACTCTGTGGTAGAATAGGCTATCTTAGACATTACAGAAGAATTTTAAAACTGTAGATGAGAACATTGTTGTTATTGAAGGCTGGAATTTAGCCAAGAAAAAGGAATAAACATGTCTATTCCTGGAAAAAACCTTATCTCCAACTACTCAGAAAAATCAGATGTACTTCTCTTTCAAAGTACTTCAAGTTCTTCAATTATTTTTACCACAACAGACCCAGCATGTGAACACTGTATAGAAGGATCAGTTAGGTACTGAGTAAAAGAAATATTTCAGAAATGAAGTGCCAATGTATATTGTAGTTTATACTAATCCTTCATGGCTACACAAGATCAAATTTTCAAGGGTCATTTTTTTCTTTTTTCTTGTAGAATGGAGCCGTTTAATTTTTTTTTTTTTATTATTTTGTACGCTAAATCACCTGATTCTTTTTCCTTACATTTCTCATTTTCCTGAAGAACATACCTCTATTATTACAGAATATAAATCTTCACAGAAATTTCCCATGTGTTTTTGTTTTGTTACGTAGAGTTGAGCTTTTGTTATGGTATCATGTCACAAATAAGCATTTTTTACTAGTGTTTGGGCTCCGTATTAAAAGCTTGGTAGTATGTTACTCTACATTTCATCTTCCTCTGAGAAGCAGAGGGATCATATTGCACTGTGAAAACAAAGGAAACTGAATATTTGAGCTCCCCTGTTTGTTTGATATTGTGCCATTTTTTTAAGTATCCCTTGAAGATGGGTTTAACAGGTCAATCTACCCAGATCTGTTGCCATCCAAAGTGATTGATGTTGTTACTGCATCTGATCTTAATCAACTGAGCCAGTCAACCATAGTGACATAGTAATAGAAATCTCTTGTAGATATTTATATCGAATTAGTTTATTAATGTATGTGAGTATAAATTCATACAAAGTGTAGGTGAATGGAGATGTTAACATTGAGGTGGTAACCAGCTGGGGAGGAGCTTGCTGAGTGAAGGCCAGTCAAGCATAGAAGATAACAGCTGGTCAGCTAATGTAATTAAAGCAGTTTCAAAGAAGGGTGGGAGGGAGAAGGGAGGTCAGAATCTTTTTCTGAATGTGTTTGAGGTAAGCAGAGGGGAGTCCTATTGGGATTTCCAGAGAATCCCCCCAAAGGGTATAACTATAAAATCTTGTTCACTATATCTGTCGTATGACCTGGAGATGCAGGGCATGTAGGAAGAGATAGTTCTTGGTTAGGGGGTGCAGGGAAGAAAAAAGATGAGAACAACTGAATATAAACAGAGATTTCTAACCAGACTTCCAGTTTCAATCTCGATGATTGAACTAACACTGATTTTTTCATTAATTTCTTCACTTACCTCTTTTATAAAGCATTTTTAACTGTTCAGTCTATTTTGGATGTTGAAATTAAATATTTTGATTTTAATCTTGTTTTAGATTAGGTGATTTCATCATACTGTCTGACATCAGTGTGTTCCTCATGTAATTGGTAAAGCTGAACTTTGAGGTACCGGACCACTGTAACAAGGACCCACCTCCTCAGTCCATCAGTCACAGAGACCTGGAGGATAAGAGGTTATGCCTAACATTTCACAGGTCAGTTTTGATTGCTGTAACTATGGGGATTAGGAAAGGAAAAAATGCCATTGTTGAAGCATGAGTATCCTGAGGAGGTTTTCGACGGCTCCCAAAAACATGGTTTCAAGAAAGGCAAATTCTCACCATGTTATTGATTTTCAAAAGCTGAGTGCAGTTACTAGAGACATTAAAGGCTGCACCTGATTTTAGCCTGGTTGACTTGAGACATTCTGATTTAGGAAATGTGTGAGAGCTAAGCGACCTTTTCACTGTCCAGCATCCAGTTTCACTGGTTTTCACATTGCAGTTTTTCTAAGTTCTTCATTAGTAAATGTATCTGTGTCCATCTTGAGCAATCTGGAGTCTTGTAACCATGTTGTTGCGAGCCTTTACGGCGTCACATTAGTAATACTGGCAGGGAAGGAAGAAATAGCATTCACTAGGAAGAACGGGCTGAGATCTGGGGCTGAAGTGGGCATGTGCTGAGAGGACAGCTAATGTGCACCTATCTTCTTTCTGTACTTTTCCATTTCTCTTTGTGTGCTTCTTATGTCCAGGACTACTAAAAGGGAACATTTGTGCGCTTTGTGGAAAACAGCTGTGGCTGCTGTTTTATGAGGTTGGTTTGGTTCCCTACTCTGTATGGCAGTACTAGGAATAATTACAGTTTGGTCCATTATTGTTTGCCAGCGGAATAGTCTAGCAACATATATTGAAATTCCTATCAGTTCAATTTGCTAACTCTTCCCCTGTTGATTTGGCAGAGATAACCAAGGAACAGAATGCTGTTGTCTTTTTAACCGATTGAAAAAAATCCCTGTATGTAGATACCTATAGAAGTTTCTATATGGAGTAGAAGCTTCCACATAAGTGAGATGTCCAGAGGGCTGCACACAGTCTTGCAGGACATGAAGAAAGTAGGTGCAGGGAAGGATGTAGGATGTCTTTTGTGAGATAGCGTAATGGTTAGAGAGAGCACTCACCCAGAAGCAGGTACCTCAGTTTCCTAGCACCCAAGGGAGGCAAGAAGGTGAGGGGGACTCGCTTAAAGTAAGCCACTGTACTGAGAAGAATGCCAGATCACTGGGATATAGAGTAAGTAAGGGGCAGGACAATGAACAAGAGCGCAGCCTGGCTGAAGGAAATCCTGGGTTTCTAGTCCCTGCTCCAAAATTATTTGTAGGATCATTATTTTTTTTTAATTTTTAACCCAATTGCTAAAAATATAAAGACTCGAGACAGGTACAAGAATCCAGCTTTACTGCATCCTGGTCAAATTATTTTTTAAATGCTTTTATATAATTGTGAGCAAGCTTACCAATGCTTGTCAGCACCTCTTGCTCCTTCTCTCATCACTGGAGCCTTTTCACTGCAAAAGCGTGCCTGAGGCACGAAATTGCGGGAAATAGTGTTGCAGTCTTGTGTGTGTACCTAATTTGTGCTTTTAGCTTCCTGTCAGCTGACTTAATGCCTTCTTCCCTGCCAGTGTCTGACGCTGAATCGCATTTTTAAACGTCCACCTTTCGTTATTCATTGCACTGACAGTGCGATTGTCAAGTCTGCATTTGTGCATCTCATTCTGGACCTTTTTCTTATGCTGAGAACCTAGAAGCAGTGGCACTTAGTGTTAATTGAAAGTGATAGGAGCATTAACATCAGACAAGTTCAAGTCTTTCTAATGTTGCTTGAGAGGCCATTATTGTTATTGATTATGATCAAATGTCCTATTGCCAATGCTGAAAAATTGTTGTAATTTGCAGCTGCTGAATATATATGAGGTAAAAAAGTGTTCATAGTTATTCACTTAGGAAGACAGTACATTCAGTGTCTAATAAGTTTTTTTCCCCTCTAACAGTACTAAAATATAATTTCAATGAGTCAAAGTCAGAAGTTATGATTTGTCATGTGAATGAAGCCTGGACATAAACATCTGAAATTAATGTTACTGATTGAACAACTTCCCTGTTCTATTTGAATCCTTTACACAGCTGTGCAAAAGTCTAATTTTTCTCTATAGGAATTACTTGCTTCTTTCTAGTGTTTGGTTGGGGTTTTTTTGTGTTTAGTGTTTTTTTGGGGGGTGTCTGTTTGTTTGTTTTTTTTAAACTGGGTTCAAATATTGTTGGGTTATTTTTAGAAGAAATTAAACTTCCATTCAGACTTGAATGAGTCGATGTGATTTTACAATCTGAAAAATGTCTCCTTTGGAAATATAGACTGTCTAAAAATATTTTTTTAGTATGTGAAATAAATTGTGACATCATCTAACTGAGAGTGAGACAGCTTGATTTTATTTTATTTTTTTAATCATTTGTCTTATTATACAAATAATGATTTTAATGTATGTAGGCTATGATGTCTTATGCCTAAGGAACAGTCTTCACAAATTTTGATGATTTTATTATATTGGAAATAAAACCAGCCACCAGGTGATTCAGAAGTATATTATCTTTTATTATGTGTCTCTTTCAGTATTGTCCATAAAACAAGGTAACCATTGAGGTGGTATATTCGTACAGCAAGTCTGACCTGCAGTTTTGTTTGCCTGCTGATAATTATTGTGCGTACATTACCAACCTAAAAGAACTGTGTTTCTTACTAGATTATGTGGATATATATCAATAGGAGAAAGTGCATAGTACAGGGTGGCCTTGGTATGGCTACAGAATGTCTCCTATAAAATCTTGATTTTTCTCAGATTCCAAGATAATGAAGCTAAACCTGTAGTAATTGCTTTCATAACATAATTAATGGTGGCATATTTGGGCAATAGGGCTGTGACCCAGCAAAACACTTAAGCACATGCTTATCTTTAAACAACGTGAGTTGTTTTGAGGAAATCAATAGTAGTTTCACTGCTAGGCCCTATTTTTGCCTTGGAGCACTTTGCTGTATTTGGCTTTTGATAAATAAGGAAGCTCAATTCTTGAAAATGCTCTAGTCTTAATTACAAAATATGTTTTAGTCATGCGTTTGACAAGTTTTAATTAAAGTAGTTTTATATAACCTATATGACACTTGATTTATGTACCCAATATATATTTATGCGCTTAGAATTTATCACAATGTCTTTTCAGTATATGAACTTTATTGTATTTATGTTCTGTAAAAGCAATGAGGTCATACTATTATGCTATAATAACATTTCATTTTGCTGTTAAGTCTTTGGTGAAAAGTGTAGTGAAGTATTCAGTGGTTTTGGTGAAATACTGCACATCTGGAAAACAGATTAATGTTTTCTACATACGTAATGAAGGTCCAGGTATTTAGCTTGGGCTAATACTGCACAGATTAGTTCACCATTCTGCTGTAGGTGTAAATGAATACTAAATCAGTATTGGAAATGCAATAGGAATCAGTACAGGGAAAACTGAGTTAGTACTAAACTGTGCTGAACCAGAAATTACTGCTTCATATCTTGTTTTGTGCTACCTTGAAAAAGTATGTGTTCCTTTTCTGCAAGAAGTGTTTTTTCTGAAACCTGAGTATCTGGTTTGCGAGCATTCCAATAAAAACCCCAAACACAAAGAGGTTGCTGTTTTAGGTTGTGGAATACTTTATAAATTTGATCTTGAGGGATTATTTTGGATTTATTTGACTACTGAAAGAAACTTTTTTAAGAGCTAAGACTGTAGACACAGGCAACTATTGTTCCATTGCCATGGAATATATTGGCATCAGACAGTTCTTTGGAAATGCAGATATCTGGATCAGCAGTAAGAGTTATTCAAGTAGAATAAATTTCAGGATGCTTAGATTTTTGTATGGGAATTTCAGCTGTGATATTTACTTCAGCATAATGGGCCATGGCAAATTATTCAGATTCATTCAAAAAAGCAATGACTATGCATATTTAACAGAAAAGCTACATGTTAAATATGGCAACCTTATATTAGCCTTATTGCATATTAAATAAATCAGTCTTTTACCTACTGGCTGTCCTTAATTTTCCGTTCCTCTGATTGTCTCCAAAATACCACAGAAAATATCATTTTCTACCTGTGGCACTTTGGCACTTACCCTTTGTGCCTCTGGCCTTCTGTGTCACATATATGATAACTTGAGCTGCCTTTGATGTAGTGCCCTCCCTCACTCATTTTCAGTGACCCTATTGGATATTCTGCTCCCAAACCTGTGTTTACTCATATAAAATAACAACAACAAACCCAACAATAAGTTAGAGATTACAATTAATGTAGTTCTCTAGTGTTTGTAACCCACAAAACATGCATGAGGAAAAAGGTATTCTTTCTTCTTGTTTTGCCCTTGTAAGTGATGTGACAGTTGTAGTCCATACATTGTCTGTAAAGTAGAATGTACACTTTACTGCTTGTCCTCAGACTTGCAACAGGTTTTCAATTTATATGCAGAGAAGGACAGAAAACCCAGACCTAGATAAGTTTAAAACGAAGGCTGAAAGACGGCAATTCAAGGAAAGCTGACAGACCTGCCTAAGTATTCAGTTGATGTACTTGTAGTTCTTTGTACATGGAGGATGTAGACCATAGCCTTCAGCAGAAGCTGAATTGTGGTGAGTTGGGATTTGAAGAGCCCATAGAGAAAAGAATTGCAAAAAAATAAAGATAAAAGGAGCGTGGGACATACTCATCAAAAGGAACAAGAGTACACAATAAAGAAATTTTGTTTGTCATTTGAACAAGAATATTCATGTGGTGGTTTAAGATCTGTATAATCAAAGACAATTATTTAAATGAAACAATTTCATTTGAAAAATAAAATCTGAATGGTTCCTCAAGTGTGTTTATAGATCACATTCATCACACATGCTTGCAATTTTGTAATGAGGATTTTTCATTTCATATGCGGCTTTAATTCCAGTCAGGATTCTAAATAGGATCTGTACTTTTGCTATGGCACTAATACATCTTGTCTGGGATTTTGGTAGAAGCAGTATAACGAAAACACAGTTTCCATATATTTGGAAGTTGTTGCTACTGTTATGCTAAAGAGCTGCTTGCCTGCTGCACACAGATTTATTTACGTCTAATGGAAATCCCAGTTAGCTGATACTTCTACAGCCTGTCATTTACTCCAACCATGCCTGACATATGATGATTTCATCTGAGAAATTATCTTCTGAATTCAATGACATTACATAAGTGCAAACATATATGAGTATCTAATATCATTACTTGATCAGAGAAAATCAGTATGGGCACCTACTTTTCATCTGTTGCTAGATGGTTATGAACTAAAACCCCACATTAGGTAAGTATTTTACATATTGCAAAAGGTGTGGAGACCCATTTCTTACATGCCAGAGGCATTTCCTCTGTTAAGTTAAAAATGGCTGTGTTATTTTCACTTTTCAGTCAGATTCAATTTAGCTAGGCTTGATGATGTTTTGACTGAAACTGAGTCTGTATGTTTTGCACTAGATACTCCCTTTTGCAGGGGGTCACTGTGGTGTCAAATTTACATTTTAGAATTATAATATATGTCTTATACTCATTTTTAGCTCAACATGTTAGCCTTCAGACTCCTTGCTCTCTTCCAGATCAAGCTGCTTTTTGGTCTGCTGCTTACCTTCTGGAAATTTAAAGAGGAAAGGTGCAGGAAAGAATTAAAAACATTTCTTGTCATTAACAGGGTATTTCTACATGCCTTTTTCCTTTTAGAGACATTCAAATCACCTTAGAAATTTCTTTCCAGAATTGGATCAAAAGCATTTTAACATACGGATGTTTAAACTGCATGCATTGATATTAATGCTGCAGATGAAAGGAGTTTTAAATCATTGCAGTTGATACAGGTAGTCAAAGAATTTTGTATAGAGATGGTGCATAATGAAGAGCTGACTAAAATTGAAGTTATAATGTTGTGGCTTAAACTACAAGAGGACTTGGTGGTTTCCTACCAAAATCAAAAACACCAAGAAAGAGTTTAGATTATACATTCAGGAAAAGACGTAACAGACTTTTCCCTATCAGTTCTAGATCAGAGGCCCATAGGTTCAGATTTGATATAATTACTTAAGAGAAGAATAAGATGGTTTAAAGTTCTGTGCTTGAACAAAGCTACTGGTAAAGGAAGCACCTAATGTTGGTACAGTCTTGAAGCTGAGATACCCGCTAGTCTTCACCTCCAAAATTTTCAAAAGGCTAGATTCCTTCTACAAGATTATTTACAGTACACCATTGGTATACAGTTTTTATTTATCATGGAAAAGATACAGAAGTGTAGCTCTCTCAATTAATGTTATAACAGTAAGATTCTACCATTTGGTCTCATATTTGACAGTATTCTTCTAGAACAGGCCTTGCATTAATAACCTCCTCAGGAACAGTTTAAAAAAAAAAACAAACAAAAACAACAGTAGTTTTTCCCTAGATTTTTGAAGACCAGAACCTCTGACTGTGATTTTACGAAGTTGGTAGTGGTTTTGTTAAATAAGATGTGAATCATCCCTGGTTACTTTTGACTAAATACTTTCCTCCTCCAATGCAATGCTAAGTTTTTTGGAAATCAGGGAGTTTTGAACACTGATGATAAATTTCTTGCCCTGGTTCTGTGCAGCGTGATTTTTATGCTGCATTTTTATAAAAATGCTTTCTCTTCTCTGCAAAGGTTGAAGAGTGTCAGTTCTGGTGTCCTTCTTCTCTTTCCAGCTTTCTTCAGGAAAAGTTATTCACCCCGTGTAGTTCACCAGCTGTCCTGGGCATTTCGCTGTTCAATACAAATATCTGTGCCTGAGGTTTTCCACTCTGTGGTCTGAGAACTCTGTCAATAGAGTTTACTAGGAGTTTTGAACCAGGGCAATCTTCCGTGAACACCATAGGAAAGGAATTTATGACACAGAAGACTTCTTAATTGAGACATCCGTCATCTTTTAGAGTCCTATTTGTTGCTTTTTACTGCAGCCCGTGCCATTTTACACTCGGGCATGCAGTAGATGCCAGATTTTTAATATATATTTTATATGATATAATGTACCCCAACTTTCACATCTCTGCAGAGTTTGACCCTCAGGCATCTTAAAATATTAAGACTCCTGGATGGAGTGTATTGCACATGTGGGAAATATTACTTTTTATTAGAGGCAAATAGCCATGATTAGTTTTAGCTATCTTGTTAATTCCCTTTTAAAACTCAGAGTGATAAATATGGCAATTTCTAGATGTCTCAAATCTAAGTGAAAGTGTTTAAGTACACAATTTATAAGAGTTTAAAAAAATCAGTACAAAAGCTAAGGGCCAAAGTAAAAGTAAAACCATTCAGGAAAAAATGCATGCAGATAAACAGAACAATTACATGGTGACTTTTATCTAGAAGCTTTTGAATAAATTGCATTTTTTACCTTGTTTTTACAGATTTGCTGTTCTTGCTACTTTCTTGTTAAATACATTGGTACCTCAAATAATTTGCACGCTTGCTTCCCTTGTTACTATCTTACTAAAAGTGTTGGTCTCATAAAATTTGTTCCATTATTCAGACACAATCCCAAATATTAAGTATTATAATTTATTTTAGCCTTTGACTGTCTTCTTAAGATCTGGAGTTTTGAAGTTTTAATTTAATCTCAAGATGAATATCAGTTGTATCAGGCCTCTTGGATAAAACCTCTTCTGACAGCTACTTTATTTTTCCACCTACAGTACTTAGGAGTTTAAGATAGGGAGGAACAATGAAATACTTTTATTTGTTTTGTTGTGCAAAGGTTTTATACCAAATGTTTAATGGATTGCTACTGATATTACTAATTGCTATAGCAACAGAAAGTTTTATCAGTCCCTCTTTTTCTTGTTTCTGTCCTGTATTTCTATGAAGGCGTTACTTAGGAAAGCTTAGAATGACCAAGATGCTTTCTGCAGTTTCCTTTCCACTGCATTTTGACATAAATCCCATGTATAGACCAATATGACTTTGATGCTTATGTTTTCTACTGTATCAGACTTCTAGAATGCCTGCCATGTGTAATCAGGGATGTATTTGTTATAGCTGCAGACTTAGGAAACCTTATTTTTATTCCACAATTTATATATAAGTTCTCCAAATCCCTGGAGAGATTTCACAATTTTATGGCATCCAAATCCCATAAAGGAGAGGGGAAATCTGACTGTGGAACTGTTAATCTTTCTATCCAGGAAAAAGGTGGTGTCTGCAGTATTTCTTTATGTTATCTTTGTTGCCCAACATAGTGTGATTTAATAACTGTTTTTCTCTCAGGAGGTCTTGTTTTAGGAAAAAAAGAAGTTCAGTGGCCTCTATTTTCTCTTGACCTGATATACAGAATTACATTAGGCAATTTTGCCTTGTTCTTTTCTGTACCACCCTTCCTAGAGAGTTCTGTATATCCCTAAACTATCAGATCCTTTTTCTTTGGCTGAGATACAGCTACATAGGTGTTTTTCCAATCTTTCTGACACCGTAAAGGTCTAAAAGACCTTTATGGGGCTTGGGAAGGAGGAAATAGTCATTACTGTGTAGCTGAAAGCTGTAAGAATATCTGTAACACACTTCGAGATTATAGTCTGAGATACCAACTAGTAATTGGGCTCCACTGCATTTGATCAAATACTGTCAGATAAAAATTGCAAGCACACAATTTCATAAATTTGCTTTCTGGGACTTCTACAATTAGTTGGTTTTTTTAGTAACCAAAGGTTGATGACTGTAATGGGTTTCTGTTAGCACATTAGCCTATGTTGATTTAACCTTAATTCCTGTTGGTGTATATATGGATTCTGAATTAAGCATTTATTTGAAGTTTTATAGTTTCACATAGGTTAAACTTGACTGTCATCTAATTTAACAAAAGAAAGCCCAGTAATTTTATGCTACAAAAGCAGAAAAATGCACAAAGGAAGAGAAAAATATAAAATAACAAAATTATTTGTTATTTCTACAGCAGTTAATAGAAGCTTATTATTTCTAAAGCAATTAATAGAAGAAAGCTGTTCATTTTGGTATTTGTGTAATACATAAGTTCCTGGAAATATCATTTGCTCCTTTGTGATTTTTGTGGAAATTGAATAGAAACCCTTTCCTGCCCTTAAGGAACAAAATATTATATTAAAGTAGAAATTCTCTATATTTGACAATAAGATTTACAGATATGTGTCAAAATATAAATTATTTGCACTCTGAATTTCTCATTTCTTGACCTTAAACACAAAATTTTCCTTTTAGTAGTTTAAATATTTTAAAGACAGTTTGGTTAGTGTAAGAATATTTATTTCAAGTGAGTTTTATATTAATAAATTTATTTTTTTAAATTAAATGCTTACTTGTATACAGAATAAAAACATCTGTTAGTAAGAGCTATTTTAGGAGATCTCCAAAGATTGCCTTCTGGAAATAAATGTTTATATATTTTGAAGATTTTAGAGTTCTTATTACTGCATCTGTTTGCTTTTCTGAAAGTATGATGCAAAACTGTTAATCTCAACAGTTTGGAGGTGATTTTCCAGAAAATATCAACATATTTCTATTTTTGTAGTTCAAAATACACCTTGATCCTTTCTCAGGAAGAATTCCTGCTTTTGAACTCTAAGAGTGTCTCATTACATACCCAATCTATGTATTGTTGTGATAATTTTCAGTCCTCAGCACTCATCAAGTTTTATTTTGTAGACTTAGGAGTGAATTTTTCCTCAACAGCTACTGAATAACAGAAGAGAGAATCTTCAGGAAAGTTTCTAGGTGGATAATTTTCCATAGGATAGGCCTGTAAATTAACCAGTGCTTTTCAATTTCAAACTTTTTTCTTTACTGGTACTTTTCAAATATATTTTTTTTTAATTTGTTTTAGGGTGTGTGTGTAGGGTTGGCTTAATCATATTCGTGGGGTTTTGTGCAAATATCAGACAAGTAACAAAAATGCTAATGATATCTCCAGATATTGGTCCAGATGTTTGTTCTGTGTTTGAAAAAAACCAGACCTTGTTTCAGCACTCCTGTCTTCCATTTGCTTTGGAAAGAAACCAAGCCAAAGTGAGAAGTGAGTTCCCTGGCTCGGGTGCCAAAGTCTGAGAAGAGACCATATGCAGCATCTTGCTCATGCAGATTCAGAGGGATTTAACATATTTTTCTGCTTAATTCTCAGAATATTATTTCTGGTCCTTTGGTTTATTAAAGCCTTTTACCATTGAGAGAGCAGCAAGGTAATGCAGATTGTGTGAATTCAGGTGTAGAGTGTTTTCAATAGCCTACAAATCATAAAATGTAATTTTCTCTTTTAGTTCCTAGTTCATAATACTAAATGGTTTAGAAAATTGTATTAGGTAATTTTCTCTAGTGCATTTGATGTAAATTGCACTAATATTGTGAAGTGCTTTTGTTTAACATATTCTTTGTAAGTTAGATAAATGAAGGTGTCTGAAGGATGGAATTAGATGAAGCTCATTATGATGAACAAGATCACATTAAATATGGTTAATTCTCTGTACTAGTGGTGCCAAGCCACGTAACTTCACCATTCCTTGTAAGACTGGTTTTGCTTGTCTATGCATTGAAGGAAGTGTCTTCAGCCATGTAAGCACCATCTAACATTTTTTTTCCTTGAACCTAACAAAATTGTTATCATTAGCCAATGACAGTTTTCCCATGAGCATAATGATGATCTTGGACATTTTTTAGTTTTGAAAAATAAGGGGAGACCGGAGAGTAAGACCATAAAGGGAAACATATATGGGGTTTGTGACTTCTCCGTTAATGATTACTGGCCACGGGCACTAGACTTGTCGTGTGGTCTGGAACGCAGATCATGTTCAACTTTTTCCCCCTTTGAGTAAGGAAGAAAGAGTACTTCTCCATTTGCCTGCCCTCTTGAATGGTAGATGGTAGTGGAACCACAATTCTTTTGTGGCCTAAACTGGGTGAAGGCACTACCAGCTCTTATGCTTACAACATCCGAAGGCACAGAAGGGGAAGAAAATGTGGCTTTGAGTTAATTTAATATCCTCTCTGATTCCTTAACTGCTCTGAGCTGATTCAGTAAAGTGCACTGAGAGCATACATAGAAACTGTTAATGGTAATGAGTTTCCTTTAGTAATTAATTTAAAATTTGGGATTCCTACTGTTGCCAAAGCAGTGGTTCATTTACAAAAAGTTCTGTTATTCTTTTGTGTGATCTTTACAATAAAGGATTTCTGGAATTTAATGGGACTATAGAAGTATTAGAACAAGACAGATAACATAAATTACTGCACTTGAGAACTGTTTGAAATGCAGCACAACTTGTTGATTGGTAACTGCAACCAGAGTAACAAACTGTGAGTTTCTGATTTTTTTTTTTAATCTTTCTGTAAGTGGAACCTCCAGAGAGGAGAGGAAAAAAAAAACCCACCACCTGACATAAATTAAAACAGGTTTTTTTTAGGGCTGAACTTGAAAACTGTAATACAAAAAGTCTTTTCTAGCAGAATTCGTAGTAGCACGTGTGCTGCAGTGTTTCACTCTAACTTCAAACATAGACTTTTGTCATAGAAATATGAAGTTGAAATTAGGTCTGAATAAAAGGAAATTGCAAACTTTTCGTACTGTGGATTTTATATTTTTCATATACTTTTACCCAGTAGGCATATGAGACCAACTGGATACTACTTGCTGTAGAATCTTAATTCCTTTGCTTTGCGAATGAATCCTACTTTGTTTAGAGAAGGTGCTACACATGCATTTCCTAGTGAGAGAAGGATCCGTTTGAAAAATAGATCAATTTTCCTTCCTGACTTCCTGGTATATCAACAAAGAACACATTCAGTCTATCTCACAATGTCATATCAAAGTTCAGCCGTCCATGAGTTAAGGATGTTGCCTTCCCATACAGCAGGGCAGTACCCCCAGCTGGGAGGCATCATTCACCAGATGCAGTTTATAATAGGCCTGAAGAGGCCCATGGCCTCCTTTTGTGAACTAGTTGTGCAACTGAATGGCCACAATAACATAATGCAAAATCAACTGAATGACAACCGTTTTAGAGGAGATACTGTTAAGTGGCCCGGGTAGATATCTGAAGAAGGCTGACCTAAAGTTAGTGCATGGCATAGCATTTAGACTTCTGTCACTCAAATAACCAGATTTCTTCCTTATCCAGTCCTTGGCCGCTGAAGCCAAAGTAGCCAATTGTATTCAAAATAATTGTGTAAAATAATTGATCAATTAATTCATAATTAGAATTGAACAAATTAATTTAATAAAGTGAAAAATTAATACACAAGTACTTGACATGTGAAACATTTTTTTTCCTGTCCTTTTGCCTTAATATAAAGAATTTTTTATATATTCTTATAACTTAAGAAAATACTTTGATTGTCCAGAATAATGAGTCCTGAAGAAAATGTGATCAAGGCACTTCACACTGTGTTTTTCTTCTGAAAAGGAAAATAGTCTCAGAAAAACTAAATCAGAAGATCATTTTTCAGAAAGCAGTAGGAGGTGATGCTTGTTTTAACAGGAGTTTTGATTTTGGTCTGTTGGCCAGCATATTTGCAATTCTTTTTTACGGTTTAGTGCTAAATCATTCTTTAGATTATGTTTTTTATGTGCTGGTGTCAGATGCACTCTCATAACAGCTAGTCAGTAATGATACTGTTGTTACCACCAGAAATAAATATTTAGGTATTAAATAGACTTTAAAGCAGACCCCATCTGTATTAGTTTGCAGACGATAAATAAGGGTCTGCAACCAAACTGTGAAAGCCAAGCAACTAGTTAGTCTACAAAGTGTAGAACATCCCCAAATCAGAGGTGAGTCTGCGAACACACATCAGATCATGGATAGAAGGTGGTGACTGTGAAAGGTTCAGTGCAGCTTTCGGGGCCAGGCCCCTCGGGATGTGAGGGTTAGGAAGGACAGGGCATGTGCCCTTTATCATATCACCCCTTGCACAGATTTGTTGAGCGTCACCATGTTGAAATGAGCTTCTGATGAATCATTGTGCTGTTCTGCTGCTCTGTCCCTTTCACCTGATAGATGGGTTTCAGACTTGGAAATTGTGTGTTTTGACAAATTTTGTTACTTTGACTTCGCTCTAAGTGAACTTTCTATCACTATAATCCTACAGTTTTTCCTTCCTCTGGCTTCTGGCACTGGAATCCAGTAATTAAGTCAGATCTTGTGTATTTGTGGTAATCTTTGCTTTTAGTTATTTTCTACAAGATGATTTTTATTATGATTCATTAACTGCATGTTAGTTCATAAATTATTCCCTCTATTCTATAACGTAGGGGGATGTGTTCATAAGGGACTAGAACAAAAAGAGGAGTATTTGGATTACTGGTATAGAAATAAGAAATATTCATGAGAAAGCAGAAAGTAATCGCAGCCTTCATGAACAAGCAATTTGTGTGACGCTGCAGTAGCCCTACATCTGTAACTCGTTATGTTTCTAAATTATCACAAGACAAGCTTTTAACAAATAGGCTGACAAAATATATTAATATACGTCAGTATATTCAAGCTGAATACCAAGGAGTGGTAGGGCATACGCTTCGGCCCCAAAACCACAAAAAGAAGCACAATATGAATTTTGCAGAAAAGATAATTGCAGAATTGAACAGTTTATTTTTTTTCTCTAAGAGTAGTTCAAGACTGGTCTGCGTATGCCCTTTTTATATATTCTTGATGTAAAGTCAGCTCTGAGTTCATGAAGCATTTGCTGAAGGCAGCTGATGATTTATGCATGTCCTGTTTGCTTCATTAAGCATTTTTTATGCATGTTTCTGAAGACACAATGCTGGACTAGATGGACCACTGATGTACTGTATTATGGCAATTACATTCTCCATTTTCCTTCCTACATACTGCTTTTTAATCACAGTTTCCATTTATTCAAAAAGTACCTACCACTTGATACAAGCTATTAAGTTTAGTTCTTTTTCTTTACTGGTTTACTGACTTTCACTTTTTGTTACAGCAGAACAAATTTTTCCTGGACAGTATGATTGAATTCTGAAAAGAGACTCTCTAATAGTTCTTCACATTCTGTGCTTATTATCTACAGATGATTTTCAGTACGAAATTTGGCTAGATTAAAAACAAGTCTGACAAAATCCATTATTATTTACCAGGATGTCATCCTCAAGTCAGTTATTTGTGCAAATACCAGCTCTTAAATGTTATTAGTTCTTAATTTTCTGGTTTTGAATAACGTTTTTCAATATTTCTCATTCTTTTCCTCTAACATATTTTAATACTTATAATAGAATATACAGTCATATTAGTTATTTTTTGGCTCTCCAGAACA
This sequence comes from Charadrius vociferus, assembly GCF_000708025.1. Classification (NCBI taxonomy): domain Eukaryota; kingdom Metazoa; phylum Chordata; class Aves; order Charadriiformes; family Charadriidae; genus Charadrius; species Charadrius vociferus. The sequence continues at coordinate 544,610 of NW_009646499.1, forward strand.
TTCTTACAGTTCAACTTTCTTGAAGTTTGTGCAGTTGTTACATGAAGCATCTGTAATGGTAGCCAGCTTATTGTAGAAAAAAAAAAAAAAAGATAATTAATGAGAGCAAAAAACCTGGGTAGTTTTTTTGTTTGTTTGTTTTTGCCTTTGATGTATTTTGTATTTATGAGCTTTTTTTTTTTTATCGTCAGATTTAGGCGAATGATGTGTGCTTTCTACGATAACTTTCAAACAATTTTTTTTTTCCTAAAAAGCATAGTCATCAAATTCAAATCTTTGTTTGTCAGAGTTTTGGGGATTTTTCTAAACTGTCAGATTTATTATTTTTTTCTGTCTCTGAAAGATAACTTCTAATCCGAGTCATTGTTCTGGTCTTTATCTCTGCGCAGGTGTTGAGTACTCCTTTTACAAATTTGTGTTTCTGTTTCAAATCTGAAGCATTTCTTTTCCAGATGGTGAAGAGATTGACTGGTGTCTAACACATGTTGAGAATCTATATATGACAGGGTATCTTGATTAAATTTTAATGGAATAGTACACATAATAAAGTGTACTTTTAAAATTGTTTTATATCAGTTAATTTAACCGGTGTCAACTACAGTATGTGGGAGATGACTTTTTGGATAGCAGCTCTATTAGATAATAATATGTCAAATGTCTCGCATGTCAGAGGACCAGTAGTCTGGCAAATAGGGGTTGACATGCGAATGTCCTTGAGAGTTAGCATCAGGTAGTGTTTTACTTTTCATACTACCAGGGGGACATATGGAGGACTCGACCTTCAACTTTCTCAGATAGATTTGGTGTCTAATTACCATAATTTCTGTGGCTTTCTTGTGCAGTGTCTGTAGGTGTTATGATACTGCTTCTACTCAGTGCTCAGAGGAATCCATGTATTATGTTTATGGCGTAGTTTGGCAGACTTGTCAAAATTTTACCTGAATAATCCAAATCTATGAAGGGGATGGTGGTTTATAATTGCTTCCTCTCAGCTGTGCTTGACTGGTATTTAATCTGGTAAGGAAAATGTGCTTTTCTGTTCGTAGGATATTCTCTCCACCAAATTTCAAATCTCCTGTGAGCAATGCATCATTTGAACTTCTTAAAAAATAAGTAGAACCTTTTAAAGGAGTGTGAAGCAATCTATATTTCAGTCCATTTGTAGTTCCTCCCAAAATAGTTTTCTGACGTCAAAAACTTCTTATGACTTGGCATACTGGGATACGTAAATTACATAGCGGTGTTAATGTTGTATTCATGAAGATGAGGCTGATGACTCAGATGCTGTAGTATGCATTCCATGAGATTTTTCAGATTTTGGCAAAATGATTAGACTTCCTAACAACCTATAATTTTTTTTCTCTATAAGTAAGCACTGGCTTTCATGGAGATTTATAATGTCATAAATATTAATATGTTTTTTCAGGGTTGTAAATAATGGTTTGCTTCTTAAAAGCTAGTAATATAGATTTTAGCAGAATTGTAGCTTCTATATAATAATGCTGTCATGCCTTCAATTTACCATATGTCTGATGATTTCTTCAATATCAGAATTGGTAATTAGGTTCATGTAAATGGAAAATAGGGAGTGACATGTGAACCTCCTTGAGAGTTAGCATTGAATTACTTACATCCCAATGTCATTATATGCATCCACATCCAGAGAAGTGTGTATTCTTATGAACCTGTGTTTGGCAGTCAGCTACTATATACAGTACAAAACAATCTTAATAATGTAACGGTATATTTTTTCTTTTAACACCTAGTAGGTAGCAGAGGTTCTTTTTCAGATTATTTCAGTATTTTTATAGAGATACATAAAACGAATTAGACGACATTTTCAGCAACTGAGAAACTTAGTGACTTTGAATGTTACATTCCTTACATGCTGGCCTATACGTTTGCATATGCCTTTACAGCAGGCCTATACGTTTCTAAAGATGTTTTGTGTTACTATACTGTGTTCCACAGGTACTGGAATAATTCATTCTTAGCTAAGTTTGGGTATTCTAGAGAAAAGGTATTGGAATATCTTTCAGGAAGGAAATGAAAGTCATTATCTATATTATTTAGTTATTTATTTATCTATATTATTTAGTTAACAAATCGTGTAGTTGGGAGCATTTTCTATCCCGAATATAGTGTGATTTATTTGTAGCCTAAAACTGTGATTAATATACTTTTCTATGTATACCTAATTAGCTTCTTTAATTGAAAGCTTTTTTTTTTTTCCTCCCCAGAATTGATTAAAAGCACACATTTAATAAGAGTATTACTGTAACATAAATATGGGGAATTTTCATACAATCTGTGGTATAGAAAATTGAAGAAGCTTCAGTTTCATTATGTCCAAAGACATTTTCTTGCACCTAGAATTTCTTAGTTCCACGTTTAGATATCTCATCAGTCATATCATGTACTTTTTTCAAAAAGCATCACTTCTTACAGTGTTTACTCAGAAATGCCCATTATATTAAAAAGATTCTTATCTAATATAGGTAAGAAATGTTGACCCTAATTTTTTTTATCTTAAGCTTTTGGACTTTTTGAAATAAAGTACCCTTTGTTCAAAAGTTCAAAACCCAGTCTTTTACGAACATATAGGAAAACCTTTCTAGTAGGTGCAACAACAAACTAAAATTGATGTATAAGAGAAGAGACATTTTATTTTGTGTATATTCAGGGTATTAAGTTACAACTTTCATCTTACATTTCCAGTGATATTTTGGTAGAAAAAATCTATGAGAATGCTTACACCTCATGAAATACTACAGAATAAAGACTGTTCCGATTACATATCTTTCATACAAAGCTGTAAACAATTGCTAGCGGAAATAATTTTTAAGTGTGGCATTTTTAAAAAGCACACTTACAGAAGAAATCAGAACGGGTGGAATTTACTTTTATGAAAGGAACCAACTGAAGTGTTTCAAATCACTTAAAGCTCAATTAAACTCTGTTATGAGAGTCTGAGTGGAATTATATGTGAATTTTATTCGTTACTATTTTACACTGGTTGATTAACTATTGAAATACTCTGTCTAATTGTCATGTCCAGTACTGAGAAAATGTGTTAATGATCTTTGAAAAAATTCCTAAAAAAAGCCTAAAAAATAATTAGGACTTGAGTTACTTAGTCTCTCTCTTTTAATCAAAGGCAGGATAATCATAGCAGACTGCGCACACACTTGTAAGAGCTAGGTCCTCTGAAGGATTGAGGCATCTAAAGATGGCTTGGCTGAAATAAAAGCAACTAATTTCAAAATTACAGTCCAGCAAAATCTTTGCTCAGATGTTACTGCTTACCTGTGGTTCTAAAATTCATCGGGAGCTTCTTCCTTGTGCAGGTGGCAGTTCTACCCCTACCCCACCTTCTCCATGTGCCCCAAGCTGCTCATGCTGAGTAGCTCAGCACTTAGCATAGCCTGGCTGTTGTCACAGAGCTGTCACTTCTCCATCCTGATCTCCAGAAAGACCCAGATACATGCATGCAAGGTTCATGAATTATCCTTCCTCCTAATGCAGGAGTTGTATTCTTATGTACATTCATACGCAATCTGTGATCTAATGCAACTTCAACATTTCAATGGAGGCCTAGCAAATCATCAAATATTTAGGGTCTGCTGGTAGTGCTTGACTATACAGCAATTAACTTATGTGTTTGACATGTAAAATTGCAGGTAACTTCTATTTTGTTTACAACTCTGAGAGGTCAATGTCTTCCAAAAGAAAGAAAACATTGTGTTTCTGACCTTGAAAAAAGTAGATAGAAAAAATTTGGTTAGGACAATCATTTAAGTGGTTATTGTTTTCATGTGAATTTTCAGGAGCTCTTGGAACTCAATTATATGAAATATTTCAATTCTCCCATATTTCAAATGCATTGTTAAGTTATTTTGTCCATGCTCAGTCATATAAGACCATTTTTTGTTGACCTAGAGAAGTCGCATTCGTGTTTTTTTTCTGAACAGACAGGGTGACGTTTTGGTCACAAAGATGTAGTTTGCATCTGTGTTGAATTTTAGTTAGCTTCACGGTTTCTCAGCAGTAGACACATCAGTTAAAGTCTATCCCAATGGTTGTATTTGGGTGCATGAGAAAACATGTATATGTGTGTGTATGTATTTATTGTTTAGTATGTTCAATATTTGGGGTTTCATTTGTATATACAGATACTTGTTGTATGTTCTATATAGTAATCACATACATGTAACTTACCCAGATTCATATGCTGGTATTTCATATATGAAATCACAAATAGGTTGACTGGAACACAATTTTGTCTGTTTCTTCTTTGCCACAAGTGAATTACAAACTACAACTGGGAAGCTGTATTTGCAATTCTATGCGTGCATGCCTATGCATCTTTACGTCCAACTTCATTTTGGATCTATTTCCTCTTCTTAAGCAACTATGGCCTTTATATGAGCTGATATTTCACATAGAGGTGGAAAAGATGACTATAAGCAAGGATTTGCAAAGATAAAAGGAAGAAAACTTTACTAAATGTCTGAAATTAAAGGTAGAAATCTACCCTGGGTATTCAGGAGCCTTTGTTTAGGAAACTTTGTTTCATTTTATTCCAACTATTGGGCTATAATAAATTTTTGATATGGTTCAGTAAAGTAGAGTGTAAATGTACAAGCTGTTTTGCAAAATAGATGCATTTTGATTGTCTAAAATTATCTGTAACCCCAATTTATTTGCTTTAAAGACTAAGCTACTGAAGCTAATGCAAAAGTTAATCTACTGATGACTCGGGATAGTTCAGTACCAATTGATCCCACAGAAAAAGCTGCCACTGATCCTACATGAGACTTAGGATTCTCAGAAGCCAGGTTTCTGTGACCATCATGTGGACAGGCATATGTGAAGGTGAAAACGTGGATGGTCATAAACATATAAGCAAAATTATTTGTTAAGCAGACTCTGCCAAGTCCGTGCTCTTTCAGTGGTTGTCTCTACTGCAGTTATACCGTAGCCTGACAAATGACTCTTGGTTCCTGTCATGTCACTTCAGCTAGAGGACATATGTGTTAGCACCATGAAGCTTGCACTTGCTTCATATATCCATTAAAAAAAGAAAACCCAAACCTATGTGCTTAATAATATGATTTACAACCAATGCGTTTGAAAGGAACAGTGCATGGCACATGTTCATTAATACAAATTGCATCTTCTGTTTCTCTGGCCACTTTTAGAGAGATTTGATCTGTCTGAAGTTGAATTGAGGCTTTGGTATGTGAAACCTGGAATATACATTTATTTTTTTTTAATTTTACATAGAATTGCTTTTTCTAAACATATAGTTAGTCAATTTGTTCAACTGCTTTTAGAGATAAAAAGGCAAACTCTATTATCCACCTCAAGTTTGTAAGCTCTCCTTACTCATTTTTTAATATGAAAAAATTATCTGTTGCTGTAGCTACTGTTCTAACATTAAATTTGCATGGGATCAACAATGAAACAACTATAAGAACTGAGATAGATAACATTGTTTTCCTTGTAGGTATGGGGTAAAAAATAGGCAGGGGAGGGAGTGAGGCAGAAAATTTGTGTATATAACTTAGATTTCCACGGTCACAAAATGTTTGGGTCTTCCCAGAAGTCTTAGGCAAATACTCCCCTATTCTCAGCTCCTGCTGAGTTGTATTTCAGTACAATGATCAGATAGAAAGGTGCAAAGATACGTGAATTTTATTCACTACACCTTTAGACTGTATCTGCACAGACCTCTTCAAAGTTATTCTCATTATCTTTTGGTGTCAAGAACTCTGTTTGTTGCAAATATGCTACCAGCGTCCCGATGTGTGTTGGCTGAGAAAGGGGGGAGCCTTGAGGACCACTGCAGTCATTCTGTATCACTGCAACACCCATATGCAGCAAGAAAATACTATGCAGAAGACCGGCATGCTGTTGAGTTTGCTTTGTACTTCCACAGTGAAATGACAATGAAGGGGAGCAGGAGGAAAATTCCACTCCCTGGTGTGGATTGTTCACCTGCAACAGTGTTATTTAAGTTTGTTATGAATGATCTCCTGTTTGTTATTAGAACTGCAGTAACTGATCTTTCCCCATTATTGTTTTTGCATGTGAAATGAGCTCTTTGTACTGATTTTCCCCAGGCTGTTGCTTCATTCATTCTGTTTATTTTGTTACATACTTATGAAATCTTTATGAAAGAGGAATGCGGTACATTAGGTATTACATAATTGACTTGCTTCTGCAAAGAAGCTTTCCAGAGAGACCATGTATTGCTCAAGTTTCTTGTGTTTACTTTATATAGGCAAAGAGACTCTCTAATATACCCTTTCCTTTCCCCATTTTCTTCTGGGGATTCTTTTACTAGACCTTCCCAATAGTTTGTACTGATTTGAGATTTATTCTTGTGAAACAAAGCATTGCTAGAAGTGGAATGAACCATTCTTTCTATTGCCATGGCTCCAGTTTTAGATTAGAGCCTGATAGATGGATTTGTGTGTCAAAGGTTTATGTTCTGTGATGTCAGAATACATAATTTGAAAATTAAAAAACGTGTTTATCTCTGTGCAGTTCATAAGTCTTAGCCCTCACGGGGTGAGTAGTCTAGATAGTGACCCACATTCTGGCTGCTGTGAAGATTTATGATGTGCTATAGGAAAGACTGCTTCATGATATAGCTCTTAAAATGGTGTTAAAAATAAATTGCTATTGTTGAAAGAGAGAAATCTAAACAAGGGCACTTGTACTAACTCCGGAAGTGATACATCTGAATCCTTCTTAAATGTGTAGAGTTGAAACTCTCTTTTTCATTCATACAGGACAGGTTAATTCGTCTATAAACGCTTTTTACATTAGATTGTCTGAAGTTGTTTTTAAAATTATCTGTTTCTATGCAATGTCATTTGTTACTTTTAAACATACTTGAAAAACCTCACTACAGTAGTAAAGTAATTGGGATCGTCTGTTCCCTAACATTGCAGCCTTTGATCATAATCTACAGTATAAAATGCATGTGTAAATCTTTAATCTCTGTTTCTATATTTGTTTATTCTCATCTGACATGTGTTGGAATTGCTTTCTATGTTTCTAATTGAACACAGTATCTGTATGTTTCTAGGTGAGCAATGCTTCTGTTCATTTTGTTGTATTTTGGTGCTGTAAAATTCAAAGGCTTTTCTTTTATTTCAGCTTTTCAAACTTTAAGTAAATCAACTGAACATGGATACAACCTCAATAGTTCTGATACATTTTCTTTTCTGTTTCTCTAAGTTAAAAAAAAATTCAAAACACATGAGCATGACACTTCATGGCTATCTTACCTCCTATCAACTGGATTTGCTTTAACCTAAATCTTCACATTAAAGGGGTCCACGTTAAGAAAGCAAATTCTTCTGTGATGTTGTATTGAGCTGTACATAATTTTCATTTTATATATTTGACTTCCTATCTAGAAGGTATTTGTTATGATTTCTAAATAGTCTGCTGTAATTAAATAACTTTAAGATCTCCTTCAATTTTCTCTCTTAAGAAAGCAACTTAATTTGGGGTAACCAAGTGTTTTTTTGTTTTGGCCAGTTGTTTTTCAATTGTCCTGAACATACTTTTTTTTTTTTTTCCCAGAAGAGCTTTGATTTGTTTTCAGGAGCATATACCTACAAAGTTGCCATTGACATACAGAAATATTATTTCTAACTCTATATTATGAGATTCTTTGTCATCACAGCATGATGTCATCAGGAGAATTTTTAAAATAGATTTTATGAAGCTGTAAAGAGCAGTTTGCAGGTTTTTGCTTTTGCTGGTTTAGTTCCAGGGAATGATAGACCTGCAAATGGAATATACTTATGACATTCAAATATTAATTCTTTCTTGAAAGCAGTTTTGTTTATGGGACTAGTGACAGGATTACAAATGGGTCCTTCCACAAAGGCTGAATGCTGACTACAGCTCATATTCAGCCAGTGAAGAGCAATAGTCAATACTGTACTGTTACAGTGCATTACATTAGAATCAGTTTCCATTTTGTCAGAGAAATGAGTGTACTGGATGTAGCTACAAAGCATTTAATTGGTAGAGAAATACCAGTGGATATCTTCTTCTGCTTCCAATATCTGGTTATTTAAAAGCACCCAATTCTGGTGGGAGAAGGGGATGGCTAATAAAACATCTGTATTTATAGATGTACATATTTATGTATTCATGTGTAGTGTTTGTATGTTCCTCATATCATAGCTGATGTGTAGCATTGCCTAATTTTACTAAACTGGCTGGTTATTCCTAACAGGTAAAAATTTGTCTGTGGAATTAGCTTACATTTAAAGGTAAAATTTCTCTATGCCATAAAGAATGAAGAGATTTTTTTTTTTCCCCTGCAAAAGGCTCTCTGGGATTTTTTTATTTTTTTAAAAATAGTTTACCATTTATTAAATCAATCTTTTTTTAGTTGCTTTCCTTCCTAATCAGTGTTCAAATATTCTTGCCTTGGCAGATAGAAGTAAATATTGCTGTCAAATTCGCTTTGTCCTTATGACAACAATGAAAAACATGAGACATATGAAGAGACATATATAAAACTGACAAGTTGGAAGCTAGAATTTCTTAATAGGAACAACAGAAATACAGCTCTAGCATGCTTCTGAAATACATTAGTACCTTTTAGGTAGTAAATCATACTAAGGAACTTCCTGGTCTTAAAGATTTTCTGTGCTATTTTAACTGTTTTTCTAGAAGAATGGTAATTGTGCTATTTTACTGAAAACAACCTGTCACTAAATTCAGTATTTATGAAAAACAGATTGCAGAAAGATATGATTGAAAATCAGCAGACTTTTAAATATTTATGAATCAGCTAAAATATCACCCGTATTCTTGCTGTTCATTTCAGATTATAAAATAAACTGCAGTGATTTAAAATGTGTATATGGCTAAATATAGAAATAGTTTATGGCTGTAAACAATTAACAGCCAAGTGTTGATGTCCTTAATCAGCTCTTGTTCTTGCAAAACACCAACTTAGCTTGATTTGAAAATATGTTTTCCTAAAAGAGTTAACTATTTACCTGCTGAAAATGGTTATAGTACAAGTATCAAATGAGTTCAAGGAAAGTTATTTCTTGACTTGGCATTTGGGGACTGGGCTGTGAAAGAAATAGTAGACTGTTACAGATGGCTCTTAGGCAGGAAGTGAAGTGTTCCGTACATGTTTCAACAACATGAAATAAACCTTGTGAAAAGTGTAAGACCACTCTCAACCCCATTACCTATACGCAAGCGAAAAAATCGGCCTCCTTGGATAATTCAAATGTATTGAATGGCTTTTAGAAGGATTAATTTTTTTAATTAGTACCACATGGTTGTATATTTATTTTCATTTGCATACCGAGAGTGGACAACCTACAGAAATTTTCTGAAACCAAGTTATCTCTAAGAATGGTGATTTCATCATCTTAAGCATGATGTTTAAATTTACTATGAAGGCATCAGAATCCCAAGGGTACCTGTGTGTAGCCTTAAGCCAGAGGCACTCCAGACTTGTTTGCTCATTGTAATCACAGCCGTCACACATCATCATGAAGATGTTTTCCAAGGAATTAGTCCTATATAGCAGGTGGGTCAACTGACCATGAGGCAATAAGTTGTCAAGATACTGATGGTCCCTATTTCCAAGTGAAGGAGGTACAGCTGAGGAATTTTGATATTAAGGTACTTGGTCAATCGAACCAGTTTATTAAACAATACATGTGGGGGATGCAAGAGTGTTTTTAGATGAAAAGAGGAAGTAATGTTCAACATTTTTAATTCAGAGTAATACTTACCTTAGGAAAAATAAACCTGATTGAGAGAGAATAAAGCAAAATGGTTTGTAATGGCAAAGATCTGTTTTCCAGATAACGTTCCATGCTCTCACTAATTTACTTTAGGAGACATCTGTCATAATTGAAGAAATCCAGAAATGCATTTTGTTCCAACTTTCAAAGGTTCTAAACACAGACTCGGGATTCATTACTACCATCTGCTGCCTCCTAAATGGCTTCAAAAATTTGCATCCTTTTTACTAAACACTAATGAGATTTTAACATTTTTCTCTGTGAAAGAACTGAAGTGAGTAAACCCGGTACTTTTTACTCTGATTCTCTTAACCTCTTTTTACTGAAACAGAATTGTTTGATACTATCAGCCATCATTTTCACATAATTGCCTTTTTCATTCATGCTTGTTTTCTCTGACAGTATACATAGCAGACAATCCTTGTCTCAGTGTTTTTGTAGTTTCTTAATTACACACTGTCAATGTTGAATGAATGTTTTAAGAGTGTCTGAGTATCTACATACTCTTTTGTCACCTTTCTTAACTTTGCATGTCATATTGAAGACTCCTAGTAATTACTGTAATAGTACTTCAGAGAAGTTATGTCAGCGTGCACATACCATTAATGCATTAATGTGTCAAAACGGCAGTGAATGACACAGCTCTAGGCAATCTTAAAAGCTGCTAATGGTAGCCCAACTCAGAGGAATTGATTTGTAAGCAATACTAAAGCTGTAAAACTTTCGTCCTGATATATAGCTCCACAACGTCTTTTTCTATCATCCACCTTATTTTTAGTGCATGAGTAACAGCTGTTTGAATAAAGTAACAATCTGTAAGGGCAGAACACTCCATGCTATCCGTGTCAGGGTATTACTGCTAGAGGAAAGGTAGGAGAGTGACAGAAGAGTGAAAAGAATTCGGCTGTTAACACTGAAAAAGAAAATCCCAAATAGTGCATGTTGCCTAGATTGACTTAAATTTTAATGAGTGAGATTGGGTTGTATTTATGTACTTGTAAAGAAAGGCATTTAGTAACTAAAATGATAAATAACTGATAGTTAACATAAAACCAGCAAAGAAATAAATAACAAAAAATACCTGGGGCAATGGGATGGTGATGCAGGTACAGGCAAAACAATTTTGTAATGGCTCTTGGGTTATGACTTTTCTATGTAGCGCCCACTTCAGCAGCCAGGAATTAAGGATAGTTTGCTGTTACCTGACTGGACACGAGGGAAGGAGAGAGCACGTGAGAGGTGTGGTCCCTTTCAGAGGACAAAAGGGACTACAGCTGCAAAAGGTTAGAGGTACGTAATTTCTAAATCATAATACATTCAGAAATGTATCTCAGGATTCCTACCTCTACATATTATGTGTGGACAAGAGACCAATTTTGCCTTCCTGAATAGGATGTGCAGTTTAACTTCCTTTAGGCTTATTTTTTTTTATCAAAAAACCACATATGTTTATCACATACAAGGAGGAAAACTATTTGGAACTTTCATATCAAATGTCAGTACACAACTAAAATCCTGGCTGTGCTGATGTCAGTGGTAGCTGTGTTATCAACTTCAATGAAACCAGAATTTTTCTTTATGTATTCACATATATCTTATCTCCTTGCAGAAGTAAGGGCTGGAAGGGAGGAACATGAATTATCAGAAATGAAAAATAAACAAAAACCAGCATAGGGCAGGTGATGAGAGAGCAGATTAGTTTAAATGGAGTGAGAGGCAAAGAAGTAAGAAAAAAGAACAGAAATAAAATTAGGCAAAGGAAGGCTGAGAGGAGAAGGAGGAATGAAAAAGAGAATTATAAGAGAGTTTCCTAATGTTTATAATAGTAAGTTGAAAAGTTTAGGATCTTTGATTAACATGGTAAAATGTTCTTTTTGTTCAGTGTCAGGGTAGCAACAAGCCATTGACAGACACAGCCATTAACCTAGAGTTACTCTAAGGGCTCTCCCATTTGATGAAATGTGCAGTTTGAATGGGAGGGGGTGGAACAGAACGGGGAGTATTCTGAGCAACCATCTCTTTGTGACTTCAATAATATTCTTCACATGCCTCCTGTAACAGCTGGGAAATCATGCTAGGAAGCCAGAAGTACTTTCTACTACTTCACTGAAGAACCAACTACCAAGTGAAAATTGTATAATAACTATTTTTAATTAGTGAAAAGAGGGGGAAAAAACTAGTTGCTGAAAGCTGGAAAAGAAAGTCTTCAGTCTTCGTTTTCCTTTCTTTCCTCTTCATGTATTTTTATTGTAGTTGTGGTCACCCAAGGGCATAGGCAGATTTATAGGCACCTTTTATTAGAGTGATAAGTGTTGTTTGGCAAAAAGAGACAAATTTTTGAGGAAGCCTAAGAAACAAAAAATCCTTATGTATCCAGAAACTTGTCTACTTTTTTGTCTTGAAAGTGTCCATTCTGTGTTTAGGACCTTGATGTTCTCTCCCCATCAACTGCTTTTGATAGGCATATAGGGGAAAAAAAAACATTATTTAAAAAAAAAATAATCCAGACAGTTAATCTTTCATATCTGTGTAATTAGTCACTATGATTTTCTGGTGCCAGAGCTGATCTCCATCTCAGCAAAGACTGACAATGATCACAAACTGTATTTTAATGCCCAGGGATGGTTTTTATTACTATTTTTAAGATGTTTGATAAAGCTCTCTGTAAAGGTTTGTCATATGTTTTATTAATACCTAGACTTCGAAAGTAAAAATGAGCCATGAAAAGGCTGTGGAAAATGAGATATTAGTAAACTTGATTAAAAGGTGTGTTGCAAAGCACAAGATACCTTAGTAGTCACCCACATTATGTTTAGGAATTTGCTGTCTTATTACTTTTAATGGTAACAACTGAACATCAAAACCAGAAGTGTTTATAATTCAGAAGTTCAAATGCGAGCTCTCACATGTGTTACACCCACCCTGTAGATTTTGGATTTTTCTGGGTATTTTAAAGTATGTGTACAATATAATAGTGTTAACTATTATGCCTCTCAAAAATTACTAATTTAATCTTTGAATCCAGAGTAGTTTTAGTTAAAGTCTTAGATTTTTTGATCATGGGAAAATCTTCAATTTAAGATCTAGCAAACATTTTTTTCAGCTTATCAAGACCCATAATTTTTCTTAACTATTTTTCATGTCCTAAAACTTTCTCACACAGAGGAATAAAAAAAAGAATGCCGTTTCATAGGATTAATTTTTTTTTAAAAATACACTGAGTGCCATGGAATCCACAATGGACGTGTTTTAAAAATGACAGAAAGAAACCTTAAATAATCTTTTGGATTTGCAAGGATAAAGTGACTGAAATGTTCTCTTGGGAGGATTATTAAGTAATGTTAAGTATCTTAACAGAAGTGACTCTCTTTTTTTTTATTATGTGAGGAGCATTAATGATTGTCATGTCATTAATGTGGATTATCTTCTGTGTGAGATGGATGCCATAATTATCAGTATTTAGGAACTTAACATGTAACATAACTCAAGAGCATTTCGCCATCTAGAAACAGTCTTTACAGATAGAATTGCTGTGCCGTAGCTGTCCCAAAGATGTTGATGACTCTTACTACTGGATTGTACTTGCTTTAAGTCAACATTTAATTGCTTAATCATTTAGTTCTTTTTTTGCCATAAGTCCTTTTTCAGCAAAAATTATCCCATTATTTCCACTCTGTCCGTGGTACACTCGATAATGTTTATTGTCATAACAGGCACATAGGTCAAATGAAAACATTTAGCTTTGTACAGAAATGCGTTCTTTCGCAGTAGGAAATATATTTTGTTCAATACTTCCTGCCATCAGAACTAGCGTAGACATCGATGTACAGGTACTTAGGTTTTTTTTTTTTTCCTGCCAAATGTCATGACACAATATATAGCCTAAAAATGATTTGGGTTTTAAACAGAAAACACTTTTATTGACTGGCATAACTGAACACCTCAAACTCTGGGAAGATTTAGGTCCCGATTGCAACAGAAAGCCATTTCTATTGGAAAGGTTTGAGAAAGACAGACATCAAAGGTCAAAAATCTAGATCTAAACTTTACAACTAGCTGTGGTCTTGGAACTGTGATACGATTTACAGAGTTTTTCAAAGAAATTCATTTATCCGAAACTCACTTCTAGCTGTTGAAGTAGATTCTGGACCTCTGACAGCCATACGTTTGCCAGGGGTGAAAACTGCATTCACGTCAGCTGTCCTCAGCTCCAAAGAGCAGCATGATATCCTCACAACATGGTTAGCTATGAATTCTGAATCAGCACCTGTCCTGGCCGGGGACCACCTGGGGTATACTTCCTACAAGCTGGTCAAGCTTAGGCTTGCTTTCTGTTGCCTTTAAATTACCTTCATATTGTGACTTCACTTAGCTAATGAATATTTTAATCTAAAGAACCGTATGGAGATGCTGTTATTTCAAATAGCTAGAACAAAGGCTTTATTTCTTATTGCCATTAAAACCAAAAGTTAATGGCAAAAAGGTACTTTGGGAAGTACAAATCCAAGATTTGAAACTTTTATTGCATTTATGTAAATTTGCTTCTGAAATGCTTAAAAATTTCCTTGCAAGGTTAGAGAGACCTAGAGACAGCAAATTATTTTAAACCTTTTATAATTCATGTAGATGAGGTAGGCTTTTTGCCAGAAACATTTTTTCCCCTTTACAGAAAAATGTCCTGCTAACTTCAGTCCGTTGAAGTGTGGCATTGCTTAGATGCTGAATTATTAGAACAATATTGTAAAAGAGCAGAAGTTGATGTAGAAAATAAATATACACTGAGAAGACTATAAAATGTGTAATAGAGCTACTGTCACTATTGTACTTAATGGTTCTTAAATAGCGCAAACATTACAGTACCTCTGAGTCTTCAAAAATCTGCATTTCATTAAATAGGCTTTTGTAATCAGTTGGGACATAATGATTTCTTCTATGTAGTTTTTATTAAGAAGAAAATGCATTGCAGCTTACTGCTTTAGTCCCTCCATTTCAGAAAGGCAGGTGAGGCACCAGCTACACACTACACATAAAATAGAAATCCTTCCATTTGCCTAAATTCCATCTCGGGGTAAAACGTATGCCACTCAAAGAAGTAGTGTAATATTGTAGAAAAACTGCAGTGTCATAAAAGTTGCAATACATTGTGAACAAGTGCTTTAAAGTACTTCAGTAACTTTAAAGTATAATCTGAGAGAATGAAAAATAAGAAGTTTAACTGCTATGTGTTAAAATGCTTTAACTCATCACCCAAAATGCCTTCATACTTGTAAGAATTTTTTGAGCATCTAGAATGATGACATGCCAATATATCTTTTTAAAATCACATTTGCTATATGGATGATTTCTGAAATTTTTTTGGAAGTGCTGTACATATAACATAAAGTGATGTGCCTAATATAAAGACTAACCATCTGTTTTGTTTACTTCATCTTTTTCTTGCCTTTTCTTTAGTACTAAGAAACGGTCCTGTTCTGTAACTTTCCTGGTCCTTTTGCTTCCTGAGAAGAATAGTGGTGCCATGATTTCCCAAAGTCCATAGTGACTGAACACTGGGTTTGCCCACTTGGACAGATGGCTAGTCCTATGCATGGAAGAAATGCTCATGCTGTGAATGTGCCAGTAGCTGAAATGCTCTCTTTGTCCCTCAGCTTAATCTAAGGTTGTGCTATTTGGCTTCACTGGATGGACATTTTCTGAAAGACAGGTTCTGCTACAGAGCATGGAGGCTAGTTGGGGTTACTTCTGGTGGAAACTCAGCACTCCAGTGAAACGTTCCTCACGTCATTCCGACTAAAATGTCTTTGAACTGCTTTTTAAGAAAAGTACTTTTTACTGCTCAGACTTCTAGTTTGGCTGATTACCACTTTCAGGATCAGTTTTCCCCCTCAATGGATCTTCTACTGAATACATATATATATAATTAGGGCAAACATTACACTGTATTTACAATGAATTTGGATTTCTGAATATGAAACTAGTTTATCTTGGCTTTCCATATGCTTGCTAATTAAAGACATTTTTAAAGTGATGCTATACACTGAATTACAGGTTGTGTACTAACCTGTTTTGAAGCCATGTGATCGTATATGCCTAAATGATTTGTATTGTCAAAAGTAAAAGAACTTTTGCTCTGCATCAAACCTTCACCTGTTGTATAAATCAGTATATAAATGTGTATAAAGTTGTGTTCACTTGTAATGGATTTCTGAAACTCTTTCTAATAGGCTTGAATGTTAGAAGGAATGGCAATTTATAGAATTTGACTCTGAAACTCTTGCAAGCATTAACACTTTTTGCCAGCAAGGGAGAATATGCTTATTTTTCCAGTTATAACCCTAGTTTTTTAAATTTCCATTGAAAAGAAGCACCTTTTGAAAGACATTTCAAAGTTCATTGTTATTTCTTAACATTTTAAAAAAATTTAAAATACTTAATACAGCATAACTTCATTAGGCTGTTTTCTAAATCAAACAATAAGAAAGTTGCAATTGTATGTTGAAATCTGTTCTGCTTTCTCATAACCATTCTTCTCCAAATATGAGAAAACCTGTCAGAAAACAAACAAACAAACATTTAAAATTCTGAATTTATATGCTCTTCAGTTCTGGGTTCCTTTTGGAATTTCTGTATCTTATACCTATAAATTTTGGCACACTGCAGTAAGAATAATAGACACCTTTCATGAAAAGTCTCACAGCTATCTGTAGGGTTAAAACCCACTCTGCTACATTTTGCCTTGGCTCATATTTTGCCTTGATCTTTTGTACTGCTCACTTCATATTTTAAATAAAAAAGCAGGAGAATATAAAAAGAGACAAGGAAAAAAATATGTATTCAAGCAGGAAAATGTCTGAGAAAAACAGCAAATGACTTATGTGCATAACTGTTCTGGGGAACAGCATAAGGAATTTGAGATATGGAAGAGGAGAAGAATAAGTGTAACAGCAGAGTGTGAACAGAAAAACGTCTGGGAGGATCATTCAGAAAGGATACTAAACTAGCAAAACACGTCTATCACTGCTCTATACAGCACAATACCTGAAGACTGAATGGAAGCTGTGTATTAAATACATTATAGTAATTTTCTATGACTGTATATATACCTGCATAAGACAAAAATGCTTAGAGTTCATTACTACATACAAAAGGTATTTTTGACTGGGATAACCTGTAAAAAATCTTGTTAACAAATGTTAGATCCACTTACGTGTAATTGAAAACTCCCAGGCTTGTGAGCGACCATGTATAAGGCATGGATTATCTCCTCATGGAATAACATTACATCTTATTTTTCCTTTTAGTAACTGTTTTCTGACTGCTACATCTGTAGGCGTCGAGCAAAGACTGTCTGTCTGCTCTTGTGGATACTCAATCATATAAATTTTTATTGCTGAGGATATTGCTTGCTGTTCTGAGCGTTCCCCTTCATAGCTATGGGATTGGGCTCTAAGCTTCTGGTTGATGGTAATCCCAGTGTTGTACCTATGCATTCAAGGGGTGGGGTAGGCGTGGATGATGTCTATATTAGTAACTTCATACCCTTTCTTTCTATCCCCGCTGAAGTAACCTTAGCATATTCCTAAAAACAATACTATGGGCCAGGTCGTGCCATGTACAGCACATAACATTATCATACAGTACAGGAGTGGAGAGCTTTCAGGACCCCTAAAAAACTGGTTTTCAGTTCCCTCACTAGAAAGTATACCTTCTTTTCTATTCAAGAGATACCTCTCTATCCTTGTGTCTATATTTAAAGAAAACCTAGGTGGGGGCTGATTCACAGTTCTAGGTTTTAAAATGGCTGTAAGGTCTTCTGTTATGTTGGAGGCACTGACGAGGTTACAGGACGATGTTACCAGCATGCAGTTGCAGGAGCAGTAATAAATGTTTGTTTTCTGTCAGACATTCAAATATGCATAGTTCCTCTTGAGAAAAACACAGGTTCTCTTCCTTTTTTTTTTTTCCTTTTTTTTTTCCTTTTTTTTTTTTTCTTTTCAAGAGAGAGGGTTGCTTTACTAATGAATTGTCATCTGAAGAAAATTCTTGTAACGTCTTTGATAGTTAACACTAATATGTTTCAAACTGTTGGACCACACTCGGTGCACTGCAGGTGAATTAGGTCACTATTATGATGTTTATGAGATAGTCAGTTAAACTTTGCAGAAATGTAGCGTGCATAAGTGTAAAAGGTCAGATATACATATAAAAATACCAAATAGAGAGGTCATTTTTCTTCTCAGACCACCAATTTCCTTTGGCAGCCCCATGAGCCTACCATATATTTTACCTTGTAACCATGGCAGTGCAATAATTCTCAAGCTGAACCTTTTCAGGGAACACAGCTTAAGTTTCACCAGCAGCAGGAAGCAGCTGACTGAAAGGCAAATCATCATCTTCTGGAGACAGGATGCATGCTGTGTAATTCTGAGTTCAATGTGTGTTTAGGGGGGTACAAGTTTAATGAATTCCTTCCCAGAGGCAGTTTTTTTCTGCTGCCTGGAGTTACAATAGGCATTTTGTTCAACTGTTAAACTTTATTCTTTAGAAAATGCACAGAACTTAATTGTTAAATTCAAATAAAAAATGCTAATAATGTTTCTCCTGATCTCCTTGTAGCCCACATGGATTTAAAAGTTTGCATCATTGTCATCAGAAAGGAGATGTTACTTGAATGTTTTTACTAACATTTAAAAGCTGTAAGAGTGAAATACAAACAGAAATTAAGGTATTAATGAGTGAAATAGGAAAGTTATCGTTATATTTAAAACACATTCTGATGGGTTGTATATCCATAACTCTGCAGCTCACTCAACCCTTAAATTGACTGTCATACTGTATGCATCATGTACTATCTATTCAGTAGAAATTGTAAAAGGATGACATGATAATGCTTGTGAGTTGTATTATTCTATGCACTCTGCATCTATTCATTTTGCCTATTCAAAATTTATAATATCACAGGGGTTTTTTTATAACACTTCAACTAGTTTGTCCCAGAACACTGAAAGACCATACAAGCATACAGAGAACCATTTGCGTACAAGAGGCAATTATTCTTTTTTACTGGGACTGTTTCAATATTGTGAGTTACAGAGCTGTGCAGACATCAGCTGCTCTTCCATGGAAATAACTCTTATTTAAAATGCAGCAAGAGAGAACTACCTGAAAACATATTTCACTCCTTTGTTCTGCTATGTATTTGGCCTTGATCCAGCTTACATATATATTAAATTGGCTATTTTCAAGTAATTTATTTTTGATCATATTTGTGTGCCTGAATGACAATAACAGTTTGCTTGCCTGATAATAACAGTAACTTGCTTATGCTCACTGCTGTCCTGGAAGATAAAGTTGTGACTGGACTTGATTTATCCATGAGCAAGTATACTATCCTGAACCAAGGGGTCTGTGCCTGGCTCATATATTAACAATATGTTAACATTAACCATATATTAATGCTCAGAGCCAAGATCTTTTGGAATATTTTACAGCAAAATAGGAGGGTATCCATCACTGTCACTTAGCCCTGTGTGAATAAATATTTTGTGATGCCATAACTTTGAGAGTGTCATCGTGTAGGTTTTTGCATGCCTTAAGAGGTTTTGTGTGCATTGGAGTAATGTTGTCTAGCAGGATTTAAACACAGATGTTAGAGAGATGTTGGTAGCAAAAATCTTGGTTTTCATGGAAACTGGAAAAGTACTTTTTGCAGTGAGTATTTATTTGCAGGGAATGTTTGCAGGGAAGTAGTATGAGCTTTATTGCAGGTAGAATGACGAATTTCATGTTTGGTCTTTTTTTGTCTTTTTTTCTTTTTTGGATGTAATATGAAAAACACAGTTGTTAGAGAATTGGTTTATTACCAAATTATTACATGAAAAATTTTAAATGTTCATATTTACTAATGAGAAAGCTATTTCTTTTGTTTGTTGGTGTTGTCACTTTACTCTGTTTACTGAGTTAAAACATTAAAATTAATCTAGTGGCTTGGCATCGTTTGGAAAAACAAAGCAAGTTTCTGAAAGAATATGAGTACAGATATGGACTTCTAATACCTCTTGTTGCTCTAGAGGGCAAAATAAATTTTAAAATTGTATGGGCTTATAAGAAAACATTAGCAAGGATTCACTTCCTTGCCTTCTACTGGAGTGTTAATTATCGGCTATGGTCAGCAATTAGTGCATGAAAATGTTCAATGATTTGCAAATCGTACAACAAGCCAACTTCTGTCCCACAGAATACTTTCATTTAAACTCTTTCCATCTTATTTACACTAAAATACTGCACACTTATGTGCAGTCTGATATCTTTTCAAGGTTAGCTTTTTTTTTTCGTGAATTTTAGCCTTTTGAGATAGGGAGACGACAGTTTGAGCTGAAATTTCTAGGAATTAGAGGTATTTCTTTTTCAAAGTGGAACATCTACTACAATTCCATTTTTTTCTTGAGGCAGATTCCTGGCATGGTTTGTTACCTTAAAGCACCAGGTATAAGAATGTTTTAAAATGTTTTTGTTTAATACACATAGTAAACATTTCCTGGAAAAGAACTCCATATTTAAAAGCATTATGAATGTAATTGCTTTCCCTATTTAGTAACAGCTTGTTCATTTTCTTGTTTATGTAGGAAGAAAGGCAAGATGTGGACAATGTGGTGTAATTGCGCTGCAACATCATTAACTTATCTGGGAACACTGCTGAGAAATGAATCGTGCAGTGTGGGTCATTGTTCTCTCATTGATTACTTGTGCTTGTTCAGTGGTTATACTGCCAGTCTTCTTCCTACTGACTTTGCCCCAAGTGGTTCCTGAGACCCTGCTGGATTAGGGCTGGGCTGTTCATGGTGAAAGGAGATTGTCTTCCTGTTGTAATAAATACTGAAGGGTTTGGCTTGCTTGTTACTCAAAACTTCCGATTCCAGTTTATGAGAAAGCTCAACCCTCTTATGAAATGAAAATTTGACTGGATGCTTGCCAGGATGCAACAATTTAAGTCCTACCTTCTCTACCTTCTTGTCTTGCAAACAGAGTACAGTCAGTTGTGAAAATAAAATTTCCATTCCAGTAGTAATTTTGAATTCCCAAAGGAAACTAAATCAGTGCCCAGACCACACATGATCCTACCGTCACCAATGGATGTAGGGTGAGAAATGCTGATTTGTCAGAAAGATTATGTGTGATCTATAATGAGTTCCCTGCCTGCACCGTTACAGCTTCCAGGTGAGTCGAGTAGGTGTTCCTAACAACTGCTGAGATCATCTTCTTTCCAACAATGTAATTCTTTCATGGTACTTGTTATAGATGGTCCTCCCATTCATTTTGTGATTTTTCTCCTTAAATATGGTAACATCTGAAACTTTTCATGATACACAGTGATTACAATGACTGTTTTGTAATCCAAGATATTTTAAAAATAGCAGTTAGTAGTTTCAAAGATGTGCAACCTGGATATCATTAAGCTTGTTTGAGAAGGGTAAAGTAAGAAGTAAAGGTTCCCAGTATTTTTTGTGAAACTCTGTCACAGCTGAAATGCCAGACAAAGCAATTTCAGAAACATCCCGTATTAGCATTGTAGCAGAGTGCTTTTTCTAGGGCATTAAATGAACATGTCTAATACTGCATATGCCATTATCTTATTATTTCTCTCAAGAATTAAGTACTCAATGGTATGATGTATTTTTTTTTAACTGTAGTTCTGCATGTGTATGTTAGAGAAGACAATTTCAAGAAGCATACCCAGACAGCTCTTCAGTCATAAAGTGGTGAGCTTTATGATGTTTCTGCATTCCTGTGAAGGGTTTTTTTTTTTCATATTTTTGGACCAGATAGGCACTTTCTTTTTCCCAGAGCACTTTAGCCTTGGTGAAAATGACATTACGAGCCTTAAGAACTCATTCAATCTCAGGTATGCTAATGGTATTCTGATATGAGAACCTAGGGTCTGACTGTCCTGAAGTTAAAAACCAAGAATACATTACAAGCTATGTTATTTGAAGGGTCCTAAAAAAATATTGTCCTTATCTGTAGAGATGCCATGTTGCTGAAGGACTGAAGTTTTGTCTAATTGGGACATACTGTCCTGGTGGTCAGAGGTGGAATTTTAGCTAACTAGACATGAGCTGAAATGCTACTTGTGATTGCTGTTGTGTAAAGATTTACTAGCAGTGAAAAACCCAGCGCTCCTGCTGGGGAACCCAGCTAACTAACTGCAGTTGTGTGTCGTCTTGTAGGGCTCAATCTTTGAAAGTGCAAGGCCTAGTCCTTTGGGAACTGGCACTGGGGTGATTTTTTGTTCTGAAGAGAGCAAAGTCTGTTTGTACAAATTTTATATACACATATGTTCCTTTCTGGCTTCTTGGTTCAACACTAGAAGTTCCTGGCTCCCCAAAACTATAGTGTGTGTGCTAGAAAGATACACAGTGTCTCAGAAATGCGGCTTTTTTTGAATGTAAACCAGAAGAATTTTGCTTTATGAGATTCTGCTAATAACAGATACCTATCTGCATCCAACCTGAAGCTGTGTACATACCACTAATGCTAGGATTGTGTGACTACTTCCAAAGAAGCCATTCTGCTGTTCTAACAGTTCCCTTGAGAAGCTGGATTTTTGGGTGTTTCTGGGTATCAGATTTGTACTGGGAATTAGTCTGCGTAGGGAAAAGCATCTGTTTGTGCCTTATCTATAGGATAAGTTCTCTAGCAAAATGGCAGGTGTGAGCTCTTCTGCTTCCAATGTATTTGCAGAGAAGCAAAGCCAGTGCCTATGTTCTCCCAATTGATAATGCTAAAAATTAGCATTATTTGAAAAAGGTGGGTTTTGCACTTACTGTGAGAAATGGGTGGCTGATGTGGGTTGAGAAATGGATGTGCTTATGAACCATTCGTTCTCTTGTATATTTAGGCAGAAAGGCAAGATGTGAGTAAGGCTGAGGAACAGCTTTCCAAGGTACTTTCTTGTGAAATTTGAAAGATTCAAGTGGATTTCAGTTTACACGCTTTCAGGACATAATCCTCTCAGTACTAAATCCAGACCAGATGCTCATTTCAGGAGAGTGGAGTTTCTGTTTCTTTTAATTAATGCTCTTCAGCTCCTCCTTTTGAAGCCTGAAGCCTTGCTACTCTTCTCAAGAGAATCCACTAAGTTTGTACCTTGAAGGAGAGAATAAGGTTATTTTCCGGCTCTTGTTCTGTGAATGTGTTGCATCTGCAGAGTTCTGGCTCTTAGTACCTTGCATTTTTATAGTTATCCCTCCAATCCTTCCTGTCTTCTGTGACTTTAAGAGGCAAGATTTTTACACTTAGTTTCTGAAAGTTGTAACTGGGACACATATTTACATACCCTGGAAAAGATTCATGGCTTCCAGCAGTGTAGCAGTATGTGGTCAGTGAGGGAAAAGTGAATCTGCTAATGCAGAACCAACGGTTCTGATATAAACATCATTTATTTCCTCATATAGATACAAAAACACAGATTTGCAATAAAATTGCAATATGTGTGGTCAATATTGATTAGATATTTCTGTCCTCAGGTAACCATTTTCCTGAAGAGATGTGTCTGTTTGAAAGATAAAGCATATTATCTAAAATAATTTAGTGGTATTTATAGGTATTCATTTATTGAACAGAAGTGGAAAGGAGTTAGAAAAAATTTACCTCAGCCGAGTTTGAAAATACATTGGCCCAAATCTAATGTTCCATTTATATAAATGGAGCCTGATGAGGAAGTCACTCACCTTTACCTGAAGGTCAGATTCAGATTGGTTTCAACTGCAAAGGCAGTGGCGGAATAAATATTAACACAATGCAGCCTTTGCTTGAATTTTTAAAAAATTCACCAAGGAAAATGTTTAACACGATTTAAATGTCAAATATCAAAGCATTTTTCTTTTTTCTTTTTTTTTCTCTCTTTGTTTTGGGTATCTGCAAAGACTGCAAACCCTAGGGCTTAATTTCAGAGAGGTTACTGGTTGCATATTTCTGAATTTTCATGGGCTGATTTTTCATTGGGCTCATTATAACAAGAATATAGAATGCAAACCTGGAGGACCGAAGACAGAGCCTATCGTAAATTTACAGTTCACTGGCAGTCTTTTAATATTAACTTATCCAGCTTATTGTAGTTCAGTTCAGTTCAGGTTAGACAAAGCACTACCCTGTGTACAGTCTCTTAAGAGTTAAAAGATGCATTAAAATACTGACTAATTAATACTAAACACTTGAAAAATGCTCTTGGTATTTGCATCAGTAATTTCCAGTTGTACGTTTTCGTTCTCTGTTTCCCACATTAGATGAAAGTTTATGTCCGAATTCGAAAATTATTGACATCATCGAAAGTGGAAGTCATCCACTCTGAACTTCTCAATCCAATGCACCTCATATGAGGCTTTAATTAGAGAAAGCAGTTATAATTGCTTGTGTGTGTGAACCTTCACTGCTTTCCTCAGAGTTTGTCCCAAATTTCTCAGTCATACTCAGCATTAATACAATTCGTTGTCATTAAGTTTAATTATACTCCAAACACACAGGCAGCAACAAAGCATGATTGTTCTGCCATACTAACATAACTACCTCACTTGTGCCATCTATAAAACAAATGTAGGGATACTTGCCCAGTTTTTGAAATGTCTGGAGATCCTTAGTTGCAAGATGCAGTTTGATTTTGAATTATGTTGGCTAAAACATCTAACAACATTTTTATTTACTAGGCTCTTTACACTACTTACTGACCTGTTGCTTTATTTTGTGCAGGGTTTTTTGTTTTGTTTGTTTATGCTGAGTTTAAGTAGATAATCACAATACAAATGGGTCATATGCCTATTATTTTCTGTCTCAGCCCAATCGTAACATCCCAAATCTTTGACTTGAGCCATGACAGCATGCTGTAGAAGACACGTTTATCTTTCTGTAAACTGGATGGATTTTTATGTTCACTTCCAAAGCTAATGAACTCCACTATATACTGTGTAGCGCACAGAAGAGTTGTAAAATTATCTCTAAATACTCAAGAACACTTGGTAATCTAACCAGCAGCACAGTCTAGCCATTTAGTGCCATAAAAAGAATTAGTGTCCTTAAGTCAAAGAAAGTTTGTCATTTTTAGAGTCTATGAAGAGGAAATTTTGCTGAACCAAGTTCACCTATAACTAGAAGTTTGAATTTAGTATTAAGACTGAATGTTGATCACCAGGCTACACATCTACAAAGGAGAGCTAATAAAGAACAGATTTCAAAGGCTGGAGTGACACATTTATATCTTAGGAGGAAAAAATATGTGTGTATATACACAGTAACTATATACTAGTTGTATACAATTAGAAATAAAAATAAAGTAGTATAAAGAAGTCGGCGAGATCTTTTTCAAGATATACTTAATGCACAATAAATACATTTTCAGAAAAGTGGAATTTGATTAGCACATAAAAACTGGTTAGCCTATATTTTCACTTAAAGCTCTGGAGAATATTCAAAATGAGAACACCTCTGAATTTTTGTTGAGCTATGTTTTTTCTCTGAAGTTTTAAGTGAAATGTAATGTATGCTAAGCCATAGTTCTCTACAGAAACATTGCTATTTCTAATGGTTTTGTATTCACAAACCCTGCACTTTGTATGTGGCTCAATGCAAATCAACAACAAAAAAAATTCCTCAGATTCAATGCAATTGCAGTTTATAAGTGATCAATATGCAGTTACACAGACCAGCCTGTATTTAACAACATGGCCTTGAATGAAAATTGGTGTAAAAAGTTGCTGATGGGCAGGCTACAGGATTTCAAAGCTTAAAGTCTTCCCAATGAACATGTTGAAATCATAAGTGTTTCCAGACCAGTTGTTTAGTCTAATATGTATACAGCAGCTTACAGTATAATTCTGATTTCCTCTTGCTGTTCAATTAATATTCACAAATGGTGTTATGAACGCCGAGTCAGTCACACATGACTGCATGGTTACTTTATGCAAAGAGGTCTTTCTCATTAGCTCTTTTCTTTAATTTATTATCCTCATTAGTTTGTTTGTTGTTCAGTTTTTTTCCTTCATTAGTGCTGTCTTTTTGGATATCACCACTGATCTTCTCTCCTTTCCATTTATTCCTCTTATATTCTGCGTCTCATGGTTTTTCATACAGCTTTCCAGATTCCTCCATGGGAACAAGTAACCATCAGTGCAGAACTTTTGCTGCTTTAAGGTCTCCTTCTTTCCCCCTTACTTTCTTTCCCCCCTACTTTCTTTCCCCCCTTTTCATAGTTAACTACATTTCTTTTTCATTCTACTTTCTGATCTCACTTCTTGTCTCTTTCCAGCCAACTTTTTAATGGCATAATCAAAGTACTCAGAAACACACACTATCAGCCCCTGGCTGGGCTGTCTTCCTGATGCTTCTCCAGGATGAGGTGCACCCTGTGTTCCTCCTTTACTTTTCTGACAGTGCTTGCTATATAGGGAACAGACATTCCCTAAAAAACTGGTTTAGGAATGCAATCATTGAATAATGGACACCAAGTGTCTGAAATGTAAATAAACATTTGCAAATTAGGTTGATGCTGAAATTTGTTTTCACAAACTATGAACAGGACAATTACAAATAACGATGAGTCACATCATGGGTGATTCACTGACAGAAAGAAGGCCTGTAAATGTTAATCATTCTTCACCAATATATTCTGCAGACCATATTTCTGACTTGTGATTTGCAAAGTAATTTTAGCTTTCTACGAAACTTGAAAAATTGAAAGTAATCTGGAAAGATGTGTCTGCCTCAGTTTAGAATTCCTGTCTAATGTTCTGGAAAGTTTTCAAAGGTCTTTCTCCATCTGAGAGAATGTAAAGTGGTTTAGGAGTTAAAAAAAAAAAAAAGAGTTAAAGAATTTGAGAGGAAAAAAGAAAGCCCCTTTTTCTGCATCCTCTGAATATCTTGCATATGTAATATAGCACTGCCAGTTGATTTACCTGTAGTCATGTATTTATCTTTTTTAGTACACTTCTTCTACCTGACCATTAAACTGACTGACTAAGTACTAATTTGCCCTAGTGGTCTCCACAATGTCCTGCTATACCCCTTCAAGCTCATTACCAGCAACCCCTTTTCCACTCAGACAGTTCCTCTAATATTTTTTTAAAGAACATGACAATCAATTCAGAATGTCAATTCAGAATATCTATTTAATCTATTATAACTCTGTTTTTTCACCCTTTGAGAGTCTTTCCTTGAAATCCCATTTTAAAGCTATGATTTTCTCTGGGATATGATGCTTTTGTGATGAAAAATATGAATAACACCTGAGGAACAGAGGTAGACATTTGAAATATCTATAGAGATTTTAATTTAACTTCACAAACTGAGAGCTCTTAATGTAAATGTGTATTGGCACAAGTACTCCTTATATACATTGTTTCTTGAAGCACTTGTGGAAATAAAAGGTACAATTAGAAGTAACATTCTGCAAAACTGAGCCCTTAATTTCATACATAATAAAGCCGTTGTCAATCATATATTAATTTAATATGTGTAATCCTTTTATTGTTCACAGTCAGGAAATAATCTCAGTAGTTGATTACAGGACATGAACTTATAAACATGGAAGAATTTACACCCAGCTCAGAAATATTAAAATAAATTATATTACACACCCAGTAATGTTTTCAAAGTCCATAGGTACAGCGTTTTATAGTAAAAATAGGTCTTAAATGATGGAGACAAACAGTATCTGCTTACAAGGCCTCAGAGGTGGGTGTATTTCCAAACTACATTATTATATGCCTCTAATTATCAGTAAAGATGTAAGTATGTAGTATATAAGTTTGTATGCTTCCATGTATTATTATATGTTTGCATTAAAGGATTGATAATTCAGTCGATGTTCTCTTTCCAATATGGTCTTTTTCCTGGCTTTGCATCTGTGCTAACTTCAGTTAAATAAGAGTTTTGGAGTCTCCACCCATTCTTTCATCCAAGGGACCGTCACACTACCAGTATCAAGCATTGGAGGACTCACCAGGATAACTAGTTAGAGGGGCTACAGGCAAAGAGAATAGGGAGTGTCCTGGGTGGTTGTCACTACTACCAGCTGTATTACTTTTCTGTCAGTAATGGGTAGAGGGAAAGACATGTTTTTTGTACTGTTTTGTTTTTAGAGTCCCAGCCATAAAAATGGAAGTGTGACTACCGACAGCCACGTGAATGAGAAGAAATAAAATCTGTAAAGCTGTTTGCTAGCAACTGGGCTTGAAAATGGCAAAATGGTGATAGTTAAAGCAGGGAGGTATCTTTACAGGAAGGATTACTAAGGAAAGTATCTTCAAATAAATTAAAAAAACTCAGAGATTGTTACATATTTATGTGGCTGAGAAATATTAGAAAAATACTATTGTTGTCTGTCCAGCAAAAAATAATGTTTTTGAACAGGAGTCTGAAAAACATTAGCTAAATCTTTTCCTCATATTCCTGAGATTTTTTTCCCTGTATTTTCTTTGGGGACTCAAATATTTCATTGAATTTGTTCTTTGTCTTTTAATTTACAATTCATACTTAATACAGACATTTTGCTTTTTCACAGATTCTTTTTATCATAAGCATTTTGCCTGCAAAAGAATTTTTATGTAGCAGCAAATAACAACTTCTTTTAATGCTTTACTGTGCAATTGGATTCAATTTCTTCAGATAATTATTGCACTTAATAGTATCAATGATGGGAGATAAGTAACATGACCTGACATAAATACGTGGTGACTGAGCATCGAATGCTGTTTGTTATTGTGCGTCTGAGGTGGTTGATCCTCTTTAAAAAGTAGAAATGGAGCTAGATATTCAAGGGACAGGATAGATCAGAGGACTGGTAATGTAATCCAAGTCTTTTCACCTCCAGGTCACTGGTTCATGTCTGTCTCAGGTTGGTAGTGACTAAAATTCATTACCATCTGATGGTCGGTCAGTGGCCTATGTAAAATGAGTTGCTGATCTTAGTCAAGTTACTACTGGAAAGGTGTTCATATCACAATACGCACTGTAACTGGCACCTTCTCTGATTGATAATCCTTTTAATGGGGCCAAGCACTCGATTGTCAGAGGGATAAGGCTTTGTTCCTAGCATGCTCTAAAGGTTCATTGTTTCTTCTTAACAGTGGAGGTATTTCCATTTCACAGCAAATAAAAAACTGTAATGTTTTACTGTTGCGTGTCTGACCTCTGGGCCAAGCTGTTACTGTCTTGACTACTTCAACATGAGAGAAAAATATGAATGTACACTTAGAGCTTATAGCCTTTAAGGAAACTCCCTAGGGAGGTAGGAAGGATGTTTAGGGCCTGATCCTGCAGTACTTTGCCACTTCGTACTTTCGAGGTCCTCTGTGCTCCGACAAAATTCTGCAATGACTAAATCAGGGCTTTCCCTAACTTTTTTTTGGGGTCTTGCCTGCAGTTTTCTGACCAAAAAAATACACTAATCTTCTTTCCAGCTTTGTCATGCTTTCTCATTTTTCCTTCAGAAATATTTACCACTTTGAGTATTCCCCTTCAAGCTTGGTGGGACCTCTCTCCTTTTCCTTTTTTTTCCTTCCCCTTCTCCTTCCCAGCTATAAAATTTGAGGGTGATTTGCTGAAGATATCACTGCCATTTGTAGCTGAATTACATATTTCTACTTTTAATTACTGTATGTACAAACAGAGACACAGCCCTGGTAGGGAAAAAGCTAATAAATACATGGAGACAGCATGGCAGCACACTGATGTACGCAGGCCTGAGCTCATTTCACAGGCATGTGTGGATATTACAAAAGCAATATCCACTAGCAAAAGCAGTGGGCTTTCCTCTCTTGGGGAGGAAAGTATCACACACCGTTTTTCACTTTGCTATATAGAATATTGCTGGCAGACTATATTTTGCTTTCCCTTCTCGTGGGGAAAGTTGCCATGAGAATGGCAGCTATCTGGAAGGTGTTTGTAGATTACATTTTAATTCAGTTACAGTGTTTGTAGATTAAATTCTAATTCAGGTAACAAATGTTCAGACAACGGCTGCTAAGGAAAGGTCTTGACTATCAGTCCTGCGTATCAGCAGTCTCCAGAATGTTTTATGTTCACTTTACAGTTGTTGGTTTCCACACTCTATATAATATTTGAATTATGTGGTTAATCAAAGCAATAAGTAAATATGAGGAATTAAAAAGTTTTTTAAAATCTGAACCATAAATGCAAAATTATTTTTATCTTGGAAGGCACTATTTTCCAAAGTACTACTTTTTCTGTCTTTTTTTTTTGCTTTCTCACTTTTCCTTTGAAAAAAGCGTAATTCCTCTTTATCACTCATTCTAGCTTATATATCCACTAACACATACCTGAAGCATCACCTCTAGGATTCAGGGTTTTCACAGAGGATTCCTGTGCCAAGGTCCTGAATATGTCTTCAGATACATAAATATGTCGTATCTGAGTTTCAGAAATACTGAGCTTCTTCATTTTCCAGCACTATTTAAAAACTGACAATTTAAAATCCAGAGCAGCACAGTATAACAAGTGAGGGGAGATCTTATAGCACCTTTCCAGTGTCTGAAGGGTGACTACAAGAAAGCTGGAGAAGGACTTTTTAGAAGGGCACGTAGTGATAGAATGAGGGGTAATGGCTTCAACCTGGAAGAGGGGAGATTTAGGATAGGTATTAGGAAGAAAATCTTTACTCTGAGGGTGGTGAAGACACTGGAACAGGTTTCCCAGGGAAGTTGTGGAGGCCCCATCCCTGGAAGTGTTCAGGGCCAGGCTGGATGGGGCTTTGAGCAACCTGGTCTAGTGCACAGTGTCCCTGACCATGGCAGGGGTGTCGGAACTAGGTGATCTTTAAGGTCCCTTCTAACCTAAACCATTCTATGATTCTATAATACCTATGGTGAACAGTTTTTAGTGTTTCTCCCTACAGAAGCATTGGAAATGTGTGTGTGCACAATAGATACAGGTGTTCCCTTCTGCCCAGCAGTTTGCCAAGGAACTATTGTAGAGTTTTTTATTGTTTGTGCCAACTCCTGATCCAGCTGCTGTATTTATAACATGGTACTTTTACTTTTGTATATCCACAGCCAAGCCCATTGTTCAAGGACACCAGTCTCAAGACAGGATTTAATGTTACTTTACAGAATCCTGATGCCACTCAGACAAAAAGTACTTTTGCAAAAATGAGGCAGTTTGTCATGATCCTCTCTGTGTCTACTTAGGAAATCTGTGATGGTGAGTATTACTGTATTGCTAGAAACCTTAAAAATTCAAAATATATTACTGTATTTTCTAGCATATTGTCCAAAGTAGAAATATACTTACTCTTATTTTATTTGTCTAGGCAGTGAGTGCCTTTAGTCTGTATGGTGGAGAAACAAGTAATGAACTCACAATTTCCCACCTGTGTATTCATATCTGCACTCAGAATGAATGATATTTTGTTAAGCACATTTTGAAATTAACTTCAGAGCAGAATCCTTCTCTCTACAAAAACAAATTGTAATTGTTGCAGGGATGTGTGAAAACATCTATTTAATTTCCATTTGTTTTCAAATATGTGTTTTCTTTCTGTGGATGTATGTTGGAGGAACTGAAAAGTTACATAGAAATGAAATATAGATGGCAGGCTTCTCCACAGGCCATTTTTCTCTCTAAGAAACAGGGCAATGAACTCTCAGTGTTGTACTTCGTTACTGTGGAAACAATTATGATTATGAAGGCTATATTCTGAATTTATTAGAAAAGCAGACAAAAGAAACTGAAATTCAAAAACATTTAAGAAAACTGACTGAATCACTGAAAACTTATTTTTTACCTCCAACTACCACATACAACCAGTACTTCAGAGAAAATGCAATATTAATTTTTGTCTGAGGTTCCATGTTAGAAAATGTTGACCTTAATACTTGCCTCCCAAACAATGAACTTTTCTCCTGGTAGTGTCTGTTATGCAGCATACCGTTAGGTTTCTTAAACTGCATTAGACTGAAATATACCTTTCTTCTGCCCTATTAGTATCCTGCGGGAAGGCAAAGGCATATTGAATCTGTATTTGCTACCTTTTTGTTCTTGCTAAAAAGTTTGGATGTATTGATACTGGTTATGTCTTTTCTTCACCCAAATTAATTGGATAGAATTCCTTATTTACTTACCAATTTACAGATTTTTTTTTTTTTAAGTAGCTTGGTTATCCCACCCTGTCTTTATTATTGCTAAAAATCCACGTTGCATTTCCAACTGATTCTAACTGTAAAAAATAATTGAATTGTTTCTGTGATTTTTCATCTAATGTTCGCAAATCTCAGTAGCTATGAGCTGCAGTCAGCATCACTGGCCTGTCAGCTAAACCTCAAATTGATGTAACTTATTTTCCTGGCATCAAACGTGTGCAACTCTGCATATTGAGGAACCACAGGGAAAGACAGTGAGCACTTGATGTTTGTTAAAGGCTGTAAATAGGGTGTGAATAGGAGAAAGTGACTATGAGTTTAAGATTCTGAATATTGAAGTACATTGTGAGTACATGCAAAGTGACCAATTAACCTTTAATCTTTTCAACTACAGTAAAGATTTTGTTTTAAATCTCTTCTCTGAATAATCATCTCACAGTTCCTTCAGCAGTAGTAGTTCTGCTCAAAGATGTTGAATACAGGACATATCATTCACTTTAACATCTCTGCTTTGTGGACCACCATATGCATTCTGCTAATTTTAGACTGGCTAGTAATTGCAAGTAAAGATTTACAGCCAAGCCTAATACACATAGGTCTTGATATGGTTCACTAATTACCTACAGTAGCTGGATAAATCTCTTGGATGCAATTCAACCTTAAAAAAAATTCTTTATAATGAGCTACAGAGGATTTGAAAACACTTCTTCAATTCAGGTTAAGAAAAGTTACATTTAGTGAATCATCTTTTTCTTTTATCTGTTTGTCAAAGAATTTAATCCAGCATTAATATATTACTAACAGAGACAAGCTGAAAGTCCTTCATGGTGATCTCCCCCAGCTGCTCAAAATAGCTGTTCTTACAGCTTCTTGATAAAGGAAAACCATTCTTGCAAGAATTTTTTTCTCAACTCTAAATTTTTTGCTTCTTATCAGACATCTTTTCTTTCTTACTGGCTGCCATACTTGTCTATTCTTGCAGTACAAAACAAAAATACAAGCAGTAGATTTTCTCCTAATTCTTTTCTAAGTAACACAGAAATTGTGTGACTTTATAATTCTGCACAATGTGGAAACATTTGCTCTCTCTTCAGTACAGAGAATTAATTTACAGCCAGATTGACCCAACAGAGCTGAAAAGTCTGTCATAGACAGAGAAAAGAAGAAAGAAAAACCTGTATTGTTCTTTCCATGGTTGAAATCCGTACAGCCTTAAGCAGAGGAAATACTTCCTTTGTCCCTTCCCTTTGAAGCTGGGAGGGTGGTCCCCAGCACCCCTAGAGCCTCTGCAAGGGATTCACATCTTGGAGAGCAGATTGAGGCACCAAGTTTTCCATATCTGATTCTGTGCTTCTGAGATTTATTCAGCCACCCACCTACCCACCTTTCATTGGAATTATGCTGACAATAGCATTCATAAGTAGATTTTACTCTACTGAATGATGGCATCCCCTACATCCTCGGTGAATCAAGAAAAACCCACGTGTTCTGCTCCCTCACACCCCCAGGGCAAGCCTCCAGCCGACTGAGGGAGCTCCACTGTTGTAGGAACCAGGGTCTACAGCAGTATGGGTGGAAGGTGAGACCTACAAGTACCGTCACTTGGCTGTAGGCAAAGATTTTCTTGCTATTAAAAACAGGTTCATCCCTGATGACAAATACAATCCAGGCGAAGGGGAAGGTACCTCCAAAGAGAACTATGGGCATCATCCTCCTAAAATGGTCAAGCACGGTAAACCCAGACAAAGGGGAGAATAGTTGAGTCATTACTTATTGTTACTTAATTTTTTCATTGTGTTTCTTAAAGAGGGTAGAAAGTAGAAATAGTAGAAAATGATGGATTTTGATGGTAGATAATGACAGGAACCACCTGTACTAATGTGCCATGCCAAATAATGGCATGCTACTACTCCCCACTTTACTTCCAGCATAGTTTTCCTTGTGTTTTACAAAATACTAAACTTAAACTATGGCATTGTCTACTGTACAAAAAAGGAATCGAGCTTCAGATGGCTTTTCAGTTGTGCAACCCTCAGGATAGCGGCTGCTCAAATATTGGAATTTAAATAATTTTAAAAAATCAAACAAACAAAATAAACCATAGTAATTTGGAAATTCAGGCAGTGTCTTTTCAGGAGTTGTTATCTCACAAATTTCCAGTACTGGAAAAATTTCAAAATGGTATCACTGGAATTAGAGAATTCTCAGACTGCCAAAGCTATATGACATGTGTCTCTAACTCTTATGTTTTGTACAATATTATATCTCTAAAGTATCATTGGCACTATCCTCTCTCTTTTTGATTATTAAAGCAAGTCCTAGATTTCATGTGTGAGGAATTTTCTCTGAATCTTTTATTCAAAGAATACTAAAAGCCGTACCTCTGAAAGCTACCTATTTTTTCTTTTTTTCTTTCGTTCCCCCCCATATTATAAGACCCTGGAAGTAAACATACCAGTTATTTAGGCTGAAAACACTATCCAATAACTCACACCCTCTACAGTATTTCTTTTAAATAGATAGCAACCGGAAAAAGTAATTGAGAATATTTTTCATGGAATACATTGAGAGGATGACCTACATAACGTAGCTTAATAAGTTTTCTCCATCTTTATTGTCACTGGTACCAATCCTTAGGGGTGCTGGAGGCATTAGAATGAACAACTGAAAGCAAAAGAAAAAAAGCTTAACCGTCTAGCCATGAAAAAAGCCCAGAGTGTTCTGGAATGAGGCACACCTACAAGATAGATGGTAAGTCCTCATATGTAATACATAAATGATTGCTCCATATCTTTTCATATTGATATTTGATCAGTGGGATAGAACCAAGAAAAAAAGAAACCTTTAATAAACAAGAAGTTTTGAAAATGGAAAATATGTTCATCTGTTAATTCTGACTAATAATTTAGAGTGCAGATGTCAAACTGGTTTTGTGTGGGTGCTGAATAGACATAAACTGCAGGTCTTAGCGAAACACTGAAAGCTAACTGCCAATTAAAAAGCATTCTGCAATATATCATTGCAATGCTCAGCAATAAAGTGTCTTAAATTCACTGTAGTCATTGATAACTCATTTTCATAACAACCTAATAAAGCCAGTGGTTAGTTACTAGAGCTCTTCCTACTACAAAGTCATTCCCGGCAATTGTAGCTCTGCAAAATTCATAGGACAAAAGAATTAATGAACTTTCCTCATTTAACCAGCATACTCAAAATGGGAACAAAGCTCTGCAGTCAGGGAAACATTTTTGAAACTTTTTTGAAAGTAGAGCATTGATGAAAAACATTTATCTTTTGTCTCTAAATGAAAAAACAAAAGAGCTGTATGAAGATAAGTGCTGTATTTATAACTAAACAACACCCAGCATAGCACAGTCATCATAGTCTATCGGATATCTGCAGCTCTTAGGGTGAAAAATAATCTAATCAGCCATTGGTTTGGAATAACTCATTTTGGGTTTGTCCTGCTTCATTAGTCTGGAACATGTTTCTTTGAAGTGCTGAGCATACCTGACTTGATTGTAAAGACTTCTGTTTTACTAAACACCGCAAAAAAGAAGCCACATACAAATTTCTTAGTACAGCAGCTCACACTGGTGTCAATAATAAGATCTAGTGTTGTGATGTTGGAAGAGAAAGTATTTTGTCATAAAATCTGTGCTAAGATTTAAGGGACTTGGATGATGATCCCATTTATTGTAATAAGTGCTAGTATCAAGATATGAAATATTAAAATAATTAACTGCCATGTAGAATTAATAACTCATTGTAAAATTTAAATATTTTCACTATTTCTGCTTTCTTTATTGCCAGAAAAGCATCCTAACTGTCAATACTCAAAACAAGCTGTTGGTGTGTT
Source organism: Charadrius vociferus (assembly GCF_000708025.1). Classification (NCBI taxonomy): domain Eukaryota; kingdom Metazoa; phylum Chordata; class Aves; order Charadriiformes; family Charadriidae; genus Charadrius; species Charadrius vociferus. Next base: position 580,423 of record NW_009646499.1, read on the forward strand.
TTCTGCCAGTTTTCCCCCTTGCTGTCGTGACTGTATTTGAAAGTCAAGAATGGAGCAGTGTAGGAGAGACATTGCAAAAGAATAGGTTAAAAAAAAATAAATTACATATGCAATTACCCATTTACTTGCATGTTTGTCTTTTGTGAATGAAGTGATAAAAAGGGCATGTGAGCATTGATGCTATTTATGTGGTGGTGGCAGAACAGTCCTGAGATGTTTTCATTTGTGCATGGCAGATGCAACCAAAACAGCTATAGGAATCACAGCATGCGATGGTCCACAAGAATATTGCTGTTCCCCAGTGGCAGAACTGAGTAAGCGCTTCCTGATTTGAGGTGACATTTAGGGTGGACTGGTCTTTACCCATTAATCCAGAGCGCTCTTCCAGGGTAAGAAATACAACAGGACGCTCGGCAGCAAAGCAACCTTGCGGCCCTTCAGATGGTAAATCAAGGTTTGATTTTCTTTGCTGAATAGGCATGTGGTCTTTCTGTACCTTCTCCCTGCAGTTCTAAATCTGCAGGGGGAAATATGTGCAAGCCACAGTTGTACAAATGAACAAGTCACAGTGTATACAAAGCATGCTGTAGGCAGAGCTTTGAATTGAGTATGTGTGGGTTGAGAGCTGAAGCCCATGGTGCTGGTTGTTGCTTTAGCAGATGCAGTTCTTTTCAATTAAGTTTATAAGCAAATATAACTTCTTACATCATTAAAAGATCCCAAAGAGTTTCTCACACCATGGTGGTACACTGGATACTGTATTTAGACTGGATGCTATCCTTTCAATTCCTCTGTAGTTTTCTTTTCTTCTTTTTTCTTTTCTTCTCACTCCCTCTTTGGTGCTTCAAGTACACAGTTGGGTTTCTAGCATGAATGTGAAAATTTCTTTTTATTAAGTCACAGCTACCACAGAATTTGTTTGAGGATTTTTCAGGTATTCCAACAGAAGAGGAGGAAAACTTTTTTTTTCATTCTGTATTTTTTGTTTTCTGGACTTAACAGAGTAACTTTTTTTTCTTTTTCTTTTCTTTTTTTTTTTTTTTAAAAAGTTTTTAAATAAAGAGCAAGTACAAGCTACAGCTAATATTTACTAATACCTTGGAAGAAACTGCAAGGTAAGATAATAATTAATCTGATTGATCAATTAAATTCCTGGTCTGTTGAATGTGGAGAGATCCATATTCTTCTGCTTCTGTATTTGAAAGACACTGAAGAGGACAGAGTATAACACTGTGTTTTACGGCCCTTGAGAGATACTGGCACAGCAAGGAGAAATTAAGTTTTATGGAAACCAGCTCTGACTCGTGGATGTGATCACGGAATCACGGAATTTTCAGAGTTGGAAGGGACCTCCAGAGATCGTCTAGTCCAACTCCCCTGCTAAAGCAGGATTGCCTGGAGCACATTACTCAGGACTGCATCCAGGCGGGCCTTGAAAATCTCCAGAGAAGGGGACTCCACAACCTCCCTGGGCAGCCTGTGCCAGTGCTCTGTCACCCCAACTGTAAAGAAGTTTTTTCTTGTGTTTGAATGGAACTTTGATGGTTATAGTTGTATTCACCTGCATATCTTATGAATTCCTTTAAAAAAACCCAATGGGCACAGTTACAAATTGGAAAGATTCATTTTCTGAAGGGGCAAAAGTAAGTCAGACCCTTTCTGTGAGTCTTCCCCTCTGACAAGGGAAAACCCTGCCCTTCAAGCAGTTTCTGTGCATCAATGGCCCTGTAAATTTGAGGCAGTGAGCGGACCTGTGGGTAACAAGGCTCAAGAGTCCGAAGCCCAATGCTGTGAACCCCCATGTATGTGGCTGAAATAGTGACCAGTTGGTCTGGAAGGCTGCCTGGTTCCCCAGGAGCCTGGGCAGGCCGTGCTGAGCATGTTCCCACTCTCAGCCGTCTGTTCTCCATTGCCCTGAGCAAGTTATGGACCAGCAGGGTGTTACCTTCACATGGTGGTAACAGGCAGGAGTTGAGGGAGAGGGAAGGGAGCTGGACCAGACATCGTGACCTTGCAACAGCTGCAGCACTTTGGTTGAGCTTTGATACTCATTTTCAAGGGCTTTTTTTCTGAACCTTCAATTGTTAAAATTTGGCCAGTCCACAGAAGCAAGGATTACAGCTCAGTTTTTGTTCTGCCTTTCTGCTCTTAGTGACAAAAGAGCTGGGGGGATTGTTTTAAAGGTAATCCCTGAGCACTTATCTTTGGCCTCCAGATAGCAAAGGCTGTTGCTGAGCAAGCAACCGGCTACGACGTGTAAAACATATTCATTAGAAGTACTGACAGGCTGCAGTTTAGCTCTGCCCTCGTGATTAACAGTAGAAAGGAAGGGGTTTGTGAGGGAGCTAAAGTTTTAATCTCCACCGAGGAGTTGCATGAGTAAATCCTGTTAGAAAGAAAAGGATCTGAGCACATGTGTTTGACACATCATTTTGACCATGTCCCCATTAAACACTTTGTGTGAATAATGTCAAACCACAATGCTGGTAAATTTAAAACAAAATAATGTGTGTCACACTACATTTCGCACAAAATTGTGTTCAGAGATTTTATTTTTAGTTTGAAATGGCTTTGATATAATTTTAGAAGGATCTAGGTTTATTGGGGATTAATAATTCAAATCCTTCTCTCCTATATTTAACCTTCTTTACCACTGAATTTTAAAAAATTGTAGTGAAATGCCATGTCACAACTTGTGGGGGCAAAGGCAGTTGCTACAGGTTCTGTATATTTAGCCCCTAATAAAAGGGAATTTTTTCTTCTGAGGTATTTTTTTTGGGGGGGAAGAAAACAGTCAAGACAATGCAGGAAATTCTACTACTGAAGAGTCAAGTTAATAAACAACCTGAGCAATGCAGGATGCTGATGTCTTTGTTCCAAGATGTGACTTTCAGCTTGTTCAAGAGTGTTTTAATTCTACAGCTAAGACCAAAATACTGAGTCCTCTTCTTATATACCTACATCTTTTTCCAGATTTTTCTTCTATTAGTAACAGTAACAGTTTTGTAATAGGAAATCTGCTGCACAGTTACCTTATGACCTTAATTTTGAACAGTTAATTACAGAATTTTGGGTTTTACCCATTTTGGTTTCAGCCCCCCCCCGTTGTGTAGCGAAGTGTTGCTATAATGAGTTTAATTAAGCAAAAATGGATGTTGGCTTACAATGTTACAAAAGGTTGCTATGCGCCAATAAATCATAATTAAATGTATTTAGTGTAATAGTAGGAGTCATTCACAGTCAAGTTGCTCATAACAAACATTAATTGTTTCCTTAGATGACAAGCCCTTCCAATTATAAAGAAAACAAACCATAGCCCAGTTTTGCTAACCAACAGGATGTTTACATTACAAAGAATATCAGTGTTTTATTCATGAGCAGTTATTCAATATGGTAAAGAGGTACTATCTGGGGTGCCTGGAGGGGTTTGAATGTGCCTTATTTTGTTGAAAAATGGTTGCTGGTTGTTTTGGTGAAGTGTAGTTATGGTGAGGGCAGTGATGTCTGGTGAAATGTAGAGAAGAAGCCCCAGGGAAAGCTTCGTGGCTTAACTGTATAGAACAAAGCACTTTGAATATGGACTACTTGAACTCTGCTTATTATGAGGTAAGAACTAAGACTTTTAGGACTCAAATGCGTGATTTAGAAGCATGCAGTGAGTACATGTGTGTAAAACAATGGGATTATTCAGATGAGTAAGTACCATGATGTCGCAGCTTCAATGAACCAGATTTTAAATAGCAATGAACGTTTTGTTGTGTCCTTTGTGCAACAGTCTGTGCTTACACACGTGCTTTTAAATAATGTTTTTGTACATGTCAAAATGTTTATACAGAAGAACTGCCCATCCTGTCTGTAAGTGTGAATAAGCCTTTTGGGGGACAATGTACTTTTCTGTGTGTTTGGAGAACATGTACCATACACTGGGGCATTGCTGTAGTTAGTGCAATGCAGGACAATAACCCCTGCATGCCTAGTTTTCATTTCTCTATGGAACATGTTATGCCATAGCTCCTTCCCCCTCACCATGACCCTCTATGTACACACACTTTTCTGAAGCCTGAAGGACTGATCGTTAAAGCCAAAAGGAAGGGCACAATTCTGCTTTCATGGCAGTCAGTCAGAACAGCGTCAGCATCTCCGATGGCATTGATTTAAACTTAGACTTTGGGGACCTGCATTAACAGAGAAGTGCTGCATGTGCAAGTATTGAAAAGAAATAAAGACATGTGAGTTCAATATTGTAACATTAGGATGCTTTTGAGTCATATTTACACACAAGGTAAAAGAAAGACTTCAGTGTGGAACTCTGTCATTATTAAACTAAACATGTAGAATTAGAATTATTGTATTTATTTCTGCATTTGTTGGTCTCAGTTCCTCCCGTCTTCACAATAAACAATTCTGGGAGAGAGGGATTAGAAGCAGCTGCAGGCCTCTGTGTGATCTGAAGCGCACAGTAGGAGTATAAGGAATTAAAATATCATTCATTTTCATTTCCTTTGCTCCTCTTCCCCCTGCCTTCCCCATGCCATTCCACATGGGAAACAATCAGTCATTCAGACCCATGGACAATGACCCCCTACATTTCACAGCCCATATCCAAAAATCCTTTGGCAAAGCAGACCCGGACTCCAGCTAGCATAGCACTGCTGGAAGTCACATTCCGTGCTGTTGGATGCTGGGATTCATGAATCATGGGCTTGCACTGTACACCAAGCGCCTTCAATCAGTTGTCAGAAACGCTGGCTGACCACTGCCTGAGCACTCTATATACTTCCACTTTTGTTTTAATGCCTTTTCAGTGTTCACAATAAGCCCGTGGAACCTCAGTGGAATCAAGTTCCTTTCTGATTAAAACGTCTTTTCTTTAAACCCGGCTTTGCAGCAAGGATGCCAGCCTGAAGGGCGCAGCGTGGTCAGGGTCCACTTCTGGTGATTGATACAACTTCACTTCCTTAATGATTATCCCGAATAAATCTCATTGGTATTTTCAGCCATGATGTAGATGCCCTTTACATCCATATAAATCTTCAGGGCAAGGAGAAAATTAGCCAAGTCCAGACATTGATCTTGTGAGGTAAATTGTACCTAGGCAGCAGGGGCTCCATTGATAAACAATGAAACAATGCAGATAACTTACCATCTTACTTTTAATCAATGCAGCTTCTCACAATGTATTATTCAAGCAATGGGTCTAAATCACTGTGCACTATAAGAGTTGTTTTCAAAACCTTTTAATCTAATTGGAAAATCTTCCTTTCTACTGGTAATAAACACTCACTAAACTGTCTGCACCTAATTGAGCTGTAGTAATTTATGTGAGCTCCCCACTGCTTTTTCTCCCTTTAATCAGACAGACTGCTTTATGTCTTTAACTAATGAAACCTAAGACTTCGCCAAGTAGATTTGATCAAATGTCACTACTGAATAAATCTTCATTAACACTGACACATCCCACCTCCTCTCCATGTCCCACTTCATCATTAACTCAGAGCAACATCATCATAGAAAGGTGATGGCCACTACTTTATTTACATATATAATCAAGCAGTAGTCATCAATGTCACACAAAATAAGAATGTGAAAAGACAATTTATTGGAGCTTTTTGTCAGGGTGTAATAATAGTAACTGCAATGAAGCTTTTTTTCCTAGAAAGGAGATCTCAGTGCCCTAGACGTGCTAGAAAGGCCGCCAGCTGCCACTTACGTTCATAGAAAGCTTTCCCTGTTGTAGTAGCTATTCAGATTAGTTCTTCCCCTTGTATAAATAAGTATTACTCCCCACCTAACAGTGCCTTTCAGAGGTATTCAAACTGGCTTAGACAGCAGGAACTGTACAACGTCTTAACAAAGGACTATCAGTGATCCAGGCATAAGTTACCTAGCACAAACCCTTTGACAGTATTGTTGGATACTAACCTAAGCAGCAACTGTTGTTACTTAATAGAATAGTAAAAGGTTGTACTCCAATGTCTGCCCAGAGTAGGCCGATATCAACCAGAAATAAAGTTATGGGGAAAAGAGAAGGAAACCAGTCTTCTGTAATGCAAACCAAAAAAATTTGATGGTGCCAGAAATATTTATTTCAACTAATGAGCAGTGAATGTTAAATGTTGTAACAGAATTAGTGGCAGGCAAAGGTATCAGAACATGTAAAGATGCCCATGGGTACCAAGTAAAAAGACAAAAATGTCATTTTTGGATTTTCCTCATTGACTGATATGACATTTTTACACATAAAAAAATCAGAGGTGCCAAAGGAAACGCTCAGAATACCAGTCATAGGTATTTCAATGTGCTCTAAGCATTAATGGCCCTTATAAAGTTGATTCTGTACTACCTTTCACTGGAAAGTCAGTGGGAATGAAACCTTTGGAAAGTCTTTGTGTGGCTTGTCAAACATTTAGTAAGTGGTAAAAGAAAAAAAAAAGGGAATGTGAATACTGATACTTTTGTGGGAATTGGGATGAGTGCTGAAAGATGAGTTGGGAAATGCATATTGAAATGGAATTGGGAGACAGGGGCTGTGATGACAAAGACTTTAAGTTGGTAAACTGGACAAGGAGCAGCCAAAGAGCAGCTCATGGTGGCCAGTGACAAGGTCAGATAATTTGGAAAGGAAGATAATTTGGGCAGTGGAGTTTGTCAGAGGTCTGGTGTGGGACAGGTAATGAAGGCAGGACAAAGATGTTGGCAGATATGCATGCATCCACCTGCACATGCTTAGTTTTGCAGAAAAAAATAAAATGTGCTGTGATTTTGAAGACAGAATAGACCCATGTCTGACTTGGCTTGGCGTTTTCTTTGAAAACCTTCCTGAGCGATGGTTTTGCAGAGTGTGTGCACTAATTGAATTTTACCTGCTAAACTTTCCAAATATCTTCTGTCTGCAGCAGCTACTGGTAAGAACTGTCTTAACTGTCTATATGTGTGTATGTGCGAGGATGTAGTGTGTCTGATCTATCTTTCAAGACCACCATGTGTGATTACCCTTCTAAGAAGCCCTCTAGTCCCTTCTACTGTCAATAATTTTTAATTGCATGGAGGAAAGATGAGGCAGGACAAGGATGGATAAACCAATACTTTTATACCATGAGATGGAGAGCAAAGGAGATCTTGAGATGTGAGAGAGAAAGTGCATTTAGATTTTCTTCAGGCCTTTGTCTGCTGTTTGCAACTTTTATAACTATTCATCAAGGGATAACTTTTCAAAAGGTTAATATTAGCCCCTGCAATGTGTTTAACAATAATTGTTTGTCCTTCCATCCCAGACAAAATACGTAAAATTAATTTAAGTCATAGATTACTTTGGAGAAGAGCTGGAGCCTGGCCAGAATTTTGTTTGCCAAGGGAAGATTTTAGCTAGAGAAAGCTCTGTTCACTGGCATTCTCTAAAAGGTGAAGATTAAAGTACATTTGCTGAGTATACTTGGAAAGGCGGGAACAGGTTGAGATTTAAAAAGAGAGATATCTGCTAGTCTGTGGTTAATACTATTCAGTTATTAGACTGAATCTAACACCTACATCTGTCGAGTATATTTCAGATGGGCTTGATATCTATCAAGCATATTCCAAAAGTGCATGATTTTAACATGGAAATCATTTTGCCCTGCTATAGATACAGTGACTTGGGTTTTGAAAGCACTGATGAGTACTGTTATATTTTAGGCTGGTATGCTGCATCTCTTGATAGCTAGTGTTTCATGTTGGCAAGAAAGGATGTGGGTGGATCCTCTAACCAGTGCTTAGTAAGAACAGCTACATGGTCTGTCAAAGGAAAAAAAATCACTACCAGAACTGCTGAGCTATTCTGTAGCAACTGTAGAAGTCCTAAATCTTAGGAAGGCTCCACGGCTGGAAAATACATGGTATAGATATACACATGCTTCTGCATGCATGTGTATATGAGAGAGGGTACGTAAGTTTGTGTAATGACTCGTGTTGTAGCCCTGTGTTACACTTATTCCACTATATGGAAGGAAATTACTTTGCTTTCAGATACCTGGTATACACATAAATGCCAGTTAAAAAAAAGTGTATATGTAGTTTCTGAGAAACAGACATCACAGAATTCTATTCATACATAATTCATCTTTCTGGGTTATTATCTCATTTTTAAAGAGGGCATCCAGCATACCCATTAAAAAATGCATATGATCCATTTGGGGCAATTGCGTGCTAGTCACTGCTTTTCTGTGTTTTCTTTTCTTCTGGTTTAGCCTGCTGAATGGAAAAAATGATGCTCTGATCAACTTGAGTGTGCATGCAAACAGAATCGGGAATAGAGCATGTTTTACAGCTTATGCTGTGCTACTGGAAACCTGGAACCTGTAGGTCAATGGCACTGTTTTATTTCTTTTTCAATGATGGAAGAGAGAAAAGGATGAACTACAAGATGATCAAAAAGCATTTTTCCACTGCTGCTCCTTGATATACTATTCTCTGTAATATAAATGCTATAATAAATCATACTTTCTGTTTGTTCCATGTCTTGGGGTCAATGTTCAGCACACTCTGTGGAACTGGCTTTTTTTATTTTGTTTCAGTGAAAGACTGTGAATATGCTCCAGCCAGCTTATCTGATTGTTTGTTCTGCTCAGCTAAGCAAACCATGCAAGTGTGCCTTAACTAAATTATCTGCTGCAAGTCTATACTGGTGTCATTCCAGTAGAGACTACTCCATGTGTTTCATTTTATTCCCTTTCTTGTATCTTTTTCCCAGTCATTGTTCATTAAAAATGGTTGAAAACAAAAATAATCATAAAAAGAAGCTTTATACAGTTTCTTCCAGCAAGCATCTCTGATCTAAATGCCAAAACACTTTAAATTCAAAGAATAGGGTTTCCTGACGTAAAGTGAATTTATTAAAACAGACATCATTCTTGGCCCTTAAGTAGTCTCCATTCTAATGAATAGAATGAAAGGATTACTAGTTTTAGACACACACATATAACTGTCAGCTATTTACCCTAATTTTATAGAGCTGGACATGAGATGTTACCAAAGCTCCAGTTCTGGTCAAGAATAATTGTAACAAGTTGTTCACTATCTTAATTGGGCTTATTCAGATCTCAGCCACTAGGAATAAACTGTGGCCAGATTTCCTGGAAAAAAAAAGAGCCGAATAGTGAGACTGGGAAGACTGGAAAGAAGCAGAAACCAATTTCAAAAAAGTATTATACAGCTACAAGAACTTACTTAAAATATTGTATTTCTTTTGAGTTTCTGAACCACTCTGAGAATCCTATGCTAAGCCTTTTTTGGGAATGAGTATGAGAAAGGATTCCCTGCTGGCCTGGGAGATTGATGGCTTAAAAAACTACAACCAATCAGACAGTCCTCTTGGAGACCAGAGCTTAGCAAGAAGTATTCTGGCAAGTATGAAAGAACACTTCCCTTTGATAAGGAATATCATCGTCCCAACAAGATACAGACAAGTAGGTGAAAATTTGCAGGATGTTTTTGCAACATATTCTGCAGTTTTATTTTACCGGTTATCATGTCAATGCCCTCAGCTCAACATTTTGTATTTTGTTTTCCATGATGATGTGAAAGAAAGTGAACTCAATTTCAAAGGATTCAAGACTATGAGATGCTTGTTTTCCCAGACAAAATAATCTTATTTGCTTAAGAGTCTTTCTTGCCAAAGACTCTTTAAAACAAGTCTTGCAGAATCAAGGAACACTGTTATTTAAAACCTTACCTCAGCTGCAAAAACACTGAGGAAATGAATGGAGGAGAGGATACCTGCCTGGAGTTATAGATGTGTCTGTCTGATTAAGAAGAAATATCAATCCCATCTTATGGAATTATCATTTCTCAAAATAAGATGCATGTACATGTGCATAGGCTGGATCTAAAAAACTACATGAAGATAATTTGCCTCTTACTTTCCTTTTGAAAAACTTTTAAATACTTTCTAGATTACTTCTTTTATGCAGAAACAGAACAAAGAATGAATTCAATAATGTAAATTTTGCTTCACTTTTAGGACATGATAACATCTCTAGTCTCTCAAAAATATTTTCCTTTTCAGAGTTAATTTCTAGTAAGACTTCAGAAAAAATTTAATTTGTGTTTATTAGTTAACTAACATGCTGGTCTGTTTTGCAGAATCAGAGATAAGACTCAAAATTTTTCGTGCTCATACTGTGAACAATGCTTGCTTTGTCATATGGTAGAAAGAGAAATTAACTGTTAAGCTTAGATCCAAGTCTGAACTGATCTGAAGAGGTTGATCATACTAGTTCGTGCAATAGTTTGGTTCAGTATAAAGACAGATATCTGTTGTGTATGTCTAAACCTGGATGGCAGATGTTTTGTGTTGTAGGCAGTGGTCTGAGATCCATTTGGAGCAAGATAAAAGCATAATAATAATAACGAATTATTTACACTGAGGGTGGTGAGACACTGAAACAGGTTGCCGAGAGAAGTGGTAGATGCCCCATCCCTAGAAACATTCCGGGTCGGTTTGGACAGGGCTCTGAGCAACCTGATCTAGTTGAAGATGTCCCTCCTCATTGCAGGGGGGTTGGACTAGGTGACCTTTAAAGGTCACTTCCAACCCAAACTATTCTATGATTCAGGATAATGCGTTTTGCTTTGGAAATCTCATGATTGATGAAAACATCAATTCATTTATTTTTTAAGGAATTGATTTTAAAATTTTGAATTAGAAAATTTAACACATAGAACCACTAGTGTTTTAATGTATTATTTTCTTATGCTGTGCTCTGTACTTACTTTCTTATCCCTACATACTGAACTTCTGCAAGGAAGATGCTTGCAAAAGCCAGTATTTTTGTTGTTACCATGTTATTACTATTTGTTATTACTATGGGAAGAGTATATTTCTTTTTACTTTGTTTTCCTCGGTAAAGTGTATATTATGCCTAGAACAATGCCATTAGGCTCTAAGCAGAAAATAGTGTTTATGTTTCACACTAACGTAATTACAGTTGGTAATAGGACATCTCCCTGCAAAATCTAGCTTTTTTTTTTTTTAGATCAATAAACTGGAAAAAATATTTACTGTACCAATTTACACTTGAAGATGTAAACACAGTTTGACATCTAAAAATGAATTAATTTTCTTGTAATGTAGTTTTTTCTCTATTGCATCATACTCATGCACTTCTGTTGCAGAAGGCGAGCAAGCCCTCCTGTACTTGATAAGCATTAGCAATATCTTACAGTGGAAGAACGAAGCCCAGTTGCCAACTTTTCAGTGGCATAAATACACTTCAGAACACATAAGTCCATAGTCAATGTGTTTTTTCTAAGGAATCTTCATCTGCATAGGCAAATATGAAATCAACATTTAAATTGAGTGAAAGATTGAGTAGAAGATAGAGTGATGATATGATTGACAGATGTAAAAGCATTTTCATTGTAAAAATTATTAGTGTTAAAAGGATCTTCCATTTGCCAGAGGAAAGTCATAATAAGCTGGAAATTACAGGCGAGCTAGTCCGATTGAAAGGTAGCATCTATCTGTCACAGTGAGAGCGGCATAAACTACTAAAGGGATAGTCTACTGACTGCATAAATGAGGCATTCTCTGTCCTTGGTCTTTCAGGTGAAGACTCAAGGTGTGATATACCTCACATACCTCTACATATATAAATCATAAAAATCCGTGCTTGAGTTAATTGCCTAGACTTCCTTTATAGTCAATGGGGAGAAACAGGCACTTCCAGCCAGTGATTCAGCTGACAGATTATCCTTGAATGAGACAATTCATGCCTCAGATGTGCCTCTCCACATGTCTAAATTTGGCTGAGACGAATCTTGCCTAAATCCCTTCTCCAGCCCAACTGAGCCTCCAAGACTGTTACTGAAGGAAGACCATCGGGCCCACAGGAGCTTAAACTCTGTGAAGTGCCAGAGTTTGAGACCATACGCCCTTTTGCTTTTTATAAAGTGCTTAAGAAGGTCACTCAGTCTTTTGTATCTACAAATCAGTCGAGACCTGTCCAGATCTACCATACTCATAGATGTTGATGTCCTCTGTATATAGTTATAGTTAAGAAGAAAGAAATGTTGTACCAAAGTAAATTATATATATCATAAAAATTACGAAGAGAACATAAATATAAAATTGAGAAAATTTACTAGGTAAGGGGAAGGCTTCAATTTTTATGCTCCCACATTATATATCATTACAATTCTATCCAGCTGTTCATTCCTTGAAACTTGGTTAAAGTGCTATATTTAAAGATTTATGGACTAGTTTCCTTACAAATATAGTATATAATTATCTGTGACTTACAGGCAGACTGACAAAACTGAATCACTGTCATTTGTGCCTTGGAAATAAAAGGTCATGCTATATTTATATTTGCTTGGGTTTATGGTATTCTGAACACAAGAATTTGATAAAATAAGGTGCAATAATATTTTGTGAAAATCACAGAATATCCTGAAACCAAATGTTAGTGATCAGCTGTTCTTTGGGAATGGCAAGAATTTTCAATCAGCTACATGTTTTTTTCTTGGAGTCCGTGTGTGCCAATTTTGTGTCAGTTCCTGGGGATACCTAAGTGTCATAAAAGGACAAATCTGTGTTATTATTCACAGGCTTCACAAGTAAACTAAAAATGTAGAATTAATTGATGCTTTTTTTTCCCACAAAAAATTTAGCTGAGTTGTAAAACATGGAGTGAAGCTGCTGTTTTCATTCCATATAAATTCCAACAATAAGCATCATGGATCCTGATCCACAGTTCAGATTAACAAGTTGACAGCATTGAAAATGTAAGGTATGATCCTCTTATGTGTTGAGCTGCTGACTTCTGACTTTCCTTTTCTTCTTTTTCCTTAACATTGTATATTTTTTTAAGTCAGTAGTTTTCTTTTGAGTTACTCTTGCAACCAACACATGCTCTCATACCCACACATTAGTGTAATAGCAACAGCTCAACAACTTACAGTGAAGTTACGTTATGCAGTGGATCTTAACAAAACTGGGCCCTGGGTACCCAGTAGCTGAACAGCAAAGACTGAATGAATCCCAGGTTACAGCTGGCGCTGATGAAGATTCCCATAATGCAGAAAATAACTAGTCTGTCACATAAGGAAGCCTGCTTTGGGGGCTCAGAATATTCTGAATTTAGTTGAGTGGTCTTTTCTGGTCAAACTGCCAAAGAGGAAAGCAGATGACACTGGCCGTGATTTTGCACCATGATTCTAGCCTTTTGAAATGTCGGAAAATTTTCAGCTGGTCAGTTTTTATCTTGAATTGAATTCATGTCATGGAGTACATCCAGGCAGTTCTTAGTCCCTCGCTCCTTTCTTCCCCCACCTCCAGTCTCAAGATATCCTCAATCACTCACTGACTCTCAGGTTGTACATTAGGGCCTGAAATACTGAACTGTAGGAGAGACAAAAATAGCAATCCCCTGTCATTTCCCAGCTTGGCAGGCCTCCCAGCCAGCCCTGCACAGATTGCTCTTCCTGCCTGCGCTTTGAGTGTGCCTCATGCAGTAATGGCATCAGGGCACCCTTGGCACGGCTTCATTTGGCTACTGTGAAGAAATGCTTTTACTGACAATTTGTGATGTGAATCAGAATCACACCGTCCTACTTAAGGACTAGTGTAGTTTGCCACCATTTCCCTGACCCTCTGCTCTAACCATCCCTCGGCATCCTTTCTTTTCACTCTACCATGGTTTCTTGTCCCTTAGCAGCAGAGGCTGGGCCAGCCACCCCCAGTCGTGGGTTTGCTCTCTTTTTAGGAATATGTAGGCACATGAACACGGCAACCTGCTGGCCTCTTAAGATGCAGTGGCACGCACATATTCATCATCTTCCTTACCAGATTTATCAAACAGTGACCACTGCCATTGCCACCTTGAAATATGCCTTCTCTTGGCATTTTCCCCCGACTTGTTCATAACTGTTCATTACTTGTTCATGACACTCCATCATTACTGCTGTTACAGACAACTCAGCTGAATGAAGCACAAGCCTTAACCTTGACATCTTTGTTATTAGAGAGGATAACTAGCAATAGCACCAGCTGCAGAAATGTATAGCTCCTTCACTGCTTTTTGGAGGCATACGCCACTGTTCTGGAAACAACAGGAAACAAGTTTTCCGCTTCAGGAACAGTATGCAGCTCCATTCTTGCTTGTGGGACCACTGCCAGGCTCCAACCTATGCTGCCACTTAGTACAGCTTGCTCACAAAAGTCATTCTGGAGGTTGGTACACACACATGCACAGGCACATACCAAAGACAGACAACCCTTGCAATACCAATATATAAATACCATCCCAATTATGTTGTAGTGATTTTTTCTGAAGTTTCTTCCAGGGCTGTTGCTGACCATAGAGGGCTGTTCCACGAGCATTGCTGCTGAGGACCTTCCCACAAATAGCCCCTCAGTGCACCAAGGGCTATGTTGCATGTAGTGCTGGCTAAGTGGACGGAGAGATGCAGGCAGTATGGCATGTCACATAAAGAACGTGTCCCATTTGATTATGTGATCTTGCCAGATCTGAGTTTCATTTGTAAGCAAAAATTAACCCAGCATTGGTCACATCCTCTATTAATGATAATGGAATGACATAAAATTTGTATAATACTACTTTCTTTTCCTTATTCTTTCAAATTTGTGTAATACCTCTTATTATATCACAAGAACCTAATGAACTTCACAGGATTAATGGGTGGAACCCTTAGCTAGTGTAAATTTTGATCATTCAGCTAAAGTAAAAAAGCTACTTTGCTGTTCTGCATCTGATCTAATCCATTTTAAGACACTGCATTTACTTCAGAGGAAAACTCATAGCCTTGACTAGACTTATGAATGATCCCTTCATGTAAGGCCACTTTGAAAGGTTCTTATAAAAAAAAAGGAAAGTGCTATTCTTATTCCATGTAATTATTCTGTTTTAAGTGTAGAATCTCAGGAACTGTGAGATTTTGCTATTACAGATATGTACGTGAAAGCGTGATTACTTAATGCATACTGCCACAGAGGGATTCCTCCCGTTACTGCAGAATATGACAGCATGAGTGAAATGAGAGGATGACTCTGATGCAGAAGAGGAATGGGCATCATTTGGGCAGTAAGCCTCGATTCTTGAAGATAATTGTCAACTGAGTTGATTTTTGTCTTTGGTGAGTAATGGCTTCAGCGCCTTGGCCGGTTTCCTAAAACCATTCAGCAGGCATCCTGGGAAGTGCCTCTTTAATCCAAGTCTTTTCTTCTCATCTGCAGACTGCCTCGGGATAAGTCTCAGTTGGTTGTCGGTTTGGGGGCCTGCAGTAAAAGTGTTCAGAGTAGGGAGGCTTTGTGCAAGACAGATGGCTCTTATTACAGATCTTTGCATTACAAATCGAGGGTAACCGATCACATGACAGGGGGTCTTGCTCTCGCTTTCTGCTTCCAGGCAGGTGTCCTTCATACGAAGGTGGGCTCTCAGGCTCTGTTGCAGCCAAAAGCACGGAAAAGTTACAGGAAACGTGTTGCCCCTTTGGGGTACCTGTGATGCAGTCTGACCCAGTATTTTGTTCAGGAGCACAGGGTAGTAGCTTGTCCCTGAGGATGACAAGGTAAAATGAAGCAAAGGAAACTGCTAAGACAAAAAATCCTCATTCATCCACCCATGCTGAATATGATCAATTCTCAGCAGTGATTTAGCCAGGAGAAAAGTTCTCTCTGATGAAGAGAGTGGCTTTATAACAATGTGAGGTATTTTGGGGCAACTGTATTTTATGCCAATTCCACAAAGCGGATTTTATAAGGTGAACGGAGAGCTGTTTAACAAATAGCATTTCTGTGGAGCTGCAGTACTTACTAAACGATTAATCATCTTTTATACAGTCCGCTTTTCCCCACTTTGTTGCTTTTCCTTTTTTACTGCTGGATGTTCAATTAAAGTTAAAGAGACAAGTTTCAGGTTTGGTGCCAACATGCCGTGGTTCAGCTCATGACTGTAGCTTTGCAGCACGAATTGTTGCTGATATCCTCAGAATCAATACATCCTTTGGATAACATGGCTTTCCAGATTTTAATCTAGTTGGACAGAGTCTAGGTGTCCCTCTGTCTCTCCTTGCTGGTACTGATCACAGCACATTTAGCCCCAACAGATGGGAAATATGCTCACCACTTGTGGCTGATGCATGGTTATAAAACATTATGGAAAAGGGTTAGGAGGCATAAAGATAAAGATCAGATTGGGATTTTGTCCTATTTGATGGCCAAAGTGTGTAGAATGATTTGTGAAGCAAAGACAGAGTAAAGGCTGTTGCCAGGTGTGTTCTTATCCTATAGCTCAGGTGATACACTGGGAGCAACCATATGGCACAACTATATATTCAATATATAAAAATGCATTAAGGTCTTTTTTTGTTGTTGTAGTTGTAATCATTTTTGCTGCTCTTTTATATGCAAATTCAAACCAGGACAACAACCCTGGCCCTTAAAAATGTGAAGAATTTCAGAGCTGAATTGAAACATTACAGCTTGGTCCTGTATCTGGTAATCTTGCCTACCTACATCAGAAAGCATCAAATTTTCTCCTTTATGCTATGCTTCTCCTTAAACCGTAGGCAATATATGCAACAATGTAAGCTTTAGAAAGTCATTCTCCTGTTTTGCCTGATCCCTAATTACTTCAAGTTGCAGCAAAATGTCAGTCTATCTAATTATCTGGTTACTCCTCTCCTGGGTCCAATATAGTCTGCAGGTGTGCATGGTAATGTGGTTTGCAGATCTGACTGACCTAGTGCACCTTCCATTTATTAGACTGGCCTTTAGCAAAGTTGGTCAAACCTCTTGTGTCTTTGAGACACTTATTAATTTGAACTCCATCAGACAAGGCTAGATCTGAAACTTTAGCAGACTACAGGGAATTGTGAGAGTAAGGCTAGAGAATCTTATCTAGACCTAGAAAGTGTCCAATTAACAAGGTAAATCTTAGACTTCCGGTTTTTTTTCAAAATAACTGGGCAATCTTGCTCTGAATTCTTTGTTTTAATTGATTCTGTGGAATTAATGTACAAAAGAGAACCTACTGCTTTGTTATTCCTGTTGTAGCAATGTTGTATACCTGTGAGGGATATCTTGTTACATTTGGCTTTTATTCTCTTGTTCTTTTAGAGTTTTCTCTTTTTTTTTTTTAAAAAAAACCAACTTTTTTCTAAACCAACAGCTCTACACTGTCCTTATTTTAATACCTCTCATTAATAAATACAGTAACTGTATTTAAACCAGCTAAAACTGTTAAAAATGCATCAGGCCCTAACAGGAGCCTAAGCCTGTTCAGCTTAGGCTTGAGATGCAGCTCTCTATAATGAATCAAATGAATAAGGAAGTGATGTTCCCAAATGTCTCTCCAGTTTTATATTTGCACAGTGAATACCCTGGAGGGCTTTTATTACGTGCTGGAAGAAGTATTCTGTGAAGATCCAATAGTTGATATACGCTCTGTGTACTAACAACAATTAGCTTGCACAAGCGTGCTGAAGAGCCGGGACCTGTGGTGAATGAACACAGCTTGAGCCTGCAGAAATGTTTGAGGATTCAAAAGTGCTGTGTTAAACTTGAAAGGATGGGAAAATATCTGTGCACTTCCTAATTTTGACCAGAAGAGGAAGTGGAAGTACCATCGTGAGAAATACTGTTCCTACAATAGTTTTCATCTGGCTGAGAGTACAGTACAGCTTGTGCAATTCTACACTCCCAAAATTTATTGAAGCTTGGCATAGAAAACTCTTCTAAGCCTCCAAAGTATGGATAATTTCTTATATACCATTCTCAATAATACACAGACTCAAACTGAAAGAGGAAAGGAGACCACCAAAGCTAATAATTAAAGATCTTGAGAGCTAAAAATTTTGTGTCCTCTGCAAAATCTTGTGTTATGGGAGCAAAAACATTTGCCTCATCAATTCAAATGAGTATGCCTAACACTTAATAATCCAATTTAAACAAACAGGGAATCAGGTATCCAGTTCTTAGTGAATGTCTGTATGATTTTTTGATCCCTATAGGGACTTCTGAAATTCCCAGTCCCAATCAGATAATTAATATATAGCATATTAGTCTTCCAGAGTGAGTTAGAAAACACTTTGTTCCTGTACAAAATACCAAACTCCCTAGATTTATAAACAAAACATTTTTCTTTTCATCAGAATTTCATCAGAAACACCAGATACGTTTTTATTGGAAAAACAGAAAAAAATGATACCCCAAAGCATTTTTATAGACAACATTTCATCAAACTGAGAATTTAGATTTTTTCAGTTTTTTTATCTTGCATATCTTATTGTAGTCTCCAGTCCAATTTTCTGATCAGCCCTACTCATTTTGGAAAGCAAAAAAAATGCAGGAAAACTACAAGCATAAAATCAGAGATTGTCTGAATATTAGTATTTCTTGTCTAATACTGATAGTGTGTCACGCGGCAGTGTAATATGAGGAATTATATAATAGGTTTGAAACTCAGGGTAGAGATGTTTTATAAGAGATGAATCCCGTCTGACAAGGATAACCATTTCACTTTAAGCATTTTTGCTGCATTTGAAATGAATAGCTACTTACTTAGGGAAAGGAATAATACATAATTTATTCTCTAACATGATGCCACTGCCTGTGCAATGAAAACCTCCAACCAAATTGACAAGGGGAGCTGGAACAGTGGGGTGGGCACAGGCTAAGAGCGTCATATTCATTACAAATTTAGATGGTAAGATAACACCTTCCCAATGAGAAAAGCTGTTGAGAAACCCTGGCCTTTATTAATGGGCCTCATGAGTCAATCTGCAGCAGTGATGTATCATGCTCATTTAGGGAAATGATGTGCTGTGAAAATGCATTATTTTAAAGAGCAGGAGAATGGATTGAAACAAGTATACGCCATAAGGAAGCTCAAATCTCTCATGATGTATGCTGATTTTCGGGTGGTCCCCATTTGCACGGCTGTTTAGGCAAGCACTCTAAATGGAAATGCACTTGACATTTTTGTGACTAGCTGTAATCAAACAGCATTAGAATTCAGCTGATCTCACAGAAGATGATTAAACAAATTCCTTGTTCATTCCCAGTTCCTTTTAATGGGAAAATGGAGGGAGAAGACATGTTGATGAAAATGATCCCAGATGGAAAACAGTGTCTTAAAATGAGCTTGGAGAGGAATGCCAATTTCCACCCCCCACCCCACAATGCAAGAATCCCATCACTGTATTATGTTAATAACCACAGGAGCCAGCATTCACCTGTGATTGTCAGGCGCTCTTAAATAATAAATATTCAGTGAAAGGCCTTGGGATTTAGCCTTCACTGACAGTGTGCTGGGTGCTAGATGAGGGGAAAGTTACCACTGGTTTCCAGGGAAGCCATATTCACACTTTTCATATGGTGAGCATAAACTCTCTAGTACCTGGTAGCACAGTTACTTGCTCTCTCAGTCAATAATATTTAAAGCACTGTGTGCCTTTGAGCATCCGCAAAACTTGTTATTGCAGTATGAGAGTAACTTCTATATAGAGTCTGGTATCTGCCATAAAACACCAACTGGACTTCACAAACCTTCTGGACTCTCTAAAGGTTAAAAATCATGGCCTTAAGCTTCAGCAGAGCTTGGGTTTCTTGTACAGTACTTTGGAAGATATGTTTATTTTTCTGGGCATTCATTTACTTCAGTGAGTGTTTTTTGCTGTTGTTATTACCAGTGGGATCCCAGAGGGTGAATGTCATCCTTGTTACGCTGGGAAGGCAGTGTGACAGAAGGAGGTTTTGCAGGGTTTTCTGAAGGCAGAGTCGACCTGCAACAAGTGTCCTCTGGGGCTGTGGCCGTAGCATCCCTGCAGCTGGCAACACCTGGCTCCTCGCTCCGCTGCTGCTGGAACACTGTCATCTGCCTCATCCCACAGGACAGCAGCTGTCTCGGCAGCTCACGGGGCAAAATTCAGTCTGCAGCATAGGAGAGACTGACCTGATTGTTGTCACGATGTTTAGGACCAAGCCTTATTTCCCAATCGGTTGATGGCTGAGAGCTGTGTACACGTATGTGTGTGTTTGGGGGGGGTTGGAGCAGGACCTTGACATGCTCACAGACGTTGAAAACCAGAGAAGGCACACAAGGGCAACGGACATGGTTAGCGACTTAGCTCTGGATGGGAACACACAAGGGCACAGTAACAAGAAGAGATATGCATTTCTTTTCTTTAAGAGAAATAACCCCCACCCTTTGCACACTAGCAATGACCTTTGGAGCGCGGACTGAAGGAGAAGTCTGGGATTTGAGCTGGGATTTTTAGGAACCAGCAGAAGCTGGGCATGCCTGGGGAGAAGGGGGGGCGGGGGCTGAAGTCCCTATTGAAGCACCTGGAGAGTGGGGCCAAGCACAGACCTGAGGGGTTATAAATAGGGAGGCTACAGGCCCACCTGGGGCTTGCACCTTGGTGAGAGCTATCACAGCTTCACTGGCAGGGCATCCTGGTGCTTGGTGTGCGCCTGCAGGGCAGCTGGGAGGGCAGGAGCGCTTCCCTCAAGAACCGGGGGGCTGAACAGGGCTGTGGGCGCAGGGAGGAAAGCGGGGTGGGCTGGGGCACCCCTGGGGGGATGGCAGACCCTTGCCAGGCTGAAGGTCCCCCGGCCCCCAAAACTGAGGCAGTGAGGTGTGGGCTGTCCCATGTCCCTGCAGGCACCGTGGCAGGGAGCGTGGCCTTGCTCCCACTGGGGTGGTAGCAGGATGGTGGTGCTGTCCACACAAGCTCCTGGCTGCACCCCTGTTGCTCTACCGCTGCTAAAAATGCCTGAAATAACAGTTTTCTCTGGCTGAATGCAGAGGTCAGTTATTTGTAAAGGCAATCTGAGGGGGCAGAAGGGGGTCTTTCACCTGCCCCCTCCAGAGCATGTATTTTTACAGGCCTTCAGGAGACCTTTGAGGTAACCAAATGCGCTGCTGCCCTCCCCAAGGGCTGCCACAGGAAGAAAAGGACTTCGAAATGGGCTCTGCGAGCAGGTGAACAGGCAGCTGGCACAGCTAGTTTCAGTGCTCATGCTGAGGAGGAAACCGTTTTGGGAGGATAGCTCTTTGTTTAGCTACAGCCAGGAAGGACTGCCTC
Source organism: Charadrius vociferus (assembly GCF_000708025.1). Classification (NCBI taxonomy): domain Eukaryota; kingdom Metazoa; phylum Chordata; class Aves; order Charadriiformes; family Charadriidae; genus Charadrius; species Charadrius vociferus. The sequence goes on from NW_009646499.1 coordinate 601,507, forward strand.
TCACAAAAGTAAGAAAACAACTTGTTAGCTGCTCAGAGATCTCCCAAGCTTGGGGTTTGTAAAGATTAATGCTACCCAGTGTGAGACAAGACCAGTTTACTGTAGCAAAATGAAATGCTTTGCCGTGTGAGGGACAGGCTCTCCCCCTGGTCCCTGACCTGGAGTCAGCTTGTGGCCTCGGGAGGGGATGGTGCCTGGGGAGGTGAAGCGTTGAACTGGACGCCGAAGGCGGGGAGCGGCAGACTCCAAAAAACCAAACCCTTGCTTGTGTACATGCCGGGGTATCCCAGCTCAGGGGAAGCTCAGGGGCAGGAGATCGTGCCTTCCTCAAAGTCGCCGTCGGTCAGGTTCCCTGCGGTGTTTTGCTGAGGTTACCATTAGTACCGAACCACCTCATGGTTCCCCAAAGGACTGAGGGAAAGCTATTTATTCCTGCAACAGATGCACCTATACCTGCCTGGACAATGTTGATATACTTATCTTAAATTATTTTTTTAAATGCTAGTCCTGCCTACTACCCTATTACCAGCTCTGGCTACTTCATCAAATCCTAATGTTGGGTAGTCACCTCCAATTGCTGGCTGATTTGGTTGCAACTGTTCTGGTTTCCAGCAGTTTTCTTCAGTTCATAGGAAAATAAGGTGTACTTTTTTTTTTTTTTACCATTTTATTTTCTTGTTTCTGTTCTTTAAAGATAAATGAGTATTTTATGGTAAATTATGAAGTGTCTATTATTCACCTCAGCTCCCAGAACAGCTCCAGAAATGTCACTCTATTCTCTCAGGATGGATAAGATGTAGCAGTAATCGTTTGCATTTATATAGCACTTGTCATCCCAGAAACTCTAAGCACTTAGCAAACTTTCACTAATTTTATATATATTCATTGCAGCTATAGAATTTATGCTGGAAGATCCTTGCCAAAAGTTCCACTGAAATCAGCTGAGTGTCGCATGATCATGAAAGTCAGGTTGGATTACAGTTTTGGGGACCCTCTGTGAAATAAGTACTGAATATTTCATTACTCTTCACATTGCTTTTGGGGAAAGGGAGTTGCAGCGTGTTCACAGAGCAAATCTCAATTTACACAGTGTCTGTAGCAGAACGGGGACCAGAATTTTTCATCTTTACTCTTCAGACTGTTGCTCCAGCTGCTCAACTTCTTTGTGCTTTATTTGGGTAAGGCATTTAGGATAACATGCATTTACTTAACCTGATCTCTCTATTTTACCTGTGTTTGGAGGATCAGATACTAGTGTCTTTCTCCTCTACTCTCCTGATGAGACTGCACAGGTCTCCTCAACTTTATTAGGACTGAATTAATGTCAGTGAAGGCAAACAGTGGTCCTTTGTGATTATTAGTAAGCATGTTACCTTCCCAAAAGATTAGAAGGAGTCCATCAGGCAATTACATGACTGGGCAAGTTTGTGTTATATACCAAACAGAAAACAGTCCTTCCATTGGAGCTGTTCTGGTCTAGACTGTGATTAGAGAGTGTGGGCTCTATAATGAATAAAACGGATGTGATTAAAAAGGCTTGCAGTGTATGCAATACTACCTCTTACTAGCCTGACTTCATTTTGGGTAGGAAGCAACTACTAAATGAGGTTAACATGGAAGAAGATGAGTAAGCGTATGTTTTATTCCGAATCTTTTAGCAGATGCAGAGATCACTTCCATGTTGTCAGAGCCCAGATAATTACCTGTATATTGAGTATCATTGCTTTACAGTTGATGTATACTAAAAAAAAATGTATTTAAGCTAATATTTGAAAAAATGAAGCATTATGTCAATGTTAACTGATCCTTTTCTCCCTGGTCAGTGTAGTCCTATTACCACCCTGAGAAGAGCTGAGGAAGTTTCCTTTTTTATCTTCTACATCTTTTATACCTGCTGTGTTTAAAAGTTTATATATACTTATCTGCTCCTCACTTTTTTCTTTTTTTGTAACAATTTTTTTTTCTAAAGATTCTTTTCTGAAAAACAACTTTCTTGAACAAGAGGTGCCTCTTGATATAAAATCTAACAGACAACAGAATCAATTCCTCAGTAACAGCCCTTTTTTGTTTAAGATGGAGGAACTTACCTATGCTGTGCACTGTAGCATGTAATGTCTCTACTTTTGAGTATCTGCTTTATGTAATCTCTGTGAAGAAACCTAAGTGTGCATATCTTCTTCATCGATGTGACTGTCATTTGAATCTGTGGCCTGGCTTGGTTTATTCTTTTTCTTTCTTTTGCCATGGTTTTATGCAGAAGAGTCCAGTAAGTCTTACCAATGAACCTATTGTTCCAAGATAGGTCATTGTCCCTCTGAAACTAGTGCCTTTACTACAGCACTGTATACTTCCTTTACTTTTGAGGTTCAGTGTATGCATTAGTATTAGAAGACCTGAGTTGCTTTGGCAAATAGGCACACAGCCTAGAGATTCTTGAGAGAAGTGTTACCATGCTTTGCAGAAACTGTACTTGTGTATGTACTGTTTAGCGTGCCATGGAAGATTTGAGTTCCCTTAATGAGAAAGGGCTAAGCTCCCTTTAACATAAGGCAATGGGGCTGTAGCGTGCATTTGGGAAGTTACCACAAAACAACTGAGGCAAAGCAATTTGTTTCCATGTGGTACTATTTTGCATATCAAAGCCTTCAAGAAATACTGCAAAAAGGCAAAGAACACACATAGGTGATTATGATGGCTGTTACAGCAGTCTCCCCTCTGAAATGTTTTCAGAAATGTAGATAGATTAAAACTTTTCTTTCAAAATTCATTGTTTTTTTCTTCTCCAAAGAGATTGACCACTTTTCCTAATTAAAAACTGGCTTTTCTAAGTAGATATGCAAATTTTCCCCTCTCTTTTGGGTGAGAAACTTTGAGGAAGTATAACTTTATTTAAGTGTGGGACAAAACTCCACTTTGTGTGCTTCAGTGCAGAATGTGTCTTTCAACAGACTTTGCATCCCATATCAATCCGTGTATTTGAAAACACACATGACAGATTTCTCCATATCTCCTTTATGCTGCTTTTTACTGAGTCTCAACTGAGTCCAGATACAACAGTAATGAACTTTTTTGTGGTGAGTTTTTCCTGGCCTCTTCTCTCAAAGCATACTGCAGCGTTGTACCTTTCAGTAGCCCTGGTAACCTTGCCCCCAGTGCTTCATTGAAGATGCAACTGAAATTTTTTTCAGCAAGGGTTCTTGGACTTGCATGACACCAAGCAGATTTTTGAGCAATGTCAATTTAATAATGGCAAAAGTGAAAGAAAAAATATGCAGCTCTTGAGGCTCCTTTCAGGAGAGAAGGATGTATTTGGCCACCTCCTAGGGAGACTTGGGGGGAAAAAAGAAGCAAATAAAATGGTTTTCAAAATCCATGCTGTACACTTATACACGCATGAAAAGCCTGAAGTGATTGGTAATCCTCATTGTTGTGCTATGCTGTGTCCTTTTCTTACAATGCCTTGGGAAAGACATGAGGTGGTCATTTCCATATGGAAATTCCCTGACTATGCAAGGTCATTGTGAAAGATAAAATGCACATAACCAGAGTGGACTGGAAAACTTATGAATCTGTCCAGTTGTTTAAATCACAAAAGCTCTAAAGAAGCCAGCAGCATTACACTAGATGCCACAAGCTGGAAGAATGGCTATGAAATCTTTCTCCTTGAGATTTCCTCTTGAAATACGGCATGATTCTCTACTGACTGGAAGCTGTAGTGATTTAATGGTTTAGATGCAAGGAGCTGGTGAAAGACTGCACCCCTTGGTTCTGAGGAAGGTTTGCTCCACTAGTGGCTGAGGATTTTGGTGAGGCACAATAAGGAAGTGTGTTCTACTGCTGACTGTGTGGCACCTGTTCTTTAGGAAAGGGAGGGCATTAGACATCTAGGTTTTCTTTCTGAACTTCTTATGTATGGTACAATCCCTTCCATAAAAAAGGGGTTGCATAGAGTGTCAAGGTGAACGTTAATTACGTCCCTGTGATCGGGATCAGTGTGAGGGGCAGCAGGTTGCGTTAACAAGGCCTCTTAAGTCTCCTGTGAAGCAACTTTGCTGGTGCCATCACACTCCATTGAGGGAACCCAAATAGGGACTGTTTGCAAAAGTGTTGAACTTGCAAAAAAGTTTCCCAGATTGCTAGTGTTTGCCAACAAATCTGTCTTGTTTTTGTAATTTAGTAACAGCTGCTGTCTTCATTATCACTTCTCTTATTGCAGGCCTTTATCTGAGTGATACTGCATAACAATTTGCTCTACAGCTCTCAAAAATATCTGTGTGAAGCAGAGCTCTGGATGGTAGTGGTTCATGTCAATTTTAAAAAAGAAATAGCACTTTTAATTAAAGCAGACTTATGAAGACTGCAGTACATACTAAATATCTACTAAAGGCATATTTTCTATTCAGGATAAACCACTGTTCTGTTGCCAGTGTCTGAAATATCCTGATAGAGGGTGCTGGTGCTTTATTTTAACACCTAAAAATGGGTCAGCTTCACTTGCCTTTGTTTTTAACTCTCACTGGGTTTTTTGTGTTGATAATAAACTCTTAGGAAAAGGCTGGATTTTGCCCTTGTTTTGTAATGAAGCGTGCTAAGATCAAGTCCTGCAACATCTTAAAAAAAAAAAAGAAAAGAAAAGATCATGTTTGATGGGCTGCTCTTTTTAGGGAGCTGTTACAACTCAGTGTTTCTGCTAGGAAATGAAACGGCCTGTAAACGTCATAGTCTGTGACTGGAGGGATCAGCAAGTGAAGGAAGAAGCAGCGAGACATAGAACATGAAGACATGGTGGTCTTAATTTCCTTGGCCTCTAGTTTGAGAAGACAAAAAGGAAGAACAGAATACCCCTGTGGAAATAC
>NW_009646499.1:606424-620010 GCF_000708025.1 Charadrius vociferus
TAAAATAAAATATAGTGCCTGTTGGTTTCTTGTGCTGGTTTGGAGGAGGAGGAACAGCACTGCCTCTGAGGGGCTTCCAGATCGAATTTGATTCAGGTACGTGGTCCCATCTGGAGCTATCATGAATGCAAGGGAGCCACTGAGGTGGCCCAATCCATTAGGGAGGGTATGGCCAGTTTGTTTTTGCTGAGTGCAGCCAAATGCTGAAGTTAGTAGGAAAACCATGATTTTTTTTCTCATTACCCTTCTCTTCTGCCAGTTTGCCCCCTATATTTGCCTATGGTAACATAACACCATAGATCACATGTCCCTTTACTAAAAGGAAATTAAGGATTTGATGATAGACCTGTGGGTGGCTACTGTGTCCAGTCACTCCAGCAAGAAAAGAAGCTACATAATCACTTTCTTGAGCATGACTTAGGACTGTGGATTGAACTACCACAGGAACTAGGACCAAGACAAACTAAAGCACATTCTCTGCTAAGTGAAAAGTGCATGTTTCACTTTGACTTTCTTAACATAACATATAGCTGTCTGTGTACGTGTCTAATAAAAGGCAAAACAAAACATTCTACTGCACATACTCCTACCCCTGGGGAGGGGATGAGGACATGACCACATGACAGATGTTAGTCATACCACTTCATGAACTGCTGGAAAGCACTCAGGTGCTCCAGTGATGAGCGTGGACATAAGACCTTAATAGAAGAGAATGGAATAGAAAATTAACAGTTGTTTTCCATTCCCATTATTCGTGGGCTTAAAATATAGATAGCCCATGAAAGTATGTTCCTGAGGAAAGACACAACCACCTACAAACAATGTGACAAAAGCTTTTTCCACTCTGTTCCTAGGACTGAACATTTGCTTGTCACTGTCCCTACTGCAATCAGTTGTGGCATGGATGCATCCACTGGGAAGTGTGATTATGAGGGTAACACATCTCCTATCAGCTTGCACCATCTTGCTGATGTGCCCCATCAGGATGCGTATGAAGCTAGTTCATTTTCACACCTGAATCCCCTGAGGCCATCACAGCCTGCATTGAGACTGCAATTTGAGAAAGGGTATTAAGACTTGGGATTTTGGGTGCAGAAGCGAAAAGTCTTCTGCTGCTCTGCAAGTGTCTCTGCTGTTAGAGAGGATTTTTCATTAGCTGTCAGCAGTACTGCCTTGTGTCTTTGTTGAAAAAGATTGAGGAGAAAGAGACCAGTTGAACATATAAGCAGTTGTGATGCCCTGTGGTGCAGGTCATCAGCGTTATTGCAGCAAATGATGAGTGAATACTGTATCTGGTTTGGTTGCAGAGTCAGTGTATAAAACTGAATCTTACAATATTTTTCTGGAAGTGAAAACTTAAAAAAATGTAGTTTCAGGGATGATCCAAAATGATTTGTTTGTTCCTGAATCAGTTGCTGATTCCTGTTCAGCTTAACAGGGAACTACAGAACATTTTGCTCTGTAGGTGAACTTTTTCTCATCTACAATCAGAAGATCAGTTCCTTCTCCAGTATCTTTAATGTCAGAGATCTGGAATGGATACTTTGGCTTATCACTGGTGGTTAGGCAGTTCCAAAGGGAACTCAATTTCCTCTGCCAAATGAAGTGGTGCAAAGTAATAATGGGCTTTGGATGCGAAGGTTAGTTCTGTGATAATTCATAATTTATATGAGCTGTTATAAATACTCCTGAACTGAAAAATCTAAGTGCAAGCTGCTTGCCTGTTTTGATAAGGTGTTTGCTCATGTTTGGTACTCTTGTGGAAATGTTTTGGGTGTGTATGCCACCTGTAATTGCTTGGATTTACTTGCACGTTTCAGCTAAGTTCTCTCTCATGCAGCTTCAGCTTCTACGCTGTTAAATGTGACGTTCTGCCTATATTTTTAACAAATATTTTTAAAAGCAAGGGATTATACTGGTCTCCATCCTGCTCCAAAAAATCCTTTCTTGTGAATGAACACCTCTTGCAGCTACTGATTAATGACAGCTACACCCTGAATTGAAAAAAAAATCCACCTTGAAATTAAAAAGATAAATCCCAGCTTTAGAGAGATTTAGCTAGTACAGCAAGCCATAAAAACCATAAGCATAAGCTTAACAAAGGAAATCACTAATTGCGTTCTTTGCTATATCTTAATAGGATGTGGAACCTCAGGAAATGTAAGACACTCAGCTATGTAGAAATCAGATGCTCTCCCAAAAGCTGAGTAAATACCTTGAGTAGGAACCATTTTTAGATCATCAAAAGTGGTTTTGGTTATGATTTTTTTAAAAAAAAATACTTTTAGTATCCTGAAAAGGTCATTTCAGCAATTGCAAATAGTGACTAGGAGGGTATTCTATCTGAATCCTCTTATAAATTGCCAGGTTGTACATTTGTATGTGCTATTTAATATTCATCTGATTATAATGTGAAAGCTGCCCCTCCAAAATTGTGATGGGGGCATGGGGTAGGAGCTGTAATGGGGGCATGGCTTCTGTGTGAAACCAGCAGAAATGCTCTGTGCATACCTGGAAACACCAGAAAAACGTCCTATGTGGGCACAGACTACCTAACAAATGCTAGTGATGTTCTTCGTATGCCAAACCCTGTTGCCAATGCATGAAGAAGGGATTAGCTTCTGGTTTTGATGTAGCTTTTGGACACCGATAAGAATGTGGATTAATATCTTGAAAAGACATATTGACATAAAAAATAGATGAAAATGAAATCACAAAAACATTTGTTCCTTTTTGCTAGTGGTTCCTGGCTTGGATTCAGGCAACTGGACAATGAAAGAGGAAGCAGACTGCACATCCTTGACTTTCTTCCAGCACTCAGGTACTGGTCAACAAAGTCTCCAACTGTAATATTGTGAACGTTTTTAATGCAAATGCTTGTATGTTTGTCTCGGGAATTAAAGAGATCATCCAAAACTTGGTTTTAGGTGAATTCACAGGAACCTTGTAGGAAAGCACCCTGCTCCTTTGTTGGATGGGACTAGGATACTTTGTGATCTCATCACTCAGTCAGTCCAGTCCCAAGACTTTGTCATCAGTAGAGCCAACAGAAGGGATCACATTCCCTTAGGTAGCCAGTATACCTCAGCTGGCTCAACAGTATTTATTTGTGGCTGGAGCAAGGGGATTCACTGTCCTTGGACTGGAGTCTCTGTTGTGAGGAGCCCTGCCAGATACACTGAGCACTTTAAATATCTGAGCAGATGCTTCCTGGAAGCTCTGTGACCAGTATCAGGCAGGAATCTCATTCCTTACCTTATGAAATCTAGACTTAGTTTATTTACTCTCTCTGAGAAATGTTGTATCTCCTTGAGATTCAGGTGCTGAGTTGCTGCATTTCCTAAAGATTTGCTCTTTTTCCTTCATGAATTTAACTTCATGGTAATGCCATTTCACAAAATACTGATAACAGCTCTGCCCTCTCTTTCCTCCTGCTCTTTGCTCTGTCAAACACCCCCATTTTCTCCATTAAGTGTCTCTTCAGAAGGTCCCAGCTTTTTCCTCACTCCTGCTTTGCCCTGTCTCATTAGGTATCCCTCACCCTTTGCACTTTTCAGGCCATGGTACTCACTTCAAAGACATTACTGAGTCCTGAGAAATGTATAGTAGAGGGAAATTTATAGAGAAGGAGGGGGAAGTAGGACCTTTGGCTGGCTCTCTGCTTTTTTTATTAACAAATACCCTTTGGTAATGAAGACTTCAAGGGGGCTTCATTAGGGTTTAAGAAGAGAACAGCATGAAAGTTAATTACCTGGAGCCAAGAATCTGAATTTTCCCTTCAGCAGTCCAGTACTATGCTTTAAAGGCAATCAATGGAGAGTTGTCTGGCAAACATTCAATCTTTCCTCGAAATGTTCAGTGTAATTAGAGCCTCTCCTGTCTGTCATGAGAAGACAAATTGTTTGTGGACCATTAGTAGTTGAGTACTGTAGTATGCCTTGAATCTTTATCATAATTATATTACCAATATTCATGGAAATTTCCCAAACTGAGAAATGGGGACTTATTACTAAGCTAATTGCTTGTTAATGAATTGCTGCTGTTCATGGAGAAATACTCTATTTATTTTTTTCCCTTTCATTTTCTTTAGGGCCCTCAGTATTTGCAATGCAAATACAAACCAACTTAAAGCTTTCTGTAAAAAGAGTCATCTATCCCATGGTTGTGGCTAATTTTGGTTTTTAACAGGGACTATGAACCACTGGGTGCAGGGGGCGGGGGGAGCGGGAACAGGAGGGAGGGCAATCCAACTCCGTCCAAAATTAACTGGTTGGAGGGACACAAAGATGTCATTAGTTTCACAGAAGCTACTGTCAGCTGCTTATGGGAAAAATAATTTTGGAGGGTATTTTTACTGATGCTTTAAAGCCATTACGCCTTTGCGTGTCTCTCTTGCCTGATAACTATAAGTCATAATGTGATGGTTATAATGCAAAGGCATACTGTAGCCTCTGTCCAGCAAGAATGCTAGCGGACATGCATATGAGTGTGGGATGGAGATGTGGTGGAAGAGTTGGTCTGGGTTTAGGGAGCAGTAATAAATGCTTAATCATTTTTGCAGTGTCTCAGTAGTGATAATCCTTGTCACTGCAAGCCTTTGAAAAAAGATAAAGAAGTTTGACTCAAACAGCCAGTTAATCATATTGAATAGGAAAATGAGTGGATGGATGAGTCAGTTCTGTTTGCTTTGTCACCTTCAAAGCAGCCACTGTTTTACAACATTCAGTCATTGCATAGTGTGTATGTATGTGCAGTTATAAGAATGACTTTTAATATAGAAGGCTGACCAGGTTCAGCTGCAGATGAAGTACTTAATTGTCTGTAAAGTAGGATACTTAGCATGCCAAGAGAAAAAGAAAGCATGTCTCTAGGCCAAGTTGACCAGGGAGTTTTGGATGAGGTGCCAAACATGCAAACTGCAATTCAGCTGTCTCCTTCCAAGGCGGAGGAGGAATACTATTTAAATATTGCAGGTTTCAGTGAAGCTGCAGCTATTTATGCCAGCTGAGGGTCTAACCTAAAATATCCAGCTGCATTGTGATATTTTGTTCTATAAAGCATTAAACAAGGAGTAATAAGAATGCCTTCCTATTTAGTACATTAGATCAAGTAGACTAGGACATAGGACTTGGTATGTTTGATTTTCACTACCTTCTGTAGTGCTGTCTTGTATGCTAAATTTCATACCAATGGTGTGCAATACCTTATAGAATGGAACAGGACATACCGGTTGCCTACCTTAAAGAAAAAAGGTGTGTGTTTCTGTGCATTGATACCAAGTAACTGATCTTCATCACATATTTCTTATCATAATATACCTACTTATTATTAGTCTCTTGTTTCTGTTTGGGGCACATCTCTGACACAGTGGTTATTCTCGGTTTGGAATAAGATCCATTTCACTGTTCCCCTCCCTGGGCTGATTTACATCCAGTACATTATATTTTGTGTGCCAGGTGCTGTTCAAAGCAAGCACGTTTAAGCTCTGTTGTATTGACATGCAGCCTTTCGATCTGTTCCCCAGTCGTGGCAACTTCTCATCTCATAAAGCTTTCCACATAAATGTGCTTTTCTTCTTCTCTTACCCTGTTCTGTGTCCTGTCACAGTATGCTGTCCCTGGCTTCTCTCTTGTTGTTCACTTCAGCGTGCAGTGTTCCTTGATGAAAACATCTTTTGTTTTCTTCCCTGCTGTTTTTTGACCACTTCTTTTCTATTATACTCTCCGGGGCTTTTGCTTGCTTTTTTTGTTTTCTGTCTGGCTACCCTATATTGACTTTCTTGGACATTAAAGGTGCTTAAAAGCAGTTTGAGAAACATATTCAGAACTCTTAATTTCCTAAATGGTGTTGTCAGCTTTCTTTTCTGCACTCAGACAATTCCTATCCCCTGTGGAGGCTGAAAGCATGGGACTGCTTTGGTTTTTGGTTTGTGGTTTGTGTGTATGGCTTTTTTTTTTTTTTTAATGTGACTTGCAAACTGATTAGCTGCTATTGCAGAGCAATCCATGCATGAGTATAAGGTAAAGCCTTGACAAATCCCTCTGCAAGGGATATACAGAATGATAGCTGCTGCTCAGGGCCACTTCACAAGGGCCATGGTAGGAAACTGAATACCTCCCAGCCTCTGGTCAGGGTCTTCAGCCAACTTTCATGTCCTAACCTGACTTGGGGTAGGATTTCTGTTGCTGGGAAATGGCTTTGAGGTCTATGTTGGCTTTTTGGGCTTTCTCAGTAAACCTGATCCAGAAAACCCGAGGCAGAAATAGCGTGTTGATCCTGGAGAGAGACAAATGATGTTAGAGCTGGCAGTAGAGCACAGTAATCCCTTGCTTGCAGCTCTGTGACTAGCCTTCCAAAACTGCAGCTTCCCTTGTCACTGACTCATCCTTTGCTGTGTTTTGGACTGCGGTGGCTGATGTAACTCAAGGCAGCCTAGTGTTATTTGGAGTGTGAATTTTAAAATAGTTATTGAGACAGCATCCAGCAAACAGGCCGCAGCAAAATGGGGGGTTTCACAGACCCAAGCTGTCTACATCCTAACCAGGAAGGACTAGAAATAATTTTGTATTTTAAGGAACTAAATTAGGGAATTAAGATTATATTCTTCATAAGAAAGCAGTCTAAGAAATTATCTTTTACAGAGAAGAGCAGACATCATTAATCCTGGTGTAAAACCAATCTTCCACACCCCGGGGATGCACAACGTGTGAAGGCTATCTCTGTGTAGTGGAGGAACACGCCAGAGTCTCGCTGCCAGGAGACATATATGCTGCATGTCTTTCCTAGATTACTGGGGAATATCAGACACGCTGACTTGCTCAGTCGCAAAACCACAGGTGCTGTGTGTGGCAGCTCTCTTTCAATCCTGGCTACAGCAGTAGCTAGTGTGGGCAAGCCAATTGCTCTAGGTCATACAAGTCATATCAGCATGTAAGCATGTTTTACAAAAGGAGAGACACTAGCAAGCTGCACATAAACAGCTTCGGTGCTTCAAAGTGATTTTGTGAAGTAATCTGGATGACAGTGAGACTTTTAGATACCAGTACAATGAAAGTGTGTAGACATTGTCCCTGTTTCCAAAAATTTGGTCTTTTTATGAATAATATGTAGTCACCATCTTCATACTCTTTTCTGTTCCATGTACTCAAACTACCTGGGATGTTTCCCCAGTCTTTGCCTTTAAAAAAGATCATGACATTGAACAATGCCTGATCTGTGCAGGACTGCAGCCATAGCTTGTGCCCAGATTCTGCTTCCTGTGTGTCTGTAGTTATAACTGTGTTTCTCCCTGTTGGTTGTTAGCTTGCCTTTTTCAACAATTGCTGCCCATTGATACCAAGTAAGAATGCTCAAACTGACCTGCCTTGTTACTAAGTGCCAAGGAAAGGGGTAAAATGATTTCTGTTGCTCCAAGCAGGGACTAACACTTGCACCAGTAATACATCACTGCACTTTTTTTTTTTTTTTTTTTTTTCTCTTGCATGCCTGCTTAATGAATGTCTTCCAACAGCACTAGTTTCATAAGACTTGGCTGTGGCTTGGAAAGACCAGCACTGGAGCTTGCTCAGTAGCAAACATTTGAGGACTTTATAAAATGGTGTGGATAACTGTTCATGAAAAATATATGAAACATCAGTATCACAAATTGTGGTTTAAAGAGACAGTGATTATGACAAAAAACTCATTTATACCTGAAATGCTGTAGTAAGATCAGATAATGCTTGATGACACAGGCATATGAACAAATGCATGTCTAGGGACTAATGTATAATATAAGTTCTTCCCATTACATGTTTGATCTCATCTAAATCTATTTGTAAAGAACTTTTAGGAAATATTTCCTGTAAATAAAATCTGCTATGCTCTTCTGCTGGGAGTCCATGAAAAGGCAATTGATGTCTTGTGTGGTGTGACCATCACAGAACACAAATGAATGCTGTGAGTGTGATGCTATTTGTCTCACAGTCTGAAAGAGGCAACACCGAGTGCAGAAGAGCTGAGCTACATGGAAGTCATTGGGGCTGAGGGAAGAAAATGGGTTGTTCTGAAGTGGATCCATGATTCGTTTCCTTACTTATGGAAAGACTTAGTTTGAGATTTTTCAGAATTGTCCAGGGAATCCTGTCACTGCGTTTATGTTAACTATGATGGATGCTTGTGTCCAAGACATGATGATTGCTCAAATCTTTTGTACCTCTGTATACCAAACTCTCAAATAAAAACCGTGGGTTTTGGAGGTTTCATAAACACCACCAAAGTGACAAAGAGCAAGTCACATCCCTGTAGCAGTTCTACTCCTGATCACTGTGCAGTATGTGCCTCATTCCCAGTGTTTTCAAATGTGTTCATCTGTTTTCCGCCTCACACCCAGATATCTGAACTCTGGTGCAGTTTTGAAGTATGGAAAGCATCTATGATTTTGGAACTTGTGGGATGGCTTGAATGTTTGAGTGCTCTTTCTAGAGTTTTCAGTACCATTAAAACATTTATGGACTTTTACAGTACAAATTTACATACATGAAGAATCTGTAAGCATTGGCAGCAAAGATAACAGGTGAAATGGCTTATCCAAAATTAGCCAGATTTTGTTTTGACATGTTAGAGGCAACATATCAATACCAAGTCTAGACATCCTAAGATAGACTTTTTTAAAAGTTTTGACATGTGACTGAGTTTTGTCCATCAATTGTAACTCATGAGTCATATTGTCATAGAATCATAGAATGGTTTAGGCTGGAAGGGACCTTGAAGATCATCTAGTTGCAATCCCCCTGCCATGGGCAGGGGCACCTCCTGCTAGACCAGGTTGCTTAAAGCCCCATCCAGCCTATCCTTAAACACCTCCAGGGAGGTCCTTGCGATCATGCTATTTGGAGGCTTGCTGTATGATTGTATCTTAAAACCTATTCTGTTTTCTGTTAAACAGGACTTTCAGGATTTATTGGCATTTATTTTGCAGTTATCCTTGATAAGGTCACGTTTGGTGAGAGGAAGTACCTTACTGTTGAAACCCCCAAATCAGTAAACAGCCTATTGATTCTCAGACAGTTAATGATATGTAAACACCTGCATTTTCTTTCCCCATGGGCTTATAAGAGTTAAAGTCTTAACTTTTTGTTTCCTTCAAGGTAGCCTACTCAAAAATAAGGCATGCTGACCATGTAAACTGTGACATAAGTGTCACATCCACCCCTGAGGGGTAAGTTAATAGCTTTTATTTATAATACATAGCTCCTAGTCAGCAACCAAACTTTTTCATGCGGGAAAACATACACTTTCTAGGTGAAAGGTAGCCTTTAAAACTATATTTGTAGGAGTAGGTGTTTTTCATGTGTAGATAGGTAAAATGGCTGGAATATCTAGTGGTGGTTCAACCACTAAAATGCAGCAACAAATAGACTTACACCCTGTATGAAAGTTGATTGAGGGATCTTTCCTCCCCGTCCACGTCTGATTTGCAGATACAGATGTTTCTTCTCTGTAACCTCCCATGTTTCTTGCTAGGCTCAAAATTCTTTGGGAAAAATCTTTATCTTGGCTGTCTAGATTCTGTTAATGACGATTCTTGTTTCTAAAGGTGGTGCTTTTTGCTTTATTTTTAATATTGTGTTCTGAGATCCTGGAGAGACATACCTAAGACACATATTTAAAATGTTTAGCTACAGTATGTCTTGGTTTAGATTAACTAGCCTTTTGCATGTGATACACTACAAATAAAGAACAGTACTTTTTGCATGCTCTGTTCTCCCTCCCTCTCTCCTTCCTCCCCCCATCAGCAAGGAAAAGTTTGCAGCCTGTGTATCTTGAAGTATCCCTTGTGGTGTCTTTGTAAGCAGCATCTTAAAGGTTACTCCTAGAACCTGGCTAAATGTTACCAGCTCTTTAGGGAGAGTGACAAAGATACCCACTAATGTGGAGTTGAAATCTTTTAAGTCTGCTAAACCTTCTGATAATAAATAAGAAATATTTTGCCTCTAATATTTCATTTTATGCTTTAAAGTGCACCTGCTCACCTGTGCTTTACAAGCAAAATTAAAAAATAACAGCTTCTCATTAGTTTTATAAAGCTTTCGGGAACATCAAGTTTCAGGAAAAATTATTTATGTCAGTCTGTGGATGAGTTTTCAAATCACAGAGGGTGAATGACTCAGGAGAATGGTGTAATGCACCTTTGGCTTGTTTGTTTGAATCAGGAGCAGCTGAAATTTTGTAATCTTAAATGGATGCCTAAATTTACAAATTGAAATTTAGAAACAGAGTTGTAGAAACAAGCCTGTGATGGCAGGCAGTATTGCTAACCTTGATTGGAGAGGTGGTGATCTGCATCACCTGGGCAGGTATTTTCCTAAGGAAACCTGGGAAAATGAAGGAATTGAGGTCATCCAAGCTGAGCATCCTCGGAAGGTAGGGTTTCACACCTGAAGGGGCTGTCTTGGTGAGTATCGTGGGGGGAGCAGTTGTCTTGCTTAGCTAGGACACATAATGCAGGACTCTGTGTGTACTGCACATCCTCTGAGGAGGCTGCAAGCATTGCACAATGAATCCTGCAGCTAGTGTTTTTTTTTTTCCTTGCAATGTTTCAAATTTATGTAGGATTTTCAAGGAATGTAAGCATTGTGCTCTTGCATGTCCTTTCATATTGGAGTTGCTCTGAGTGGCATAACCTCACAAAACGTTCTTTCTTTAATGGCTTTTGTTTCCGGCTGATTGTGTGAACTTAATTTACAATGCTTGTAGCTATAAATAGTACAATGAACATAGCCATGATATTTTGAGAGTGTAAGTGCTGGCATTACGTTTCTGGCTATGAAATTCTGCTTCTGTTCAGATATTTAGGCATATAAATGCCATCACATGCATTTTATTTCAACATGATTACAAAGTTGCCTCACTAACAAAGGAAACCAAGATTTAAAGAGCAAGCCCAAATGCATCACAAATGCTAAAGTAGTATAACTTTAAAGTGCGCTTATTAGATCGCTTATCTTAAAATTGACTTTTCAATATGTCTGTGGCTAATCCTTGTAAATTTGTTGCCACAGCAGGGAAAACCATCCTATGACTTCACATCTGTATAAGTAGGAGCTTCTGGATTTCTGAACATGTGTGAGTTTCTTATGTCCTTGTCTGAGGGAGATATCCTGAAACAGGCCAGCTTATCAGGGTTAAGTAATTAGATCCATTTGGCTAGAGATTTTAGCAACTCAAGTTTGTTGTGTTTGTATGTGTATATATGCCTCTATATGTTTGTGTAGTAGTGTATATTCTGAATTTTTGTCAGTCTGGATAATCACTTAGATAAGGTTAGACCCCTGAACAGCCACACTGGGTGATTTCCCTTCAGAGCTAAATTCTCTTTGTGTGTAGAGCCTCATTTTCCACCTTTTCTCATGGGTGAGATGTATAATATGGGGAAATAATAATGGAAATTGGGAATATCAGTTCATGAATCTAGATGATGAGAAAAGGCTACACTGTAAATGGAACATTTTTGGTGTAACTGATGGGACTCAGGAGAACTGGAGCATGCAGCTCTCACTGCCATGTTCTTGCAGGCCCTTCTGAGAGTCCTGACCATAACTGCTGCTCATGAGCAGAACCGAGTGGTGGCCGGTCCTGCCATGGTCTCTCAGTAATGGGACGTAACTAGTGACCCTGACAGGAGATTTGCAATGTCAGCTTTCTGTTCACTAGGTAAAAATTTCTGTAGCCCTGAGCTGCCCCTCTGAGCTTTGTTTGATTAAATAACGAGTCAGTTTGCTCTCTGAAGATCAGCAGAGTGTTACCATCTTACCTCCGTCTCTCCTTTCTCAGTTACTGAGGACCTGGTGGCAGAAAAAATACTTGCTGCACATCTGAAAGGATATGGCTTAGTACATCACTGTTAGGACTATGAAGATAAAAGCTGAGATAATATACAAGGGATTCTCTGTATATCCTGGCATCCTCTTTCTACCATCAACTCTGGTTTTGCCAAATTCTCACTTCCTTCTATTTCAGAAAAAAACCCTCCCCTCCTTATATGGAAAAATTCCTGATTTTGGAATAATAACCAATGAGGGTAACAGATATAAACTAATAATTGCTCTCTGAGAATGGTCTTTTGGATCATATGTGACACTACTGCATTGTATTGAATAGGCACTATAGGTGATTAGTGGCACCATTGGTTAGCTGTGATGCCGAGGAACCAGGAGAATATTCAGTGCTTAAATGTCACAATTATTGTCCCTTCATATACTGACTAATTTTTAGAGACTCTAGCAACGTTTGCTTTGGCCTTGTTGAGACCAGCACAGGTTTTTCAGTCAGCTGTCCCAACTAGTGCATACACAATACCTTTGGAGCACATCTGGCATGCACAAATCTATTTTCTGATGTGAAAAGCATATTTTACCAATATTCCATGTGAAGGAATATGTTCTACATGAGCCCATTTGTTTGAAAATGAAGGATGTGGACAGAAAAAAACGTGTTTCTGCCATTTTAATTTGTATGCTCTTTTCAGAGTCAGTTCTGGATTTTCTATCACATGAAAGATCTTGCCTAGAATTCAAATTCAATTGTAGCAAAATACAGTAAAAATGTAAATGAAAGTTCTGTTACAGCCATGGGAAGCACAAAGTGAACACTGCTACTAAGCAAACTGAATTTCAAAAGCTGAGTGCCAAACTCATCTCTGACGCAAGTCGTCTGACTTTACCTAAGATTTCTCTTATATGTTACATTGGTAAAGTGATATATTTCAAAGAAACCTGAGCTGCGTCAGAATTACAGGTTTCTAATATGAGAATAAAACGAATTTAGATTATTTTCCCCATCTTTATGAAAGTCGTTTCTTTCTTCTTTTTTCCTTTTTTTTCTTTTTTTTTTTTTAAATGGCGTCTCTATATTTGTCTTATTCACTTTTCCCCTGCTAATATTTGAGACAGTTGAATGCTCAAGAGGGAAATTATTTGTTGTAGGCTTTGAAATACTGTACATGCTTTCACTGCAAATATATTCTCATTAAGTCTACAATGGCTATTTTTTATCTAGGAATTGTCTGTATCGATTTTCAAAGAGCCTATCGTACGTAAAAGTATCTTAAGCAAGAGTCTATGTATTGATTCAAAAATACATCTCACACAAAAAAAGTTTCTATATTCTCTTTTTTCCCTGGCTATACATATCCCATATTTGCATTCGATCAAATGCTATGCAGAACTCTACATTAGAAGTTTTGGGTAGAACATTCTGGTTATGTGAAAAGCTACAGAAGACTTGGTCCAATCTGGGGTAGGAATCTTATTTCTAATTGACTTTTGGGATATTCTTCTTTATTATTAAAAGAATAGAAAATGTCTTAGAAAAATTCTTGGTATTTTGAAGACAACCGATGTCTGTCATACCTTGCTGAAACTCTTGGGAGTTCTATTTTTTCCCCCTCTGATTAACTGGTCAATCAAGAGGTTTTGGTTTTGACCAGTATTAGGAAAAAGAGCTGGAATAAAACCACAATAAATTTTTTTTAGTCAAAGGAAATGTTCTTTTGTTTACGTTCCCCATATCTCTGGGTTAGTTTGATGGTTCATGCCAAAACATAG
>NW_009646499.1:620060-645343 GCF_000708025.1 Charadrius vociferus
TGATCATTTCAGTGACCTGGCAACATTTCCATCTCAGGCAGAAAGCTTTTGCAATGTCAACTGCAGATCAAGTCGTCTTTCTCCAGTTCCCTGTGGAAAACTTCTGTGGAATTTCATTGCAGGAATTTGAGTGCCTGTTTCTTCAAAGGCCTTTCCAACATTTAAGAATTGTCTCCCAATCAAGAAACTGCCTTTTTTGTTTTCTGTAAAACTTTATACTTTGAATTCAATGAAATTCTTTGCATTTCTATTTTGTGGCTGCTGAATGTTTCAATAATGGTAACAGTGAGAAGTAGAGAATAGAAATCTGATGTACCATCATTTTGAAAGTGTACTGACTGCACAGCCTCTGTTCTAACTTGCTGGTAGTCCAGATCCTGTCCAGAGACAGTAATCCTTTACCAATTAGGTTTCATGGGGATGAGATAAGAGCTTGTGGTCAGGTATATAAATTAAAATTATGATGTCTGGTAAAGGTCAGAGCCATGGAAAACCCAAGGGAGTGTTGTTTATGGGTCGAAAGCAGTTTAAATACTGTGATTTAACTTAATGGATATGATTCACAGAGTTTTGTCAGAAGGAAATAAAAAAAAAAAAGGCAAGAGGTGCTAAATTAAATGAGGTGTGGCTATCTGTTTTTACACTGGTGCAGACAGTGGGATTAAATTTAGAGATACATTGGTGTGATTGGCCAGGACAGTATTTCAAATCTGGTATTGGAAATTATGTTGGAGCTGCTGTAAAAAGGAGGAAAAAAAAAAAAAGTAATTTGAGGTAAACAGGCTAATCTCACAATCAGTCTAATCACAAATCCTGGTGCTTGAAACCTTACTCTCATCTCCTTTTGAGAGTCACTGTTTATAGCTGCATTCAAAAAAGGGGAGAAAAACTGCATATGTTGAACTCTGGTTTTGGGCCTCCCACTGCATTTCTTCTTTTTGAATAGTTTGGTAAACCTGGTGTTGAAGGTTGTGTTGGTTTCTCTTGTACAGCATCCAGCAGTGTCCACTCTTAGCAGTACATGTGGCAAGGAAAATAATACTTTGGTTGTAGCGTATCACAGATCACCATTTTAAAAAAATTGTAGCAAGATGTGCCTTATTTCTTTAGCTATATTTTGAGAATTAATGCAAACATAGTAATTGCATACTTCACTAATTTCTTTGCAAAAATGAGCTACTTGGCATGAATATTACTATGAATGTACTTTTTAATGAATGGAAATGATAAAAAATGATGCTTAGACACTTGGTGTATTTGCTGATTAACACTTAGACAAGAGTGCTACCCTGGTAAGATGCACTGTGTGCATCATGATGATGAATTTTACCAGGAGAGTAAGATTATTTAATACTGCTCCGTTTAAAAAAACAAAACCAAACAAACACAAAAACCCCCTAGCCCCTCCCACCCCCACTATAATTTCTAATTTGAATGGAAAATGATTGACTAAGAAAGTCTGTGAAACTATAAATAATTTGATATTAAAACATGTTATCTTAGTATTAAAAATATAGAACACTGGAGTTAAACAGTATGTCACAATGGTTATGAGGTTTTCTGCATGGTCATGTTATGTGCTAGCTATTGTACAGAGATACAGTGAATAAGGGAAGCTTATTTGGCTTGATGTAGAGAGCTGAGACAGGTTTGGTTTTTCCACATCTCACTGTCCAAGATTTTGCAGTTATTCTGAGTTTAAATTTGCACTGAGTTTTAAAAATAAGATTGCAAGATAGACCCAAAGGAAACCATTAGTCTTTTTTTTAGAGGCTTTTTGTTTTCTTTTCTTGGAATAAATTGTGTAGTCACATATGTGTCTGCCAGATATGGATCAAATAAAAATTTGGTGAATCTCTTAATGATGATTCCAAGATTTTTTTTATATTTAAAAAATCTCATTTGAGTGAAAAGTACAGTATAACTATATAACATCATTATTGTTATTAGTGCTCATTCTTTAAAAATCTTTAAATGTTCCCTTACCTGTACTGTCAAAGGAATTTGACGTTCTCTACAAACAAGCATACATTAGTTGAATAGGATAAGGGACAAAACACACTGCTTTAAAAGACAGATTAAACTTAACAAAGAATTATTCCATAGAGACTGGACAAGTAAGAGGCACCAAAATCCCCACTGTCTTTCATTTGCAGTGGGTAAGGATGTTTACAGAATGACATCAGCTGAAAAATGCATGTCTTCCCAGCAGAAATTATCTGCCCTATGCAAACACTAAAAGTATTTGGGGGAAATACTATTGCAAATCCCATTCTGGGTTGGCTGGATGTTAGGATTTCCTGTGCTTCTGCTTATGGGTCAGTGATGCACTTCTTGGGTACGCTCTGTGAAAAGCCAAAATCTGCCTGAGCAGAAGAGACCAGCAACTCCATTGCAGTCCATCAGTCTTTAGAGGAAACTTAAATTTTCTGTGAATGCCTCTCAGAGCTCTGTTAAGGGTCTCTGAATCATAAGGGTTGTGACATGATGGTAATATACTTGCATTGATCGTTTGACCATGGCTCAAGGGGAAAGCAATCCTTCTTAATCCAACATGTGCCTGCCCTCTCTGGAAGGGGGACAGCATGGAGGGAGGGTGCATTCAAGATTCCCTACTCTTGCCCTCGTTTCCCTCCTGCTGACAGCATGTGCAGGATTCGGGCTTGAACTAAGTGCCATGTGTGTCCCCAGGCATACAACTGTTTCTTGAATGCAACCCACTTGTAAATGTACAATTCTGTCATGACTGTGTCCTATGTTTCCCCTTCTGTCAACACTGGGACATTAGGTTGGGCTTGTCATCTGCTGCCTGCAGTCAGAACTGCTACAGCTGCTAGATGCAAAGGTTTGGGGCATTTTCACCCTTGTATTCATCCATCCAGAGCTATGGGGAAACCTGGGGAGAATGTGCTGTGTTAGTGCTCTATACTAGTGTGACAACTGCCTGCAAGAAACGTAACAATAAATGTAGTGTTGTCTGGTCTAAACCCGTCTCCTCTGTAGAGAGAGGGTGGGAAAACCAAAAAGTCTGCAATCTCAATAAATGACCTTCATTCTAGGCAGGTGGCTCACTGGTTAGAGCGGTCCTCGTAACAGTAGGCACAAAAGGCAGGGTTTGGAGGTGAGAACAGTGAAATGTTTATTTTCTTTCCTTGCCCAAAGCAGGTTATGCTGTTCTTCAGCTTAGACCTAGGATAGTACAGAAAACTAACCCCAAACTTCATAATAGTGTAAGGAGACACTCAGGTCCTGTGAAGGAAGATGTGAGAGAGACTCAACTTAGGAATCCTGCTATCCTGTGCAAACTTATTAACACATTTATGAGGGGATGCAAGTTGGTGATGTCTGGGATTATACCATATTCTCAGTTAGTGTTTCAGAGACTCAAAATTCTATCAAACTTTACTTTGGGGGACAGAAACAGCACATATTGTCCTATCTTCCACTTCTGTCTATGGAAGAGGGGGAAAGAAGAACTTTATTTGGTCATTCTTACACTTCTCTATCAGGTCTTTCTCTGCAAACATAGTACTTCTCTAATTCCTAACTTGACCTGCCTGGAGCTAAGTGAGTGGTTTCAGAAGTGAATCACTCAAATATTCTGAGACCTTTATACCAGTTTTCTTTTTGGAGTTATATCAAGCACTCCGAGCACTGCTTGTGATCTGAGCCAAGCTGTCTTTTCCGGTTCGGTTTACTCTCATTTTTATTATATGCAAAACGTATCTTCTTTCAGTTGTCAGATGAAACCCTTACTATAAAGGAAAATTCCTTGGTGGCATGACTTTCCAATCCATCTCTGGAAATATTGGGGGTTTGGGTTTTGTTTTTTTGTTTACATGTTTTTCTTTCCTAGGAGTGAATTGATACTCCTTGAGGTACAGAAGACAGGAAGGAAATAATGGCTTTGCTTGAAAGCTGCAACACGCTTCTGGTGGCAGCTGTGTTGCATTTTAGAAAGGACATGGTAAACTGTAGGTAATAGTGCTCTCTGCTCTTCTCCATTGCCAAAATTGGGTAAGAACACTGGAGATGTTAGAGGAGACATGGTTAATGAAAAAGCCTTGTGCTTGAAATTTATTAATGGTCTAAATGTTTTTTTTTTTTAATCAATGGTCACATTATTTTTTTTCTTCAACTTTGTTGCAAACTCTGAAAAGACCAGCCACAGTGTATGTGGGGAAATGCGGTTACAAACAAACTACTTTGCATGTGGAAGAAACCAGTTTCTCAGTTTCTTGGTTTTCATTGATGATTTTTTTAATTTTCTAGTACAAGGTGTTCTATGGAATTTGCCATGTGTCTTCATAATCTAGTACCTTTTAAATATATATTTAATTTGGTACTTGTAAGAACTTCATGTTAGTCCCTACTTTATTGTTGTTACAGAACTCAAACACTGAAAATAGACAAAATTGCAATTTCCCTTCTAATTACCTTTGGAAGCTTAAATCCATTGTAACTTCAGGAGGAAAGAAGGTACTGGAAGAAAATAAGGCCAAAAAAAAAAAAATCCTTAGAAGAGGATGTAGTAACATGAAAAAATGCTTCAATGGTTGCATGTCATTTGGGTGATGCTGTTACAACCTTGGGTATGTCCATTCCAGTCTGTCAAAGTTTCCTGGGAAACACAAAGTTCCCTGTGCTAGAAATGCAGCACTGCCAGAGCAACGTGAGGTATTTCTTCTACTTCTCAATATTATCCACTTCTTTTTACCGCTCCCTAGGAGACATGGCATTGTCTCTAAATTAATGGTGTCTTGGACTTCTAGGCTAACTTCCTTGTATTTTTTGCTCAGTACCATGTATGCCATACAAAAGCAGATTTACAAGAACTATTTCCTTCTCTTTAGCAAGGGGATGAAGTGCCAGTTTTGAGGAATGGGCCAGAGACTAGTATGTTCACAAACAACTCACTTTTCCTCAGCGGGTGAGATTCACTCTAAGGATGGAAAGAAAGGTAGGAGCCGTATCTGAAGGCAGGATGGCTGGGCAGTACTTTCGGCAGGAGTTAGATAAGGCAGATAAATTGATTAAAAATCCTGTTTGCTTACCATATTTAAGGGCCTTCTGTAGATCCTAGCTTACAGGAGCTTGTAATGACTGTCCAGGCTTGCACAGGTTCTAATATATTCCTATAATATTTTCCTGCACAAGGTGTAAAACAGTAGTCTTGGAATGAAATTTACATTTTGTACGTTATTGCTTACACTGACCACCTGAAACAAGAATAGTGCAGTTAGAAGAGATGAAGACACATTCTTCCTTCCATCCTTCCTATCTGTTCTTCCTGATGTTTTTGGATAACCAGCACAGATTAATGACAGATCATAATACGATGCTTAGTCAGGTTTTATTGTTTTCACTTGCTTTTTGCTTAAATTTGATCCTTCCCAGCCATTAAAATAATGATTTGTCTGGTTTTAAAACAGTAACTTCTAAAACATCTTGACTTCTATTTAACTGCTTCTTGGTTATTATGGCTGTTGGATCTTTCCTGTGAACAGGGAAAGCTATGAGCTAGTGGAAAATGCTGTGGTTATCTGTCATGTGATTCCAGAGTTTTATATGCTATATTGTTTTACATATTATTTTAATCCACACAAACACATATACATATATATAAAAGTTGCAAGAGTTGGCCTAATGGGATAGAGACTTATGTTTCAAGTTTAAATACTAGTGAATTAGTTCTTTAATTAGGAAATAAGACCAACTAGGGAGGGGTGAATCCATGTCTAAAGGGACATACTGGACTTCAATGTGATCTCTTTTTTTAGACTAATTCAGTATGTGTACACACAGATGTATGTATATAAAAAGCACCTTTTATAGTCACAGAAAGCTGGTTAAACTTCTTATCCTCATTTTTCCTTTCTATGAGAGTAACATGCACTAACTGCTTGGCATAATATTTCTCAGGCCGTTTCTACCTCCAGAAAATGATTTATTAACTAGAGTTCAGCTGCTTTTTGCCTTTGTTGCTGTTGACAAAAGGCATGTTTAAGCATGTTAAATTGGCTTAATGCAGTGGACAGAAATGAAGGCTAAGAGTAGCAGAACTTGCTGCCAACACATATTTCTTCTTTGTACCATTTATAAGGAGTAGTTAATCTGACCTCAAAGAAAAGAAACATATGCTCTACCAGATAAGGTGCTAGAGATGAATGAATCTGTCTGCTATGGGGTATTTGTTGGAATAAAAGAGAGAACATAAAAAAAAAAAAAAAAAAAAAGGAGCACGAGGGAAGGAAAACTTAGCAAGCCAAGTTCCAGAAGGAAAAAAGTGAAGTAAACCTGGGAAGTGACAGAAATAGTGTAATGAAAGAAGAGGGAGGGTAGATTAATGAGAGGGAAGGTGAAGAGGTAGGTGTGTTGGCAGTCAGCACTCCCTCTAGGGCCTTGCTCCTTATTTTGGCCTCTGTAGTAACTATTCTGGATTGTGGCTGTGGCTTGAGCAGTGTGGGTCTTCTAACAAATTGGGCTAAAACCCAGTAGTGCTGCTTGAGGGGAATAGTTTTGTAATTGCATAACACTAATAGACCATTCTGTCAATGGGATCTCCTTGCCTCAGTACTACATGCAGGTACCCGCATGGTTTTCGAATGGGTTATTAATTTTCATTTCAGTCCAGTGCTTAATACACAGAAAGAAAAATTATCTGGCTGGCTAGAAGCATGAGATAAAGTGTAGTTTTTTACAAAGGAGGAAATTAAAAATAAGAGAGGCATAAACAGAAAAGAAAGAGAAAAAAACGAATCTGAAACACAAATTTGGTGGCTGTGTAGAAGCAGAATTTCATATCCAGGCTGCTGGCTTCAGTCTCCTTCAAAGGCAGTGGTAAAGATAATGAAGTAAGAAGATAGTGTCGATGGACCTGATATCTGGACATTGGAACCTGATCTGAATTTCAGTTTCTTTTAAGCAAACTGCCTCTAATCTCTGTCATGTATTACTGGTATGTCTCGTATGTCCTGCAATGAACCAGGGGAAGTGGTGATATTTGGACTTTATATACAG
Organism: Charadrius vociferus; assembly: GCF_000708025.1. NCBI lineage: Eukaryota > Metazoa > Chordata > Aves > Charadriiformes > Charadriidae > Charadrius > Charadrius vociferus. Next base: position 627,081 of record NW_009646499.1, read on the forward strand.
CAGTGAGATCTTTCCTTGTGTCTCTGCATTTTGACTGTTTTTCCTGCTTTTGCTATGAGAGAATCACTGTGAACATTTGCTATTTTCAGTTCATTCTATTCTGACTGGGTATGTTTTTTCTCCAAATAGTAAATTTTTGTTACCAATAGCTTGTAAATATGATTTTTTGATTATTTTAAAATGTTGCTGTTACATACTGAGTTTTGGTGATTGATCTTGTTAACAAATTTATTTGCAAAAATGGTTACTGAAAAATAACTTAAAATATATGTAGGGCTGAAGCCGAAAGTATAAACTTGCATTTGTCCTTATTTGAAAATTCAGCTGAATATTTGTAGCTTCATGGTGTTGTTCAGCTTCTGAGTGAAAGCTATGGCCGCATGTGATCGTTCAGTCACCTGTATAAGTGATATGAACGTAACAGTGCATGTAAGTGACGTTTGCTCCATAGTGACAGCATTATATGTTGTGATAACAGTGGCAGTGGGCACCCCCCCTGGAGTGCTGAGGGCTGGGTGGCCACCCCGTTCTCCATGGCGGGACTGACTGCTGATGCACCGGGAAGGGACCACGTGTGAGGCTTTTCTGTCTATCACGTAGAGGGTACGTCCCTTGGTTGTTTGCATCTCTTCTAATGGTTGTGGTTTTAATTCTGGAGGCCCTTAATACAGTCTGTAAGGTACCGGCATGTTTCAGATCTGCACTGGTCTTTCTGTTTCCTGCCTTCTTCCCCCACTGCTAATATGTGGTACCTTTTGGGAGCTAGTATTTCAGCTCTTCCACAAATACCAAAGGTAAGAAATTAGCAAACTAAGTGTAAACATGAATTTAATTTTAAAGTAGTGTGCAGGTAATACTGAAGTCAGCAGTGCTGTTCAGATGGTTAAACACCAAAGTACTTCACCAGTGGTAGGAAGTCAAGCCAATAAAATAGGCTTTTTGTCTAGCTAGAAAGAAAGCTGGACAACTTCCACAAAATGGAATCAAGAGCTTGTTTTTGAAGCAGGCTAGTGAATGCCTTCCAGACAGGAATCTGTTAGTGAAGAGGAGGGAGCTACACTGTAACTGAAATAGTGGGCTCTCTAGCCCACCCTGGCTGGCTGTGGGTTGTCCGCAAATTATGGTCAGTGGGATATTAACAACAAAATCAATTAAAGCAAAAGCACAACAAGGCAATAAAAAGAATTTGTTGATATCAGCAATGAGCTTGGGTCAGTCCCTGAGGATGGTGCAGCCTGAAGCTAAGCCAGAATTAAACGTTTTTGTGTTTAATAGATTTTCTCTTTTCTTGTTTTCTACTGGAAACACTACTATGGCACGTAGTTGGCAGCCGTGACCGGACTATAGTTAAACAAACTGACATTTAAGGTAAGAAAAATTGCTCTGGAAGACAGACACAGTCAGACTTGCTGACAGGCAGATGTCACTATAAAACCTCTCACTCAATGATTGGCATCAGCAGCTAAACCGCCCAAAGCCAACTGATAAGTGAGAAGGACTAGATAGCAATGCCTGCCTGCCAGTACAGGGCTGCCCGGTCAGGACAATTCAGGCTGACTGCATGTTTCACCACTATCTAGGGAGGAGAAGAGATGTGATTTTTTTGCTGACACTGATATTTAACTTTCACCGATTTTCGTATTAAAAAAAAAAATATTGGTGATTAAGTAATTAGAAAATCGGGAAACTCCCCTTGTTAAGACTGGTACTTGATATGATAGGAATTAGTAGAATAAGTAATGGCACTCAAATGGTATTTCTTTCAAATTCAAATTTGCATTTAGCTATGAAAATAGCAACAAAAACTACAACATGTAATATGCCAGAATTTCAGGCTGATCTTACTTAGCTAAAACTTTTTCCATTGGTGATTACTGGCAGGCACAATGCTTGTTAAATTGCAAATATATGTACTGCACTGTGTCTGCAGACAATTACTCTGGCATCTCAGTGACAGCATTCTCCGTGTCAAAAAGGTGCTTGTTCAAAAACTGTGACTGAATTTAATAAAATCTGGGTCAATGTGTAAAATGTAGCTTAGCTAAATTTGGAGATTTGATTTTTCATTTGTTTGGTTGTGTGGCACAGCAACTTTTTATATGCAAGTGTCGAGTTTTTGCTATTTTGTTTATGGGATAAATGGAAAAATGAAGAAAATAAAAGCAGTAAGTTGCTCTAAATTGACTTGGCACTGTTAACTCAAAGTACTTGTGCCTTTTCTTTGATAAATTTGTCTATATAGCCATCTCAGGTTTGTTAAATAGTGACTGAGGCAAACATACACTTGTGGCAGAAGTGGCCTTGGCTGAGATATCATTAACTGATGGTCCTGTGGCTCCTAAGATCTACAGTCACAGTGTCTGACTGTAGGAGGAGACTTTGTACATGGTAAATCCTCTTGCTTTGTATAGCTTCTTCACTGTCTTGCAGTGAAGAAGCAATGGGGTTGTCTACAACGGTGGGAAAGCTGCATCCCAAATGTCTCTCTACTCTCCCAGCCAATATTAATGTATGTATTGCAGAAATGTATGACTTCATGCTTATTTTCATAATTACACATAGTCTTGAATTGAAATAATTTTACTATTGTGAAGGGAAAGATAAACAAATGTCTCTTTCTCTGCTTTCTCCCTTCAGAAAACGAGAACACACCTGATGCACGTCTCAGACCAGTTGTTAGGGTCATGAATCTTTCCTTTGAGGAAAGGCTCAATTTGCTTGCACATTTTTTCAGCAGGGGTAAAAGAGAGAAAGGTGGATTTCTAAAACAGCACAGAGATGTGTCTTCCTTGCTGTGTCCCTCCCTTCACTATGGAAGGTCTGCCTAAACCTCTAGTACACCCCCAGTAGGCTACTTGGTCACTAATTTATCCCCAGTTGTTTTGGTTTTTTTTTTTTTCCTCTTCCTGTTCTGTATCTTTGTTTTTGGCTTTTGCAGACAATACAACCTTTCTTAAAAACAAAATAACCCCCCTAAACATCACAACTCTGATGAGGAATACCTCTTCTGAAGCCTGGGTTTTTTCCTTCTATTTTCTATTTTTTTTCCTCCTTTTCTTTCCTGTCCCTCCCTCCCCTGCCCACCCCCCCCAGTTTCCCAGCTGGCAGACCTGGCATGGTGACATGGTGTGTCAGATTGCATCAGTCACATTGTCCTCTGTGACATCCTGGCTCAGAAGGAGATGTGACTGATGAGAGGTGATGGTGCAACATCACAACCGAGGTCTCAGCTGGAGAAGTCTGAGCAATTCTCTCAACCATCATTAAAAGGGGCGTGGGATGGAGAAGCAGAATGCTGCCTTACATCCCTCCCTTGCTCTCCAGTCCCTTTCACATGTGTTGCTAGCTGGGCCACCCAAGTTAGCCTGGATCAAGAAATGTTGTAGCTGAAGAAGTTTTGAAGGCGTGTAGAACGGAGCTCTGTGGCATCTGTATCTGTGGCTTAGACTTATCCATGGGCAACTGTAGTTGCTCTGAGGCTGATGAACCTTGTCACCGTGCTCTCAACATTGTCTTAACAGTCTTACAGCTGTCACATTGCAAGCTATTCCTTATAATCAGGGAAATGAATTAAAAAGCTCACAAGCTTTTCTCAGATGCTGTCAGAGGGCCCCAGCTTGCTAATGTCACTAAATAGCAATAGGCAGCTCTGGCTTGTTCCTGCGTAAAAAAGGAGCAGAAGTACGTTGCAGAGCTGGAAAAGCAAAGTTCTGAAACAATGATAGCCCTTGTTAACCTTCCAATTGAATACAAAATAAATAGCTGAGATTCCCTTGCTGCCTGAAATATCTCTTAGTGCTTGCCTGCAGCAGCTGTAGGAAATATTCTCCCTACTGTCTATCACAGATACATTTTCTGAAACAGGGTGTCAGAAGCGCTCCGAACAGTGTTAGGCAGGATGGTTTTCACCAGTCGCATGAGTTTCACCTTTTCAGAGGAGTGGTTGCTTTCCAAACTAGGTTTTGCAGCTGCTTTTCTGATTGAGAGCAATACAGAGAACTCATTGGCGAGTTGCCCATGTTGAAAAAAAAAATACTATTCTGTAAATCACCTAATAAAGCTGTGGACTTTTTTCCTAGTATATCACTGCACAATAAGAGAATTTTGAGAATGGGAGGGCAACATAGTACTTGTTACTGCTAGGAGAAACTGTCTGAACCATTATTTTTCTATTCCTGAATCATGACCCTGGCTGAAAAACCTCCCCCCCCCAAATACAGAATTTAACTGGGACTTTCCTTTTGGTTGACATCTACTTTTCCTTCTCCTCTTTTCAACGCATTCATTTATGCCTATAAAATACAATACTTCCAATTTTCTGCCTCTTACTTTGTTTTGATGCTTTTCTGGGCCATGATTTTGGTTTTGATGCTCATGGTTTTTTTCAGTCTAAAAGGTCTTAATTTTTTTTTCCTGTTCTCTCATCCTTTTTTTTTTTTTAACCTTCTTGTAATTAGTTCTTCCTTTCTGATGACTATTTCATTCCTTGATTTCATTGCTTTGTCTCCAACTCTGCTCCTTCCCCATCTACACCATCCCCCTCAGCACCCACCCTTTGCTGCTGAAATATAGAAATATAGAAATTTGGAAAAATTTAGTTAGGAGGAGCCCTCTGGAGGTTACCTGATGCTGTCCACCAGCGTGAAAGGAACTCTAGAGTTCCCTGAAGCATCATTTTATGAGTTTGTTTCTGCTTTTGTACATGTACATTTGTATTTACAAGCCCATGGTATAGCCAGGAGTAGCCTGTCTGTCTTCATTCTCCTTCTATCTCTGCCCTGGTGCCTCTTCAGACCCTCCTGGCCTCCCAGTCATCCTCTTTCTGTCGTTCCAAAAACATTTATTTCAACCCTGCAGCATCTTTCCCAGGTCCTTGGTCCTTTTCCCTGTGCACATGAAGTGCTGAGCTGGTGTGAAAGCTGAAATGGCCTGAATCCCAGAGCTTTCTACCAAATTCTCCCCCCCTGCGTTCTTCAACCTTCCCTAGTTACAGTTTATCTCTGTGTTCTGGAAGGAGTTGAGCTGTCCTTTTTTTGCCCATATTTCCCAAATAGCTCCACATTTATGACAGTCTTTGCTTCTGCCTCTCTGCCTTAGCTCTTGCTGGGTGCTGAGCTATTCACAGGCTGCAGAGACAGAGTGAGACATTTCCTGATGAAAATACTCCTGGAAGCTGGTGCATCTCTGTGACACCCACTAGGCTGACTAAACTACCGCGAGGATTGATTTATTGAATTACACTGTCAAATTACTACAGCAGACTCAGCTGATAAAGACTTCATAGCTCAGGAGCTCTTGTAAATAGTACTTGCTGTGATGAGTGTTGCTGGTTTTGACGCTTTCTCTTAGACTATGATGCACTTGAGCATTGGCAGGATTCATATAGGAATCTGCCTGGTATGACTGCATCTGTTGTGCTTGCACAGTCAAGCAAGCTAAAGCAACAGTGTTCGTCCTTCTTTTAAGAAACTGAAGGGAAAGGTTCATACGTTCTCTGATGTTCCTCTTTCCTCATCTCCTCCTTAAGTGCTGTTTCTCCTTTTTCCAGGACACCGACAATTTCTTTTCCTGGGAAAACATGTCTTGTAGCTTACTGGACACTGCGGAGTCTCAGGCTTAACAGAGCAGAGCACTAGAAGATGTATTGGTGTATTCCAGCATGGCTTTTTGTCCTGTTTTCCTCTGTCTGTGTGTACTTATGACCCCGTGTTATGGCTGTTGAGAGCCAAACTGCCTTTGGTCTCTTCTCCAGGAGGTACTCTAGAGTGATGGGTGAGGATGGAACATGAGGTGGTCCTGGGGCTTGCCAGGGAGGAGTTCTGGTAGGGTTGTGCAGTCAGCAAGCAGGTTGGAGAGCCAGGGTCCGTACGTAGGATATCAGTCTCTCTCCAGTCTGCAGCTTCTGTTTTCTGCTTGACTGCTCTCACTGCCTTCCTACTGCCCCTCGGGGAATTGCCCTCTTATTACCACAATTACAATCTGTACACATTTCATTAAACTAATATCGCTTCGCGCAGGCTTTCTCCACCAAAGTGCACAGCTGGAGGCCCATTTCTTTTCCTCAGCTTAAACACTTTGACAGGTTAAGAAAGCTATTATGGCTGAATAACAGGTGTTGCAAAACAATGTGCATTTGATGTTTAAATGAGAGAGCTTCTTTATTGACTGCCTTTATTGCAGCAAAGACTCTCCTTTTTCAAGATGACTGGATTTTTATTGGTTTTACTGCTTTTTAAAGTGTATTCTGTTGTTTCAGAATAGGTCCGGAGTGACTTTCAGCAGTTATTTGTTATTCTGATGTCTTTTTTTATTTGCACTTTTTTGCCTTCTTATGCAGGTGAAGGATACCAGTGCTAAATAGAAAAAAATTATTTTGTCTCTGCTTCACGCCAGTACTAAGTGCTTCTTATTCCTGGGCAGCTCCCAGTGGAGCTATAAGCCATTCTGCTCTGTTACTTTGTCTTTGCTTATTATTTCTAACCAGACTTGATTCACTTCCTACCTATCTATATAACCACCTATATATATAAAATATAGAGAGAGCAGTTTATATATTTAAGCTATAGCTGGGCTTTAGAATGGTTTGCAGAGATTTTCAGAACCTTGCAGGAGACTTGGATGTACACTGTTTGCCGGCTTCCAGTGGCCCAAATCAATCATGTTTGTTTGGGAATCTCAGCACTTGTATTTAGTCTGTGGTGCTATGTGATATGATTAATATAGTGTGCTCACAGATGATCTAACAAATAAGACTCCTGTAAAAGGAGTCTGTGAGCATAAGGAATTCAATGCAATGCAACATTTGACTAAAGACAACCAATATATCATAACTGAAATAAATAGTAAGAAGATAAAAAGAGGAAAAGTTAGATTTCTTGACATTAAAATCAAAGTCCTCTCTAAAAAAAAAAATTAATTTCTGGATAATCTCCCCATGATCTTCCCCCATGGCCTCCACCTGGCATTCAGGCTGAATTTTAGTAAAGCTTTCCACAGGCAGGAGGGCACTTTCTCTCCCATTCCCATGAGTAGATTTTACCTAATGCAAACAGTTTTAAAAAGGACCAGAACAGAAGAAAATATAACTGTGCGTAGTAATAGAGTAAGGGCATCATGGTTATGGCCTCATATTTCTTTTCTGTCCTACTATCTATTTTGTCTTCCAAAATTGCAAAAGAGGAAATTAATAACATGACATTACAGCAGTTGGAAGTTTGGAGGGGCTAAAACCTTATATTGGTAAGGAGGAGAAAAATCTGTTCAAGCCAGCTTCATTCACTTGAAATCTTTTCGTTTCCTGTAATTCCTACCACAAATTACGCACTGATGCAGGGTCTGGCACACTGAGAAGCAGAAGAAAGGGAGAGCAGCTGTCTGTTTTGGGCGAACTGGGTGCAGTACTGGGGAAATCTCAGAGGAGGTCTAACTAGCTGGCCTTATTTCACCATTTTTTCTTACATGACTGATGTGAATGCCCTATGAATTATGTACACCAAACTGCAAGTAGAAGGAAAATTGTGTGTGGATGAAGAAGGTGGGAAAGCAACTAGCTGTCACCACCACTATATATTTTTCACAGTAGGCAATAAATTACTTCTGTGATCCTCTGGAAAATTACCTGTAATAGAAGAATTAGCTGTTTCTCATTATTATGTGGATATTGGGTATACTTAAATTTCTTACAATGCTGAAGAAAAGTGAAATGGTAATTAGTACCTAATTTTTCTATAAATTACTCTGACCGTCACTGAGGAAGTCTGTCAGGAAGTTGTCAAGAGAGAATTGTGCTGTTTCTTTTGTTGCCTCTTTTATCTCCCGTGTTTCACACGTCAGTTCCTGAATGTCAGCAGTTTCAGCTGTTGTCATCCTGCATGTTCAAACGCTTGTATCTCAATACATGTGTAGTTGTCTTCAGTGCACCGCACATATAACTGAGGTCTTACAGTGTTCATTAACAAAAAGAATTTTTGGACACCAAGTGGAACTGTGGTCCATTTGGAGTAACTTTTCTGAACACACTAGATATTATCTAGATTCATAATGATGTGAGTGTGTCTAGGTTATGTTTCTTCTTCTCCTTCTTCTTCTAAATAAAAAGAAAACAAGCTTTTCCTCTGAACTAAAGTGATATTTACTATTTACCTATTCTTGCTTTCTGAAAATACCCTCTCAGTTACTATCGGTGAATGAACCACCATGGTGGTCTGCAGTTACTGGCTGCTTCTTCCATTTATTCTATATTTGAAAGGGGGTGGGAGCTAGGTAGGATCAAGAGTTAGGATCAGTCAGGAGGCTAATGAGTTTTCGGCTACTCTTTTCTCTCTCAACCCGTCCTGTCTGTGCAACGTAACTTCAAGACAAGCAGGGGAGATGCTCAGGCCAGGACCCCAGATGAGTGATTTGCTCTGCAGACAAGGGTCTTCAAAGGAAGGATGTCTGAATTCACACAGGAAGGAGAGCTGGATGGAGATGAGGCAGTAAGAGCGGAGATGGTGACTGTATGGTGGTGGAAGGGCAGCAATATATGGGAAGGAGAGAAGGTAGAGTGTGTAAGTGTGCATGTTTGTATTGCAGACTGCAAAGAGAAAGAGACAGAAGGGTAGAGTGACCAAAAATTAGGAAGCAGGTTCTGGCTATTGAAAAAGGCAACGAAATAGGCATTACAAATAAAGTAGCAGCTAATAAAGAAAAAAAATATAGGGGGTGAGGAAAGGATGTTATTCTGTATAGGGAATGAAGTAAAGACAAATGGAAAGGACTAGAACAAATTGAATGAAGGCAATAAATTAGGAAAGGTATGTTGTTGTTCAGCTTTCATTTGTATTTATTTCTCTCTTGACTGGCTGGAAAGAGCAAATTATAGTGGAAGAGATGAGTGGAATGGTAGGAACAAAATGTTGATAAGAAAATATTGTACATGTTGGTACTTGCAAATAAAGTAAAAAGAATCAAAGTATCTCAGTAGGAGCTTGGAAAATATTTAAGTGGTAAGGAAAAGAAATCGTAATTCTAAAGTTAGCTTTTTAAACTACCTTTGTTTCTTTGGGGTTTTTTTAATACTTATGCCACTATTTTTCTTCAACTTTTCCCCCTTCCCCATCATGACTTTTGGTTCTGCTACAGGTTTCACAGATCTCTTGACCATTAGGGTTGTTTTTTTTTCCCCCCTTCAAAAACACTTCCCAACTTGGATTACAGCCACCTGCCCTTTGACTTGTATGTCCAGCATCTTCTGGGAGGTCTGGAAATTGCTATTCTTGTTGACACATTTCTCAGTGTAACAGGGCTTTCTCTGGAGTTTACATTTCACATGCTTATTCCCTTTGTTAATCCCTGTTCTCTGACCTTGTCATTCCCATACCTCTCACCAGGTGCCTTTTTGGCTTTTGCTGTTTGCTTCGAAAAAGCAAATTGTGGTCAGGCAGTGAGTACCTGCACCTCTGCCTCTGAGATGCTTGTTCTATGAGTCAGCTGTGCCTGTAGTGATCCACAGGTACTTGCCCTGTTTTTCGGTTTTGTTTGTTTTCTGTTGGAGAGAGCAAGCTCTGTGACTTGCAAAGGTCTAGAAGCAGGTTGGTTGTCTTGTGGCCGACAGGATAACAGGAGTGCGAGGGCGAGTGCACTTCAAGCTGCATACAGTTGATGCGAGCAGGGGATGGATGTAATGAAGTAGAAAGCACTTCTGTGCCAGGGGACAGAGCATCAGAATTTCCTCTGCTTGTACCTATGAGCAACACAAGGATATTTGCAGGTACGGGCATATTTAAACTCCAGGTAACACACAGAGGGGCTGAGGCTCTGTTTTTGAGCTGACTCGGTTAATTTGACCGCATATAGCCAAATAAGGAGTCTTGTGTCCAGGCTGATACATAAATTATAAAAAGTAGTAATTGTCACTTGTGCATGGCTTAACTTTGAACTCTTGTATCCCGGTGTAAATAAAGTGCCCAGCTGATGTATAGGAAGGAAGAATCAGGCCTTGAACTCACAGGGCTGAGAAAAGGAAATCCATGGATCCATCAATAACATTTTTGTGCCAACACCCAGCGATAGGTGTCCCCAGAAGTATGGCTTTTTATCATTACAATGTTGACCCAAACAAGGGTCTGCTGACAGCCTCAGTTGCTACCATGTAGGAACTAAATGTCTTGGGATCCTTCATAATCATTCCAGTCAAGGCTCAGAAAAAAATATTTTTGCTCATAAAAAGAAACTCCTACGGGCCTTCAAGCTTAATAAGCTTGTGTATGGAATTATAAATTTATAAGCATCATAAAATTATAATGGGAAAAACAGTAAAAATACTACTTAAAACTGATTTTCACCTTGCTTGCAAAATTCTTTCCATAAAAGTGAAAAAATAAGGTTCTGTGGGGCTTTGCTAGGCACGTAGATCCCTTGTGTCTGGAGGCTGAGACCAGGATGAGCTGATGAGTAGAGAACGGAGGACTGACTGACAAGTTTGGTAAATGCCTCATGAATTCTTTGCCCTCTGTTTTCAAACAAAATTCATTAGTAGTTGAAAGCTGGTAATGTTTGAGACCTGATGTGAAATGAAGTAGTGGATCCCATTCAGTACCTGGTTGTCCAACATAAATACAAAATGCATGTGGACTGTGGGGATGCAAAGCCTTGTAGGCATCTGCTCTGGATTGCAGGTGGCTGTAAATTTATACATTTATCCTGGTCAAATGGGAAAGTCCTCCTCAAAAAGGGAAACTGAAGGTGTTTAAATGCATTTTATTCAGCCAGATGTACATAACGTATATATGTTTCCTGGGAACAGAAGAGTACTCAAGGTTTAGAAATTTACGTAACAGGAATACATATGTTGCATATGGTCATGGACAGTGAAGTCTAAAGTAGCTTCTTAAATAATAGAAGGCAGAGTGCTATGGAATAAATGTGTTTCACAAATCAGGCTGTAAAATCTTTAATGGTGAAGGAAATGCATGAATATTGTGGTCTGACATTACATTCCTCAGAACATACTTATTATGCAGATGTTTCTTGCTGTTAATATAAAGGTATGTGCGGAAACATATCAGTATATTTCTGTAGACAAGCAAAATCCAACTTCAGGTTTTTTGGACCTGATCTCAAGCATATTGCCTTTTTGTTTTAGATGAGACTTACTGCTCAGAAGCTGCGAGGGAAGATCCTCTTGAAGCACAGATAGTTTGTATAAGTTTGGAAACTTCCTGAACTGCTGAAGAGCCTTTAAATTAAACTTAACCATGCTGGGAGAAGAACAATACCCAGAACTGTAGTCACTGACTGTCATCTTCTTCCTTTGTGAATCACTGTCCCAGCAGTGCACAGTGATTCTATTGGATTTGTTACTGTCTTTTGCCTCTGTCTAGTTGCAAAATGTGCATTATCCCACATGTTAAGCATCCTTCTCAGTTAAAAGAGAAGCAGAAATGCTCCCTGCATTTGGAACTTCAGAAAAAAATATTTCAAGCTTCAGGTCACAGTTCTGAAGAATGGAAATTCTTTAAATTGTCTGAAATATTCACTGGGATAGAATTTAGGATTTTGGCTGTAGACGATTGTCAGAAGGAAATAGTGTGCAAGTCACATGCTTTTGCTAAAACTATTTGACATTTATGAAAGGACAAATGAGCTTTGTGGTGTGAACTGTACTTTGGTTATGAAGTTTTTAGCTCTCCCACAAACTTCTGGTGCAATTTTATAAATGGATTTAATCTATTTTTTTTTCTAATTTAGTAATCTCAGCCTGCTTCTGCTATCACACTGTAAAATGGGGGAAATGTTACTTCTATGACGCTTGCATATCTCTTTTGAGCTACAAGCTTTTAAAACAGTCATTGTCTTTCAATTTGTTGTTGCAGCACATTGGAGTCTAGATACAAGTTGGATTTTTGGCACTGACACAATAATTAAATGTTTTAGATTTGTTTAGTTAGACAAGTAACATCTTCTGAACATGACCAAATGCAAAAATATATTCATTTCCTGAAATGCGCGTATTAGAGGAATCTGCAGGTTTAATACAATTTTAAGTTTAAAAAAAAAAAAGGGTGTATACATGAAATGGTACGGAAAACATCAAGCTCTCTCCCTTTTGTTTTTGTAAGATTGAACACCCCTGATGGTAAATTACACATGATAAATTTGTCAGGAAATTAAAACACTGAATAGTGGACATCAAAGTGCTATCAGAAGAATCTCCTGTCCAGTGGGAACATTGGCACTAGCAAAAGGATACCTGTGATAATATATAATTTTAATTGGACTGTGTCATGACAGGCTGACCAGATGCCAATAAAAAAGCCCAGGAAAAAACTAATATGAAAGGAAGACAAGGTAATGACTGTACCTATATGTCTTCCCATTTCCTTTAAACTAACTGACAGGTTTTAATCTCTTTAAAACATTTTCTATTCTAGACTTTTTTTTTTTTTTCAAGGATGCAACATTGCAGTATTTTCTATGATTAGCATAGGGTCCTCTGATGAGGAACAGGGCACAGTGCTCCCACTGAAGAGGGGTTGAAAAGGGACTGCCATAGGATTTCTCCTTGAGGAATCTCCAGTTAAACCTCCAGTAACATAGGCAGCTGTGCGAAAGGGTGCGTAAAACTTCAATGCAAAGGCATGAGTTAAAATATCTACATGGAAGTCAGATGGTCTTAAACAAACAAAACAACATCCCTGTATAATCACTTTTGGGCTCTGATGGTCTTTACCTCATAGACAAGGGACCTGAGGTGTAAGCACCGGCCTCAGCTGTTTGTTCAAACCTGCATGCAGAAGATCCTGGGGCTGAGTCCCACACCTCAAGGACCAGGGAGCTAAGCCCAGCCTAATCTGTTGGAAGGTTCTGTGAGAAATTTTTTCAGAGCTCCTATTCCCGTTTCTATTCCCATGCAGCAACCACGGGCCACTTCCACCTTGTTCCTCTTTTGTAGGCTGTTCAGCTGACTCACAGATGAGACCCAAAGTCCATCTGATGTTCTACTTGGGAAACCTGAATTCAGAACAGATTTTCTTCTGTTCTGCTTGTTGCGAGTGTGCATCATTCTTGATGCACATCACCTGGACAGAAACCCTACAAGACCAAAGAAAAACTGTTTTGCATTTTTCTGCTTTCACACCGTTTCACTAAGAACTTCTGCAAAAATCTGTGTCCATTGAGTAGTTTGATAATATATATCACTTTATTGTAGACTCTGTCCTACAAGGTGCTGCACTTCTTATCTTTTCCACCAAAGTATGTACACCTGTCGATTCAAAAGCTTGTTCTTTGTTGTTTATTACCTTGGACCAAGGTCAAATTTTGTGTCTGCAAGTTGAGCATAACCACTTAAAAAGGAGCCCTGCTTTATCAGTTGTGAGAGTGATATCTGTTGGTTCTGGTGAGGGTACTTGATTCTGTTTCCAGGTTTGGGAAATGAACATGTACATGACTGTACTGAGAGCTTGTTGAACTAGATTAAAAAAAAAAAAAAGTAATCAGATGTTCTGGAGGCCCAGGAAATGCATTAGAGGCTGTAATATGGTATAAAGAAAGCTTCTAGTATTTGGTGTTTTTTTTCCAAAATAAAGTATGTGTAATTTTGATAGTTGCAATATTTTTAATTGATGCATTTATTTTGTTTTGAGCCTTGACATTAGGCAAACATAATCTGAGGTGCTTAAAACTTCATACTGCAATGCAGAGTAATTGAAACAAGGAAAGACAACCAGCCACAATAACAATAAAACTTAAATTATTAATGGAAACTCATAAAAAAAATTCTTCAGATACAGTTCTGTGTTGATTAACACGAGACCTTTCTCGAAGCAATATTAGAAGTAACTTTGAGAATTTGACCCAAGGGCTTGAAAACATGTCTGTTACAGGGTCAGCTTCTTCCTTCAAAAGTGCTTGCATTATGTGCATTATTTAGGAAAAAATCAGTGTTAAAGACAAAGGAAAAAAAAGACTCTGGCAGCACAGAGAAGGGAGGCAGGAGGTGTGGGAGTCTTCTGTTTTGTACTCTGGTAAAATGAACATTTTTCTGTGAGACAATATCTCTTTCTCATCATGCTCCCAACTACTTGGGGACATCTTCTCTTGGCTCCTTGTATGCTTGCTCCAGTGAGGATGCCATCACCCCTAAGAGGACTCATGCCTCATTGTCAAACTCTGTATGTATACATATGTATACATGTATATACTTGCTGTCATATTTCAATTCTTCAAAGTTGCAAAAGAGGCTCTTCCCCCTTACATTAATTTCTCCTTGCCAGCCTCTAACATTAATCTTTGAGACTGCTGATAACCTTATTAATCCTGTGCTGTTAGTCACTGCTGTTTCTAGCTTTTAACAGTGGCCTGTCACACAGGAGTAACTTCTTGAACACAGGTTCTGTTGATGTTTCTGTCGCAGTGGCAAGGATATTGGGTTTATTGAGTGGTCTGATCTTTTCAAAGATTCAGGGGGAAAAACCCAAATAAGGCACTCAGCTCAGTGGAATTCTAGAGAGGCTGGAAAGAGCATACGGTGTACTTACGCTCGCCTATAGCAACTTCAGGTTTGTCTGTCAGCTGTGGGTTGGATGTGAGTGTTATGCTAGGGACAAATGCTGAGGACGTGGCCCTGGGTTTCTACGTTTCCACTTAATTCAAATAATTATGAATCACTTGGGCTTTATTTCAAAACTCTCTTTAACCACAAAAAAGGACTCTCTTTCACTAAATATAAAATACTGCAAAAAGCATCCTTAGACTTGTTCAATGTAGTGAAAAAAGCAAACCAGCGTTTCACAGTGGTATTTGCCCTTGGCAAAGCTGGTGGGAGAGGTGTGGAGGGTGAGAGGGCTGCACACAACTGACCTCAGCATTGCTGCCTCTGCCTCAAGCAGCACATAGCAGGTTACCTTCGGTGGCCATGAGCCCTCTGCCACAGCAATTATTTTAAAACTAATGTTTTTGCTTGGACGAGATACTGTGGCACGAGTGCAGGTCCCTTGTTGGTGCCACATTCAATTAAAAGGATGCAGACAAGGCATTCAGGGGGGTCCTGTGGCGCCTTGTCTGATCTCATCACTCAACAGAGAAACCTTGGGGCCTGATGCACTGCTCAGCCCCGCTGTCAGGTGGCCTGAACACATTGCCTGTCCCAGGGTGGCTTGGTGCCCTGTCCCTGTGCCAGGCTGGCGTATGGCAGCACTGTGAGGGGTGGCTGGGGCAGGGCTGGCAGCTGGCCGGAGCATGGGGGGGGCAGGCAGCGCTGGCCCTGCCACAGTTGGGGTAGTGGTGAGGTATGACCGCTGTGATGGTCTTGCAGATGTCATTTTTTGATGCTACCGGTTACAGCATGTGACAGACACCGAATGCTGTTGCACAGCCAGGCACGGCTTTAGGAACGAGCATAACAGCCCGATGACTTGTCTGAAATTGGTTCTTCTGCAGAAAACCATGTGTTGAGGTTGGTGCACGTGTGTGCATGCACGGAATGAGCCTTCCAACCTTTCAGCTTATCCTTTCTCATTGATTGTCTTTTTTTTTTTTTCCCTGCAAAATATGTCCCACTTATTCAAAACTCATGTCAGAAAGTGGCTGTGTGAGCCAAGATGCCTCCTGCTGATACACACAGTGGGTTAATGCTGATGAGCTCAGCTCTCTCCTATGCTTATTGTTTCAGATTGGCATAGAAAATTTAAAAGTGACTGGTTAGACATCCTGTCGCGTTAGAGGGAATTATGATGACTTAGATGGGGTGAACGTGACAGTTACTTTAGAAATTATTTTCTTTGTCACCAAACTGAAATTCAGAGCAGAAATATGCACGTGAGTAACTCCTTAAAAGTTTGCAATAATGAGTGAAAAGAGAGGGGAAAAACTGATAGTGAACATTGATGAGAACAAGTTTCTTAGTGTTCTAAGTTTTGAAGAGCTTAAAATTGGGTTAAGATGTGAATTTTTGGCTCTACCTCAATTCATTGAGTTGACTAGTATGATTACAATGACATCTATTATTGTTACATGGCAGATTCATCAAATTAAATTCTGGAAAATCTCTTTTTGAAAAGTTTTCTTTCAAAACTACAAAAACCTCACAACTACCAACCTGTAAAAACAAAACAAAAAGCACTGCTTCCTGATTTTAACAGAAAGAACAGAGACATTTCCATGGATAGAGAGATGTGCTGTGCTTTTTCTTTCATAATTGGTGATTTATAATGATATCTGTAGTCACTGTTGGGAAGGTAAAACGAACATATTGTAATTTATTACTAGAGCTGGCAACTGAGGTTTAGACTATATTTCAGGATTTCTAACCTGTGCCAGTACCTTGCCAATATTAACTCTATTAATAGCACTGTGCCTGCCTATCAAATGTACCTATTTTTTTGCCTTTACCTCATTTTGGAATACTCTTAGCTTTAATTAACTTACTATAAGGTTATTTGAGATCCACAAATGTAAACATTTTGAAAGTAATTTAAAAGGCTGCACAGTACCTAGTCAATCACATAAAAACTGGTTATGATGAGACGATCCTTCAGTACCCAGCCAGTGTTCAGCAGAATTTATTGTGTTAATCTTAAATGATTTTTAATTAAATGAGTTTGCAAGTTCCAGTGTATTTATAGCATACAATAATAGCAGTGCTGCTTTTTTAGAAGAAATTCTTGTTCGGAAAATATGTAAGGTAAAGTATGATAAGCATCTGAAAATCTGCTCTGGTAAGCTATTCTCCCAGGGAAAAATTCAGAAAACTTAACTTGTTTGGGAATTAATTTTTTTTTTTTAAAGAAAACTATTTTTTGCATGTTTTATAACGTGAAAATATAAACCAGTTATTAGATTTTGTCTGTTTTTTGGTGTTTTTTTTTTAAAACTTTTCTTTTAAGGGACTAGATTTTCCTTGAACCCTTTACTCCCAGGGGAAGTAGAACATGGAAAGCATCTTTGGCTGCAATTATTAAAACCAAGGAATTCTAGGTTAGGATAAAAGTGAATGTATGTTTGGATCAATTGTTTTCCTGAAACATTCTTGCACTCTCAGTAGTTATCTGTCTTTCTGCTGTCTCCTACCACCTACTGCATTGTAAATGAGTCTTTTTGCTCTCAACCTATAAAAATGAACTATCCTGGAAGCAAGAATATGAGACTGAATTCTTCTTTGGGCAAAAAAAGTGTAAAGCCAATTATATTGTGCTGAAGTCCTGTTTAGCTAACTTAACTAGAGAATAGGCTTTGACTAGGTCATTTACACAGGAAAAGATTTTCACTGTAAAATACTTGAAAGCAGCTTAGCAGGAGAGATTTCAATAGCTTTCCTAAGAAACAAGTTTCTCAGCTCTTGGGCTTTTTTTAAAATTTTTTTGTTCCGCACAAAAGAAAGATAGGTGTTTGCTCATGTGGACATAACTGATGACACTAAAATCAGAAGTTGCCTCTGCTTTGCAGTTTTGTAACAGTTCTTAATATTATTCTTTTTAGGTGGGCTTTGTTGGTGGGGCAAGAACATTGTCATCTAACAAACCAAGAGTTTGTTTAGTTTGGATGTACTCTGTGTGTCTGCTTCGGATGGGAGTTGGCACTAGCTCTATCACTTTTATCTCTTACTGTACAAACTATAGCAGAAAGCTGCTGGAGCATCATCCATGTTGTAGCCAGACTGGCAAAACCACCTCCTTTAGCCCTCGGGTTAATGTGAGAGAGCAGACCGAAAGGTTAGCTCCACTGACTCCCCAGTCTGGTGGCTTATCCACTGATTATCTCTCCTCCTAGGAAAGGGTTTTGGCTTTTCTCTCCTATGAGATCTGGATTTCTTTAGATGAAAAGCCCTGACTATTTTATTGCTGGGGAAAACACCACCATGAAGCATTTGAAGTTTAGGACAGGAGAGTGCTCATTTCAAGTAAGTGGTGATGGTACAGTACAGCACTAAGTCTAAATGAGAGCTCTGGTTTTGTTGCCTTTATGGTATTCTTTAAACAGGGAAATCCATAATAGTGTTACATTAATCACATTGTATCCTTCCAATTCAAAAGACATTTAACACTACATCATTTGATAGTGATGATGCAGAACATTCCTGATGTAAAATTGACAGTGTAATTTACTTGAAGTGCATATATTGGTATTACATTGTGAAAACCCGGAGTTTCACACTGTGGTGTTATCACTGCTGTGGAAACCACTGGCTGCTCTGCCAGCTTCTCTAAGGTGCAGAGAAACCTTGCCCTTGGGTAAAGCAAATGCAAATGTGGAAAAAAGAAGAAAAAGGAGAAAAACGGGGC